>NC_054059.1:5254000-5570166 GCF_017639655.2 Falco naumanni | reverse complement strand
GACACTTTTTTCATGCTGGAAACCTAAGCATTACAGTAACGTGCTGAGAAAACCTTAAGTGAAGTCAACTGAATTCTGGCTATTGTTACTAAACATTTTTTAAATCCAAATGGAATTCTTTTCACACAGAGAGCAAGATTTATCTGACCCAAATGTAGACATCAGAAATGGTCATGCAAATTCATTGTACAGTCAATGCAAAGCAATACACATTTCTGCAGCTCACTTTGCCCCATCCAAAGTCAGAGCTCTAGAACGTACCATCTGTTTCTTCCAACTATCAAGAAAACCACAAATTATCAGGTCAGATGTACATTTATAAAATTAGAGATGAATCTCACGCCATCTTTCAAGTTGCCCCTTTAAAATGATAAGCTCTAATTTGTTCACTGATGGTCGAAAAATATACACAATGTCGTAATACCCCTAAATTCAATTGAAATTAAAAACTAAGGGAGCTGCTTAACAGTCGCAGTTGCACTAGCACTGTATAAAGGGGTTTTTTCTTTTAACAGAAACCATAGAGGGAGCTTTTAAGCAAAACCCATGTAAAACTGAACAATTTATAAAGGCTCCAAGTTTTCTCAGGAGCATTCAAATGCTGTACAAGACATTCCGATTTACTGTCCTTCACTTTTCATTATACTATAGAAATGGCTTACATAAACTACACCCTTGTCATCAGTACAGAACCACCTTTTGACACAGATTACCACCTGCACCTCTGGTTTTCTCAAAAGAAGATGAGAACTGTATGTGACCAGTTTCAGTAACATTTTATTTCTTAAGACCTTCCAAATCATTAAGATAAGAGTTCAGGTACTATCTCAAATACTGGTGTAGGTTATCTCTGCCGAAAACTTTATTGATTTGTCTCCTTTCAGCAACACACATTTACTGGCCAGACAATATCTGTATTAAATATTCTTTAATCAAATCCCAAAGAAGCAACCCAAAAGAAATCCTTGCAATGAAGCAACACTTAACCTCTACAAAGAATCAAATTAATTCTGATTTTAAACATCTATCTCAAAGTATACGTAATGCCTCAGCCTCACTGTACCAGGGAGTGCCATCCATCACAACTCCCATCCCAGACCGCTGACTCATTCAAGATCTTTTCCTAGAGGTTCAAAAAAATATCAGGTACTCTGTATGCCCTCTATATATTTCCACCACAGCATTTTTTTATTAGTTGATTAAAATCTGTACAAAATTTATATTCTACTGTACAGCCTTCAGAACTAAGAATATCGAAACACAGCACTGTCCTACACGAAGGAGATGGGAATCTGAAAAGACATGTAAACTTACTGCTTGGCAATACTAGCAGTAATCCGGGCGCAACTTTCATACAAAAGGGAGTACGGAACGCAACAGCAGAAGGAATTCAGCTGCAACAACTGCAGAGGGCTTTTTTCCTGCACACAAAGGACACACATCCATACCTCTGCGCTACAGCCACTCACGGCTGCGAGCTTAACCGTTCTTAAGTGCATTACTGGAAGCTACCCACTAGACTAACCGCAGCAAGGGCCAATCAATCCTACGTGCCCTGCCAAGATTCATTCCTTTCTTCTCTCCCTACTCGCCGGTAAAACGAACTCTGTTTATTTTTACTTGACAATTACACAAGCAGACCTGAAGCTTTTAGGGCCACCGGTTGACTCATCTCTCACACGTTAAGAATGGAAAGGGGGGTTCGTTCTCGCCCGGTGTTTCCGAGACGAGGAAACTGCCCGATTCCATTTTATCTGCCCTAAAGGCAACTCTCACCCTTGCACACAATCGCTTTCATCGCTCGGTTTTCCTGCGAAACTTTAAGGATGCCAAGAATGGGTCATCCGGGACGGTGGCCCGCATTAAGCGACTGGAAGCGGAATTACCCCTTTGTTTTATCTGCTTTTGCCTTTTCCCACTGGCGTTTTGCCGGTGATTGATGACAGGCCGCGCTCCCCGCCCTCCCTCCCACCCGCCCCCCCGATGTCTGAGCAACGGGAGGAGGTGCCGCCGCCTCGGCTCGGGCAACGCTCGACCCACCGATCATGGCTGCGAGGGATCGATGGGGGCCCCGCCGAGAGGGGCTGCGGGCGCAGGCTGGGAGGCAGCCCCGGCCCCGGCCCCAGCCCCATCCCCGCCCCCGGAGACACCACGGCCGCCACCCCCACCCCCCCGCCGCCGCCCCCGGCGTTTCCGCAGCTTGACTCGCCCCTGCGGCTCTCCTTGCCATAGCCAGGCACCCGTGGAAGAAGGGGGAAAAACCCTCCGTGCCCGGCCCCGACTCGAGGAAAGCCGGCCTCCCCCTTCCCTCGCTACCGGATCAAGCCTCCCCCACCAACAGCCCCCCTTCCTCCGCTCTGGTCCCTTTCTCCATTCCTCCCCCACCCCCCCCGACCCCTTTCCTATGGCCACCCGCCCGCATCAGCACAACCCGCCCCCCCCTTCCTCCCCGTCCCTCCTCCCCCTCTCCTGCTGCAAACGGCCATTTCTATTGTGTCTCCGCCGCGGCGGTGCCAAGCCGAGCAGGGATCGCCCCGGCCCCCGCCGCTGCCTGCCACACAGCCCAACAGAAAATGGCTGGAGGGGAACGCGAGACCCACCCAACCCTCCCCTCTTCTTCCTCCCCTCCCGGTCGCCTCCCCGGCCCCTGCCCTGCGCACCCGCCGCCCCTCTCCCCCCGAGGTCCCCCCGCCGCCGCCCCGCAGCCCCACACCCACCACCACCCCCCTACCCGGCACAGCCGCCGTCCCGGGGGGCTGCCGGGCACGGCGAGGCCGCCTCCCTCACCTGTGGTGAGCCGGGACGAAACCTCTCCGAAGGGCGAGGGCTCCATGCGCAGGTATTTCTGCGGGGAGGCGGCGGCGAAGGAGGACGAGGCGGCGGCGGCTGAGGCCGGGGCTGACAATGGCGCACATCGCCTCCGCTTCGGGGACGCCGGGCTCAGCAGCGGGTCGAAATCCAGAGTCCTTTTCAAAGTGGCGCCGCAAGCCATGGCGCGGGGCGGCGGCGGGACGGAGGAAGGGGGCTCAGAGCGAGGGGCAGGGGAAACGACGGCGGCGGCGGCGGCGGCAGCCGGCCCAGCCCAGAGGCGCTTTCCCCGCTGTCTGGGGCGGGCTGGAGGGGAGGGAAGGGAGGGCGGCAGGGAAAGGAGGGGGCAGCTGCGTCAGGGCCTCCGCCGCCTCCCTGTCGGCCGCTCTCAGGGGAGCGGCCCCGGCCCCGCCAGCGGCTCCGGCTCGGCCGGCTAGATCCCTGCTCTCGCCGCCCGCCCTGCCCTGCCCGGGCCAATTCCGCCCGCGTCCGGTGGCCGGGCGTGAGCTGGGTCGAGGAGCGCGGGGCCGGGCCCGGTTACCCAGGCCGCGGCGACCGATGACGAGCGATGGCGGCAGGGCCCGGGCGGCGGCGGCGGCAGCTCTCCCCTTCGACTCCCAAACCAACAATATGGCGTCAATAACAACGCCGCGGATTCAAAAACCAACCCTCCGCACTGCGCCTGCGCTCCGGGGCGGTGGTGGCCGCGGAGTCTCATGGGACTCGTGGTTTTCCCGCCCCGGCCTCGCGGCTCAACGGCAGGGCGCGCTCTGGGGCGGCGGGACTCCAAATCCCGTCGCGCACCGCGCCGGCGGCCCCGGCTTCCGTGTTCTGGTTTAAATCCCCCCTCAGAGGCGGTGGTGCGGGTGTGGGTTAGGGGACGGGGTTGTGGCGCTCGGGGCGGCGGCGGGCTCGGAGCTCAGCTCCGGAGTTGGCTGCCAGGCGCCCTCGGCGCCGCGGGGGAAGCAGCGTGGCCCTGCGGAAAGGAGGGGTAGGGGGGCTCCCCTCAGGTGCCGGAGACACAAAGGGGGCAAGAGCCCCGCTGCCTGCGCTAGGCCCCGCGGCCTGGCCGGCTGCGGCTGGGGGCTTCCTGTTCCCGCAGGTGCTGAGCGGGCCCGACAGCGGCCGTATCTCTGCAGGGCGTTTGTCTGTACGTCAGATAAGGGCAAAGTGCGTGCAGTGGCCTCCATGATGAGGGCTGAGCAGGGAGCGTGCAGGAGGCAGGCACGAAGCAGGTGGAGGTGACTGCTCAGGGCATGCTAGTAAAGGCCTGATGGTGTCGGGAGTTGTATCTTTGTGTAACTGACTGGTTTCCTTGCAGCTGTGTAAAGGGGTTTCTTGCTTAAGGAGGACTGTGAGGGAAGAGGTTCAAAGAACTATAGCTGCTTGTGGGAAGAGCAAAGCTCTTTCCTGCTCAGCTTCCTAATGAAAATAAACTGTTGCAGTTCACCCCAGCAGAAAAGCTAACAGAGGTTGTTAGGACCCAAAATATATGTAATCTTCAGATTTTCTGTATGTAATCCTGTTAATTTAATGATTAACATAAAGGCAGATTGTCTTTGGAAGACAAAATGAGGATGTGCCCTCAAAGTTTTAACATTTTGGTGGGGTTTGATTATCTTGTGAAATATAAACTAGCTTTTCATGTGTGACATTATTAAAAAAAATTAAACAAACCTTTCTATTGTTTGGAAGCCAGTTTTTGCTTTACATGTTTGATGTGTGGCATATATTGTTAATTATGCCATAACAGTACCCAGTCAGTCTAAACACAAACCTGATGTCTCTGCCAGCAATGTGGTTTTGCTGATCTTGGTGTAACTAAGGCTTCAGGTGATGGGGTGACCTGGCAGAGCCTTTCTGCCCAGCAAAAATGGAAATCGTGATTTGCTTTCTGTGACAGGTTGTGACAATGTTGGAACAATTATGTGAAATTCACCCTAGGTTTGCCTTGGCCAAATACTAATTACAGAAAATATCAAAATGATTCCTCTGCTGTTACCTCTTCCTCTGCAGAGGAAGTACTTAAGAGTATTTCCTTGGTAAGGAGGTTGTTGACAAGCCTTTCCAGAACTAACCTAAGTTCTGGTTCTCCATAACAAGGCTCAGGAAATGTACTGATGTTATTACAGTGTTATAATTGCCCTACTGTTACTATACTGGTATAACTCCTTCTGTGGACACTCTTCTTTATGGCTGGAATAATGATGGCTGATTTTCCATTCAGTTTTAATTCCTCATTTCCTTAAGTAGATAAGTTTCCCTGTGTTCGTGAACAGTCTTAAGTATTCTTACCGAGACTTCACCCAGGAAGATGGAAGTTGTTCTTGCAGGCTCTGAATTAAGGAAACCCTGAGCGTCTCTCAGTATGTGTATGATTCACTTGCTTAGTTTGGAATGCCCTGTACCCACACAGGACCAAGACAGCCACTTCTGCCTTCATCTGTATGCTGAGAAGTGCCTGTGTTTGGGTGCGCTATTGAAAAAAAAGTATTTCTAGAATAACCAGCAGTTTCCCCCTGAATTTAGTATTTGTCCCACTGAACTTAATATTTTGTATATAGATATATATTCTGCATTCAGCAGCAGAAAAGATCTGGTTCTATTAACTCGAGTGACACCAGATCCTAAAGACCATTCAGTCAATTAAAACAGTCTGAGGAATCAGGCAAAACTTCAAGATAAGCTACTAGAAAGCAAGCTTTTGCCAACGGAAGGAGCGCTATAATTTTAAGCAATTGATTAGAACCATGATTGTTCTAATCAACAGTTACTCAGGTTTTATCTGGCGTTTAATTTGTTGAGCTAAACTGAAGTAAGTTTGATTTAAGTCAAAATAAGAATTCACAGAACCCTTTGCAGCAAATTAAACCCAGCTAAACCAATGTAGCTTCGCATGTAGATGAGCCCTAAGGCAGCAAAATGTCCAACAGCAGTGACAAAGTGCTCGATGGTTGTCAGGGAACATGTGTTTTTACTTTCATTGTGGCAGGAAACACCATAGGGTCAAGGCTACAAACCACTGTTTATATTGTTCGTTCTTCTGCTTACTTATTATATAACTGATTTGCAGTGTCCCATTATGTGCTACATGGTGTGCCTTTAAAATTATATATTATAAGCATATTTTTTAACTAAATAGTACCCACACATTTTATTAATACTGGGAATGGGGGAGCTTGTTTATAACTGCTGTTGTACTGGTTTTATTGGATCTGCACTTCAAGCATGACACCTGTTAAAAGGATGGGTCCAGATGCAGGGCAACATTTTGACCTTTGTACAGCTCTGAAGGGGGTGGGAAGGTAACCCTTTCAATATATTGCTTTGGGACTCAGCTGGAAATGTCATAGTTGACCAGTGTTAGCCTTTATGCAGTCTTCTTTTCCCTTCTGCCATTTCTCCATTCCCCCATTGTTTTTTGTTTGGTGGTGGTTTGGTTTTTTTTCCCCGCGTTTTCCTTTCTTTCTCTTTATATACCATCTTAACTCTGCTTCCTCTTCCTTTTCCTTGAGTCATCCTATTCATTTCATGCAGGGCCCATATCACAATCCTCGCCTTTCCTTTTATGCTGTCTAACCATCATATTCCTCCCACTTCACACAGTAGCTCATTTCTCATTAGCTGGTTGTGCTTGCTGATGTGGGACCACCAGTTAGCTGAGCTGTTTTCTAAGGCTTCTTTCATCTCATGCTGAGTGAGCAAAAGTCACTTTAAACAGTGTCATTCCACTTGAATTTGGCCATGCATACTGAAGATTTCTTACCAATGTATCAGGTACACGCTGTGGTTGCAGATTTTGAGGACAAAATGCAGTGGAGGTTATTTGTCAGGACTTTGGTGAAGTGTTTGTGTGGTGCTGAGTGAAAAAGCATTGGTTAAGTTGAAAAAATGGGTATTAGTGTAGGAATTGTAGAGGTGAGAAAAACATCCAAAAGAAAAATGGAATTAATTTCTCCATATGCTTCGCTGTACAGTGGCACAGCGCTGGCAAAGGGAAAGGATAGACAGGAACATGAATGAAAGCCAGAGGTCAGTGAAGGTCAGCTCTGCTTCTTTAGGTGCTGTCTTGCACTGGTAAACTGTACCAGAAATTATGATCTGAACCTGCAATGTGCAGTGACCTTCAAGAGGACAAATACGTTTCTTAGGCCTAAGGTACTAAGGTATTTCCAGCAGAAGTACAGAAGTATATTTGCCGATAAAAGACATTCAAACCATCTATTTCCTCTAAAATCCTGCATATACTCCACTCATACGTATGCAGGAAAGATTAACTAAAACCAGAACTTGTCCAGAAAAAGGTGACTGAGCTGATTAGGAAAACAGAAATAGAAAACTTGCTTATAGCAAGAAATAAAAGGATTGTTAAAGGTTATCGGCCCAACCAAGTAACTGTTGAAGTCAATGATTCTTCTCTAAAAGTGCAAGGAGGTGAATTCAGGAGATCTTTAAAATCTATTTTAGTGATGCGGAGTGTGTTGATACAGGAACTGCCAGTTATCTCACCCAAACTGGAAATAAGAGGAAGATTTGTAACTGCCAGAGGAATGAGTTTCCAAGCACTCTGTCAGTAGCAGGGGTGAAAATAAACAAAATCAACCTCAAATCTTTAGATGAAGCTTAGGTGGTCTTTAGATAAGGCTTAATATTTTAAGAAAAGGGATTGTATGGTATTTTTGCTCTCGGTGGCATGAGACCATCGTGAATGACCCAGGAAGTCCTTGCAGCTGTTTTGTAATACAAGGGGGTGACAGCAAAGTCACAGTGGACCTAAACTTTTTACTTGTGTGCTGGTTTTGGCTGGGGTAGAGTTAAATTTCTTCACAGTAGCTAGTATGGGGCTATGTTTTGGATTCGGGGCTGTTTTGGATTCGTGCCGGAAACAGCGCTGATAACTCCGGGATGTTTTAGCTGTGGCTGAGCGGTGCTTGCACAGAGCCGAGGCCTTTTCTGCTCCTCACTGCGCCCCAGCCGCGACCGGGCTGGGGGGGCACAAGGAGCTGGGAGGGGGCACGGCCGGGGCAGCTGACCCCAGCTGACCAAAGGGATGTCCCATACCACATGGCGCCACGCTCAGCATATAAAGCTGGGGGAGAAGGAGGAAGGGGGAACGTGCGGAGTGATGGCGTTTGTCTTCCCAAGTACCTGTCACACACGACGGAGCCCGGCTTTCCTGGGGATGGCTGAACACCTGGTGCCAGGGGAAGTGGTGAATGAATTCCTTGTTCTGCTTTGCTTGTGTGCGTGGCTTCTGCTTTACCTGTTAAACTGTCTTTATCTCAACCCACGAGTTTTCTCACTTTCACTCTTCCAGTTCTCTCCCCCATCCCACTGGGGGCAGGGAGCGAGCGGCTGCGTGAGGCTCGGTTGCTGGCTGGGGTTAAACTGTGACAACTGGCAAGGAGGTGAAGCAGTAATAACCCATTTGAGTCAATTTACCTATATTCAGAGTAATTCATTGAGGCTATAAAGGGAACTCACTCGTGTATACATATGAATTGTGCTAATGGACCTGGATATAGAATAATTAGGGAGCAGCGAGAAAAATTTTGCAGCTCTGACTACTGCAATTACCTTGACAATTTCAGAGAAGTGTCAACAATAGCAAAGCGTGGATCAGCACGCTTTTCCATCCATTGTCAATCACAACCTTGTGTAGGTTCACCAAAATGGTAATGGAGTGTAGGAAGGGCAGTGTCATGAGGTACTGGAAATGTTACTGCAACCTAAAGAAAGAATGCCTTACATCCCCACATCCTGCACACCATTACCCTCCACTGTCAAGCATTTTAATACACAAACATTTACATTATGACTATCTCTTATCTTCCTTCCTTTTTCTATTGTAAGGAATGCATGTTTTTAAAACTCACATATAACGTTCCTTGCCTGAGTTTTGGAGAAACACTGCACCACACTAAATTCTGGTTTGCTCTTGATCTCAAAAAACTGGCACAGCGCTTTAGCAGGAAGGAAAACTTTATTTCTCATACAAAGATTTTTTCCAAAATCTTCTCTTGTATCTTTGTAGGACCATTAATTTTTCGTAAGTGTTCATACGGGTAAAGGAGCAGCGTAGTATTACATATTAACTGGAGAGTAGAATCAAGTAACTAAATATACATTGAACTGGAATGGTGAAAAAAAATTAATGATGTTAATCATGTGAGTCATACTGAACATGTGAATTAATCACATTGAAGTCAGATACATTTAGAGTTGTGAACTTGTCTGCACTGTTGTGGTGGACCGTAGCCTGGATCATCCACGAGCTTATGCAACTGTGTCAGGCTGAGATGTAGTGAAGGTCAGGCTTTTCTTCTGTGCCAGTATGTTAGTGAACAAACCAGCATAGGACACAATGACAACTGAGACATATTAACCAGTTCCTATGAATTTCCTCAGGTCTAGGAGGAGGTTCGTGACACCATCCATTCTGTTCACTCGCAAGACATAGCTCTCTAGTCTAGTGTGCACATTGAAGAAATGGGCATGTACTTTTCAATGCAAACCTGTTGCTTCTTTGGAAATTTTGCATGGAAAATCAGTGGAAGCCAGCTGAAAATTTTTATTAAACTCAGTTCTTCTACAATGAAGAACTGAGGACCTGAATTAAAACTCTTACTCTCCCAGATCATGTATGAAGGGTTCAACTTCTCTGTCACTATCTTACTTGTCTTTTCCATCCTTCTCGTTTTTTCAGATAGTATCTGGCTACATTTTGTTCTCAAAAACCTCCTCCCTGCCTCTGCAGCTGACCTCTGGGATGCTCCCCAGTTTCGCATGCGGGTGGTATGTGTGTGCATTGTACCATCTGTACACACCTACTGCTTAACTTGCTTCTCCACCTCTGATCCACTCCTCTGCTTCCCCATCTCTGCCCCCCTCTGCCAATCCCATGCGGTACCTCTCAGTTTAGTGTGCTTTTTCCATTCATAAAACAGGAGATGATGACCATTTTCTGCAGGCAAATCCCTTCCTCATCCTTTCTCCACCACCACCAGTAATCCTGTCATCTCTCGAGCTCATTTCTTCTCTTTTCTCTCCCATACGAATGCTGGTCTTAGGCCATGCTTTTTATTCTGTGAAGTATTTCCAATGACCTGTTTCCCCACCTCAGACCCTGTTTCCAAAATTCTTCCCCAGACTTAGGTCATCTTTAGCCTGCAGATGCTCATAAATTACGAGCTTTCTAGAAGTTTCTCCCAGGGAAGCTTTAGCTTCCTCTTTCCACTCAGTTCAGGGTCTCTCTGTTCCCCATTCCAGGAGACAAAGTTTTCACTACCCTCCTTCCCCTTGTTCCTCACCAAGTGACAGCATCTTGTCACTGTTGTGCCCCTTCTTGGGTTGTTCCTCTCTTCAGTTTCAGACCTCACCTTTTGGGCTCGTCATTGTTCTGCTGCTGCATTAATTTGGGATTTGTGTTGTTGCTCTCACATGTTCTGGTCCAGCCCGGCTTTCCTCTGATTGCTTCCTTCCTTCCTTCCCTCTTCCTGCTTTCCTCCAAGGCCTTTCGTTCATGCTGCCCTTTTTGTTTAAGCCTGGAACAACTGCACCCATCTTGTGAATCATATCCACGCTGTCTTCATTCAAATCTCCCCATAAAACGTACTTCTGCCATAAAGCCTATCCAGCTCAGATTCCTCTGCTGAAATATATCCCATTCCTCTATAATAAAAACAAATCCTGTTTCATAACAAAACAAAAAGAACTGGGCAAGAGACTGACTACACAATTTTTGCCAGTTGCTTTCTGCCAAGAGCAACATGCTTCTTATCCCACTCCTTAGTATTGTCCTCCCCATGTGCCTCCTGTTTGTCCTTTTGTTTTATTATCAGCTTTTGAGTCCTTCCTGAGGGCTCCCAGCCTTATCCTGCGCTCACGTTGGTGTGAAGCGAGGAGTAACTCTGCTGCAGCAAACAGGGCTTTGCCAAGGTGAAATTTCTGTGGAAGGCGAATCAGCCCTTTGTTTTAATATTAGCTAATAAAGCCTGTGCACAGCTCTAGCACAGCACTCTGGTTTTAATTAATAAGAATTAGCATATACATCTACATACACTCTCTTTTTCCCTCTGCGGGCTCAGCTACTTTGAAGAAAACCTCTTTGTACGTCTTCCTGGTTATTCTATATCTTGACATTAAAAAACCCCAAACGAATAAAACTGAAAACCAAAGTAACATCAAACTCCCACGCAAACAAAAGGCTTAGCTGCTGCCGGTGGCGGGGAGCAGTGGGAGCAGCCCTCCCCGCCTGCCAAGGGGAGCCTGTGCTCCTCGCTGCTGGGGAGCCGTCCAATTCCCAGCCCGCCGTCCCTTCCTCCGCCTTTGCACAATCCCACTGGAGTGACTTCCCAGTCCTAATTGGAGCCCCTGGGCATTATTGTAGTATTATTATTTAATAAACAACCACATAAAACACTGGTTGGCATTTAAATAAAAGAAAGGAAAGCTCTGACTCCTAGACTGTTTTGTTTTCCTGTTGACTTGGGTGGAAGCAGGTTTTCTGCACAATACCCACGCTCACACAACACATGCTTACCTTTAATGTTTTAGAAAAGGCACTGCTAATGTGGGCCCAGTGCAGGTGGGAGGCCCTAGACCTACTGCAGCTGTAAATATAGAGCTGTAACCTGGATGTTCCTGAATAAAATGCACTAAGGGCTTTTCTTGCCTGAGCTACACTGAGCAAGGATTCAGCACCGTTATCTCCGTTGTTACCCCCAGCATGGCCTTTCCAGTGGTTATCTGAAATGCACAGCCATCAGGATGCTCTTAAGAAGAATAAATGGAAAAGATAGTTTTATTTTTGCATTTGATTGTAAGTTTGGGACGTTGCAGAGGGAGCGTTATCATGACAAAAGAAAACATTGTGTCCTTCAAATGAATGCAAAGGAGCACAACTTGTTCAATAAGGTTTTGAAAGAAAACAAAGAGCTGAAGGCCAGAACTGACTCCTTTAGAAACAAGTCTAAAATGAGACAGGATTCAGAGTGCTTAAAATACTTCGGTGACAAGCCACAAAGAAGTGTCTGTTACTAGAATTGATTGAATTAAGGAAAGGGAGAGAAAATCTTGAGAACTTTTTAGTGTGGGGAGTATAAGAACAAAATTCTCCTGGGCCACAACCAGAGCCCTGAATCAGCATAACTCTTTTCCTTGAAGAAAGTGAAAACTAGACAAGGGTGAGCGCATACACCCTTATTATCCTTTTTTATTGTGGGTAAACAAGGAAGAATTCTCTGGGCTGCCAGCTAGCCACTTTCCTGCAGTGAGCCTGGAGTGCAGGCTGGGTTTGTTTCTCTTGGTTAGGCAATGCCTCTCTTATACACTAAATGATCAGGTCCTACAACGGACTTCTTGTGAGATCTGAATCTTATTTACTGGTTTGTGTGTGGTGTAAGTGTTCTTAAAGTATTCAGTAGGAGTGAAACATTCTTGCTGTTTATAAAAGTTATGTACATATATGCTTTAATTGTGTGGAGTTCACCTCTCATTCTTCCCACCATTTCATTACATGTTCGCTCCCCTGTATTATATATTAAAAACTTCAGGCAGTGGCTCACTTGCATTTACATATGTGGACTGCAGTAATTCTGTGATGTTGCTTAGAACTTCTGTATGAACATGTTGTCAATGTGGGCATGACAACTGTATTGCAGATTTTTAGTAGATAAGCACAGTCAGTGAATGCAAATACGAGTGATTTTGTGTGCAAGTTTTAATATCTAAGCGAAGCTTATAAGTGCGTAACACCTGTAACCACAACTGTCAGTGCAAACAGGGAAACTACTTTTAAGGTGTTTGTGCTGATTTAAAAGTGTGGACTTTGAAACATACTTCAGCTGTAATGGTGAAGATGTGTTCATCCTCCGGCATGTATTTAAGTGCATAAACTCTGTTATTAAAGAACGCAAACTTTATTAGCAGCTGATATGCCAAAGTCCATGTGAAAACAAGTACCAGGATGGTGAGGACTGACTTACGAAGCAACCTGTGGCTTTTAAAGACATTACGGAAATCTTACTGTGAAATGGATTAAAAAGTGCTGGTTGATGGTCTTAGGGAGATGGGTGTTAAGCATGGAGATTTCTTTTGGAAAGCAAAATGGTAACTTACGGGGAGGGTACTGGATTTGCATGAGTGGCTGTTTGGCCAGTAGTAGGTTTGCTCTAGAAGCAGGGAGCTTGCTTAGTAAAGGCACTGTAGGGGCACATAATGTAAGGAGAAAATGGAATCTGTTTGAATACGGGGTTTAGTAATCTTCCCCTGAAGGGAGACTGAGTGACTGCTTTTTGTGAGAGTACTAAAACAATAATATACTAAGTTGTAACAAAGATGTAGAGAAGAAGTATGCTTTGCAAAGTTTTCTGGTGCATTTTATCAAAACTGTTCATGTCACAGAAAGAAACAGATAGATGCAAGCCCAAGAATTTAATCAACAAAGAGGCAAAATGAACCTCTTTCAGCCTTTTCTTTATTGATGAATACAAATCTTTGCTTGTTTCTGTATTTGGTAGAGTTGTCCTTAACTGGCCTGCAAAGTATTTCCTAGGTAGAGAGTTCAGCTTCAACATGTGAAGAAATTTGTTCTGAATTCACTGCAAGTCCTCCTGCTTGTTCTAAATAACACCATATTAAGTAGGTGTTGAACTGCTGTAAGAAAAGTTGTGTTTTGCAGAGAGAGGAAATGAAATTGCCTCTGTATTTGCATTTCTTTAGCACTCGGTCCGAGTGATGTATTCATGGAAAATCAGAAGGAGACAGTCTTCAAAATGGCCAGCAAACTGAAGAAGCTGGGCTGGGAGCATCCGTATTTTCCCATTTGAAAACCTCGCCTGTTGCTTGCTCCTATGGAGTACCTGGAAACACCAGTAAAAAACAAATTACATTAGTCCCATTGTATTTTAGAAGCTCTTTTGTTTGTATAATATTAGGATGATGTCAGAGGTTGATTATAAGTTAGACTGTTCCAATAAGAACAATTAATTTGGGGGCAAAAGCCAGTGAGGACCCCGTCAGACACTGAACAATGTTTTCGGTTTTCACACACTGAATCATCAGTGTTTGTAGGCCTCTAACATGTAAATCACCCTGAGGTAATCTGGAAGGGAAGGATATGAATAAGTCAATTAAATTGGCAAACAGCCTAAGGAACACCCTGTTTAGGGATAAAATCACAGGCCTGTCCTACTGCCAGTAGTTTTAAAGAAAGAAATAGAGTTAGAATCTTTGTAGTTCATTTCTTTGCAGATACAGGTGATTTAGAAGGCTTTGGTCTTCTTTTGTATGTGTGAGCTTGGGTTACTGAGATAAGGCAGTAAGCAATGTGTTTTCTGCAAGTAAATTTATTTGGATGACACAGAAGGATGTCATCCAGGTTGCAGAGGGTGTAGGAACTAGTTACGGTAATTATTTCATATTCAGTTTTACGATACGAGCATTCAAAAGACTGAATTACCCTTTATCTTTCCAAGTACCTCTGTTGTTTGGGTTTTTTTTTTTTGGGGGGGGGGGGGAGGGGGAAGGGAGGTACAATTTTCCATCAGAAATCCTTTTTCCACCCAACTCAGCAGTTACTAACATACATTAAGGTGCTCTGTATCTAAACAGTAACAAAACCAACTGCTCTCTTCTTACCATCTGCCAGGCCTGTGCCTTCAAAGGTGTGATGTAACGGGAAGAAAAGGCAGAGGTGAAGAAAACTTTTCATTGAAAGTTGTGCAGAGGAAACGGTATTTTCATTCTTAGCTCTTTACAGTACAAAATGGAATCTTTTTGTGTTGTTAAGAGGCTTGCTGTATTTGCTGGAAGACTAGCCATGTGTTTCTGCCACCCCACCCAGACCTTTGAAGTCGTAGGCCAATTCCAACCAGGAAAGCGGCTGGCTCTCTAGGAGAAGACATACCCTGGATGTGCTCTGGAGGGAAGGCCCAGGCAGAACGCACGGCTGGCACCAGACACGTTACGTGGGAGTGGATCATTATGACCTCCCCGAGTGCAGGAGAAGCTGTAATTGGCATTTGTATGTTATTAAGCATCAGAGAACTTAACCATAAACAGAAATCCATAGGAAATCAGGAGGCACTGGTTACACCGCTCACAGAACTACTCATTTAAGGGCAGCTTTTGGGCATTTTTCAGAACCATTAAGAGCGGGGGAGATGTAATCTCATTTTCTTTTCCTCCATATAGCCTATCATCTTTGGAATTCTAGAATCGTGTTCCTGGTTGAAGGGAAGTAACTTCCTGGGAACAAAACCAGCCAGAAAGCAACAGAAACATGGGGTCACTGGAGGCACCACCTAACTGCCCTCTGGATGCCTGGGAAGTAACAGTGTCAGGAGATCCTAGAGACAAATGCACAGACTGGCAAAAGACCCGGATAAACATACTGGTTCAAGATGGTTTCGGTGTCTCTCACCTGAGCCCAGCCATCTGATAATGTCTAGCCCACACCAGTCTTTACTCTCTATGGAGACAAAGAGGCACCTTCCAGGAACAATTTGTTCCATCCCAAAATAGGTGTGACATGTCTGTGATGAGCCCTTCTTTTCTTCTTTTTCTTTTTCTTTTTCTTTTTCTTTTTCTTTTTCTTTTTCTTTTTCTTTTTCTTTTCCTTTTCCTTTTCTTTTTCCTTTTCCTTTTTCTTTTTTTATTTTTCTTTTCCTTTTCCTTTTCCTTTTTCTTTTTCTATTCCTTTTCCTTTTTCTTTTTCTTTTTCTCTTCTTTTTTCTTTTAATCTTTTTCTTTTCATTTTTTCTTCTTTTTCTTCCTATTTTCCTTTCTCTTTCTCTTTTTTTTTTTTTTTCTTTTTAATTTTAATTTTCTTTTTCTATCCATCTTTGTTGTGTGCTGAAGAGGCCTAGGTGACCATCTGAATTTTTGAGCCAGCTCATGTTCAGCAAGATGGATCCCAACTGTAGTGTTCCGCTCCTGTGCAGTCTGACTGCGTCGTTGGCAGCGGAGCAAACTCCCATTACTAGATGAGGGCTAGAGATTCTGCACCAGAGGGTTTGTTCAAGGATCTCTTTTGTTTAGAGCTGGAACTGGAGATTCACTCTGCCTCTTGGACATGTCTCTGGCTCTTACTCATTTTCAAGCATTCAGGCACTGCTCAGAGCAGTGGAAAGAAGCAGAAATTGCTGCTTTCACTTCTCATGTTGGTGTATGGGCCCTGCAGAGAAACAGGAACCAAAGTTAAGGTTAAACAGGGTTTAAAGGAACAAGATAATGTTTAGTAGGGGAAGGGAAAAACACATAAGCTGGCCAGGTCTTTAACTTCAGAGCAGTGTACACGAACTGTTGCCATGTCCCCAGGAAAACAAGGGATTCGGGAAATAGTCTAAGGCTGGGCTGCATGAAATACAGAGCGCATGACACAGCATGAGTCCCTTTGTCTCGATAGGCAGCACTCTAGAATTGGTATGACCTTACTCCTGCCCTTGTTAGTCTGAAATATGTAGCACAGCTGTAGGATGTAGTTCATCATTTAGTAAGGGTAAATACAGTTCTGGATGGGAACATGGGGGTGAGAAGTGTTCTGCACCCAGCATTCACTTGCATGTTGCAACTTGCTGCTTGGAAAAAACCAGAATGCTTTGTCTTCTTGTAGCTCTGGTGAGCGACTCCTTATCATAACCTTGTAAGAGGTTTCAAGTGTGTTCATGAATAGGAAGATGATTAAGATGACGCATCAAGGTTTTCTGAATACTTACTCCTATTCAGCTGCACTCTCATATTTTTCTTAGTTTCCATTCCAAGCAGAGGTGTTTCTAATCTCCAATGCGATTGGCAGACCACATCCTCTCACTCTTGGTGGCCCAGCCTGCTTGAAACTCGAGAGGAGCAGTAAGAGAGTGAGTTTAAATGAGGGGCTGCCAGAGCAAAAGCAGCTAATTTAGCTGAAAAGCCCTGTGATGACCTCAGCAAAAAGGTGGCCTCTGCTGCTCCGAGCAGCTACTGTGACAAAAAATGAAGCGACCTGAAAAAGAAGCTAAACAGGGGATTTAGAGGATCTAATTTGTAGGGTAGAAAGAGGAAGATGGCTGTGTAGCTGGGGAACAGTTGAAAGTCTTGCCCTGAACACATCCATAAATCATCATGCCAGGTAGGGTATTTTCTCTTCCCCCAAGTGTTTCCCAGGCTGGGTGTCTGCTTTGGCCACAGCTGCTTCTCTTCCACAGCCCATTAGAGCCCCGAGACCTGGTTCTGAGCAGGCTGTGTAGGAAGGAGGTAATACTTCTCTCTGTCATAAGAGTTAGGTCTGTAGCCTAGCTGATGTGCTGTTTTTGAAGAGAGGACTCATTAATTACCCTACATTAAACGAAATCTAATTTCAAGAGCGCAAGGACGCAGAGGGGAAAAGGAAGCCTGATTTTTCCAGTGTTCGAATGATCGCATCAATGCAGAGATTTGTGTCACGGGGAGTGCCTCTGGGCCTTCTTGCCACCAGGATTGTTAACAGAAGGCAGAAAAACAACTGAGACCAATGGCTTCGGTGACAGACACCAGGGGAGTGCAGATGGTATCTCTGGCATTAGACTGGGTGGGCTGCAAGGGGCAGTGTGAGGGCTGAAAGGTTTACCCTGTGTCTTCTTGCTTCTAGGGCTGTAAATGAGTGCTGGCCATACAGGCTAACAGCACAAGTTTCACCACACTTGCAAAGTAGCTCTGGTAGTTCCCTTGTCTTTGACATTCTGCAAAGCCATGTTTGGGATATGCAAACGTTTGGGTATGGGCAGGTCCACGTCAGAGAAGGTAGAAGTAGTAGAGAAGGTAGGTTAAATTTACATCGTAGCCTCATTTTCTTGATTTGACAGGGCAAAGAGAGAAACCCCAGAAGCCATGTATCTTGAGTTTTACTCCAAGTTGGTTACAAAGAGCAAATTAAGATAATGGGTATGTCTGTTGACATTGCCACCCTGACTTTCATGTTATATAGCTCTTCCTACCTACTTTTGCAGTTCAGCCCCCTGTTCCCACCCCCTTAGCTCTGTAGCTCCAAGGACCTGGTTGACACCTGCTCCTTGCTGTCTGGTGCCCTCTGGTGCTGCAGGTACCTGACTGAGCTACGTCCCATCGCAACCTTAGGCAGTTGTGGGAACCAGCCTGTACCCCAACAGGGGACTCATGAAACTGGTATCTGCTTTTTCCCTATTTCTGCCTGGCTGTGGCGAGGGACCTCTGATACGCCTTGGAGCCGATGGGACTGGCCTGGGAGGTAGGTAGGAAGACCTGGTCCTAGCTTCTCTAGTCCTGTTTCAGTCCTTAAAGGGGAAGAGTGGGAAGTGGACAGGCTTTCAGTGGTCCTCCCTCCAAATAAATCTCCCTTGCTTTATTCCCTGCCCTTCTCCAGCTTTAGCTTTCAAACTTCTGTCATCCATACCCTTTTATTACTGCTGCCTTCACAGAGTTGCCTGGTCTCTCCGCAGAAAGCCTTTCTTCTTCCTCCAGGATACAACTCCTCTTCACCTAGGACGCTACTCCCACCACACAGTGTCTGATCCTGCTCCAGACACCTTATATTCCAGGGCCCATGGCTTAGGAATGCTTGGAGTTTACATGCTCAGATCCATTGTTCAGAAAACAGGATTACAGTATCTTTGCTGTCCTTCACCTCCCCTCTAATTAATCAATGCTAATTGATTGATTGATGGTGGCTTATCAATATAACAATCTCCCAGGTCCAGAAGCAGCCACGTGCCTATCATTCTCACATATTTACCCAGAGCATACGGAACATATTAACCTCCAGAAATTAGTTAGAGCGTCTTCTGAATTAGTTTTTATTAATTTCTTTGGACTAAAAGAAAACTGATGACAGAGGGTGATAGCAACAACAGACTCATAGGTCACTTACTTGGTTTTGGTCTAGGCAGATTTCACCCTCACAGGGAATGTGTGGATCACTTGGTGACTACAAACTGCACAGTGACGGGGTAGGTTCTTGCCTGCAAGCCTGCTCACCACACGTAGTGCCTGTGCCCTCTTCAGTTTAGCACTCCCTTCCTGAGATGGTCACATGCTGCTCATGATGATGTTGTAGTGCTGCACACGGAGGCAGTAGGTGCCATGCAGTAACAGGGATCAGTTTAGAGGGGCTGGGACTGGCCAGCCTGCTCCGTCCCTGCATGAAACCCCGAGCGACCAAGCACTTCTCTTCTGCGCCAGTGCTTGGCTGAGATTCCTCAGGCTTTCTCTCATAAGGCTTTTTTTGGCCGGCCTAGCTGCTGGGCTTTCTGAGTTGTAGGCAGATGACAGTGCTTCCATGCTGTTGGTGCAGCTGGGAGTAACTGCTGTAAGGAAGGACCAGCTTCACCTACTGTGTGGGCTGGAACACGACCGAGCTGCTCGTTTGCAATCTGATTGCCACCAGGAGTCCTTTTGGCATGGGCTTTCACGGCAGATTCATGACCTGAGGATCATCAGCCTGACAAATTTCAGTTCTCTGCCACAGGGAGCAATTACAGGGAGAAAGCCACAACTTTGTTGCTGTTTTGACAAACCTCTCTTGGACACAGCTGAACTGGTTAATCAGAAAGCAAGATATCTGCCCCCAACTCAATCAAAGAAAACCCATAAACCTAACAAACAGGCAGTGAGCTGTAGGCAGGCATTAAGCTTGAAACGTGAGCTGGAACTGATAAAGGGTTGGAAGAGCTGCAAGCAAACTGAAAATGGGACCTTATAAAGAGAAGTTGGGCAATCTTCAGAAAAGTGGTGCTACCAGTCCTGTCAATGAATACTTAGATATGGCCCTTGCAGATTGCAGGTCTCTTGATGCAATGCTCACTGGTGAGTCATTTAGAAGATCAGTAATTGAAGGATAGAAAATGGCCTGCTGTGGCCTGCAGCCATTATGAGCTGCACATTTTTTCAAGGGCTGTTTGTTGCAATCTCCTCCATTTTCTGCAGATGGGGTGTGGCTCTCCCATTCCTGGCAAAGTGGCTGGTGCAGCCTTTGGTTGGGAAAATGTGGGTGCTGTTGCATGACAAGTAGGCTTCCCCTGGGGGAGAAGTCACCTTCTTCCTCTTCTGCACAACATCAGGGGTGTGACAATTCCCTAAAGCACAATGGAACTGCACAGAAATCTGGCAGCTTTTTCCAGTGTGTAGTTATACAGATCTGGCTCATAAAAACATCTGAATTACATTTCACACTAACTTCCTAGCTACGTAAACATAACCTGATCATCTTCTTGGGATCTGAGCCTTATCTTATCAGACTATGCCTCCTTTTCCTTTTTTCATCAGAGGCCTTGTGACCCTCACTCCTTGCATAATTATTTGGGCTTGCGTGACAGCTGCTGTGTTCAAATTTCTCAGCCTGCAATCAGAAGTGACACTGTCACTCTTTGTTCATGTTAAATGCAGGCACCCAAAGTTTCTTTGGCTGTGATGCATTAGAGAACTCATTCTTCATGCAGAATGGGAGGGACACCACACTCAGCCCCTTGGATGACAGAGCGCGGACAGGCAGCAATCCTGCAGCTGTGCCTGTGGTGGGTGAGACAACTCCTACACCTCCTTGACTCCTTTTTGCCTTTCTGCCACTCTGCCTTCCCAAATCCACTCGCTTTGCAGCTGAAGGCCAGCCAGGTAGGTCTGCTGGCTGCCTGGGGTCACCGAGCAAGAGGCAGACTGTGGCACTATGCTGCAGGTATGGGAAGCGTGGACTTAGATTTGTGGAGGCTGCAAGGAAGGAGCAGTCTGGTGAGTGTTCAGACAGATGCTGCATTCAGTCTGGGAGGCAGAAGAAGAAATGCACCCTACTTATTTATAGGAAGGTGGAAGTTGCTGTGCTAGGCCAAGTGATTAAGTCTGGTATCCTGCTGCAGACAATGATGAATGCTGGCTGCTAGAGGACATGCAAGAAATGGTGTAGTAAAACAAAAATAGAATCACTCAACATGAACATTTCTCATCATCCCACTGATATCTAGGTCACTAGTTAACCATGTCAACAGCTAGTGACCAGCATGAGGTGGGAAGGATGAAGGCTTTACGCTGAACTATTCTGGTTGATGTCCTGCATGATTCCTTTCACTTAGCTGAAATGAAAATGAAGAATAAATGATACCCTCCTTATCCTGTTCCTTCTGAAATATATGACAAACCTTGTATTGTTATCAAAGGTACAGGATCAAACCTGTCATTATCTCACATAGAGCACAATAAATATCATGACTAGGAGTTAACAGTGCATCAAAAATGATCATCTCTAAGTCTTGTTGGCAGGCTTTACATGAACCAAACCCAGGCTGTCAGCTGCGTTCTATAATGACAATGCAGCAGCTCCTCTGTATTATCATTTTCTGTCATTGCATACTACAGGTGAAAAATGCAAGTGAACAGTATTTTACATGCACAGATACATAACTGATTATATTATGAAGAACTGCAAGAACAAGACACTTATTTTTCACTTTTAGGAATTTGAATGAGGAGATCTCATTACCCAGAATCAGGATACATCTTGCTGGGTGAATACAATAACGAATGGGTTCTTCAAATCCCTAATTCACAAGCATTTCAGAGAGACAGTTCAGCAGCCCAAGAAAGATGTACTATTCCTAGAAATCTTGTGACTCAACTCCTGTCCTGTATCTGCCAGTGATTCAATAGCATGGCAGCTGAGCACAAACATGCTTCTGTTAGCAAAGAGGAAGAAGCTGGGCAGATGGAAATGGTCTGTGCGGGTGCCAAGGTGGGTCATCGCACCTGGTCAGGGCTGTAAGATCGGTGATACGTGTGAGGCGATCAGGCTTGCAGAAGGAAAATCTGAGTTGCCTGTCACTGTGTGGTGGTAAGAAAGGAGGATGCACAAGGAGAATGATAAGCTTGATGAGCACTTAGGAAGAGGAAAATGAGAGGTAATAGTGCTTCCTTTCTATTTGTTTAACTAGTAATTTGCTTACCTTTACGTTTAGATTGAATACTTTGCATAAGAAAGCAGTGGCTGCAGCACTTCTGTAGATTTACAGACATTGTGTGACATGGTTGGAGAGAAGATGGATTATCAGCAGGTAGCCAGCAGCCTGGGGAGGGGTTCTTGAGGTTTGTGTGTTTCCATGGGCATCTCCTCAAGTCCACCAGTGTGCTGTAGATTTGGAAAAAAACCAGACTGTTCTCTATTTATGAAAGCGATAATGACATCAGGACAAAACTACATGATCCATGTAGTTCCTGAAGCTAGGGGTTACTCACAGGATATTGCTAGGGCATCAGATAAAAATTTTAACAAGTGGGTGTAAAAATTTCATCATAAGCCTGTCTTTAGGAACCCAAGGAACTGCTCCTGTTTTCAAAAGTGTGGAATCATTGACAACTTCAGCTGCTCTCTTCCTCCTGCTTTTATTTTGTGAATGGAGTAGGGCTCAGTCTTTCAGACTTTGTGGGAGTTGTTCTAGTTGCCTGAATTGGTATTGTGTAACAAACTGGTAGGATGGGTCGGCTACTTTTCCTGTCTTTTATTTGAAGTTCTTTAAAATTATAAAACCTCTGCAGAGGCATAAGCCATCAAAACATAAATAAATGGAAAAGAAAATTTTCTGTTAAATACCTTCTTCCTCTCTACTCCAGCCTCCTGGTTGGGGGTTCCTTCCTATCACTTCTGCTCCCTGCACCAACCAGCACGTGGACACATCACTCCTGCCTCCCAGTGGCTCCCTGGGGAGAGAAGAATCTGCCCAAATTATCCTAAAGAGTGATTGTGGCTTCACTGATTAAACTCCTTAGGGTAGTGATGTATCCAAGAAGGCTGATGACTGTAAGTGATGCTTAGTTTCAAGCATAGTTCCAAGGGCAAAAAAGGCTCCTCCTGCCAAATTTGGTTAGTTTTCCCTATTTAGTAGTTTAAATGTTTGTTGACGACTTGCATGTGTGAATAGGTCTTGCCATAAGCTGTCTTCCTCAAACATTCTCAGTTACATTGGTCTTATTGCCCACTTCCGTTGACAGCCTTTTGGAGGGAGGAGAGGATGTCATGAATGCAGAAGTGCATCCCCATTAGTTGGATATTTTTATTTTTCCCAGCACATAGATCTAAGATGGCCCTGCTGTCTTCTTGCTGTAACTTAATTGCATGGATCAGAATTCGATTCACATTAATTTTCTGGCCCTAAATGCTGAAAGTCTAGAACTATTCAAGAGAATAACTTTATGTCATAACAGCCTTACTCTTACTGCCATTAATGTTTCTTGATCATCTCTATTTCAGCCATGTAGAGGCACATAACTGAGGTATTCCTTGGGTAGCAAGATGGTTTCTGTCAGTTGGGGCTTGAAGACTTTTGGAACAACATCATTTCTAGCACAGAAACATCAGGAAGGTTGGGAGCCCATCAGGGACCTGATTGCAAGACATGTTGTCCTGGTTCTTCCATTTTGTAATGTGGAGGGATCCAGCTGTTTGGCAACCACAAATCACACCGAGGCCTCGAGCAGTGTAACTGATTTCCTGGTGGACTCGGGGTGATCAGTGTCCTGGACCAGACAGCCCAGGACATGGCTTTTCTCTGTGTTTGAACTTTTACAGGTGTGTGGGCTTCAGGCAGCTCCTTCTCTACCACTGGAAGAATCAACTTTATGTTCAGTAAGTTCAAAAGAGGACCTTAACTTCCAGCCAGATGTGCTGATCTGTGGGGCATGTCTGGGCGTACGTGGCATGAGAAGAGGCTGTCATCTATGGGCCTGTGTTTGCAAAAGACTTGTAGGACTGCTACCTACAAGTGGCTTTTGGGGACAGCCGTGTCCGTGCTCTTGGGCATACATCCACTCTCTTAAGCAACTGAGCAAGCACCCAGAAAGACAGACGGGTGCTGCACTGCATACATCACTTCCTAAACATTGCCCTGTCTCTAATCCACAGCTGCTGTGGATTTTCCTTTCAGCATAAGGCCACTTCATCTGAATAAGCAACAACAGGATCTGAAGAAGCAATAGATTTTGAGACAACTGGGGCAATCATACTTTGATCTCTGGCAAAGCCCAAGGGCTTGATTATTATCCGGTGGAAGGAGCTGAGACAAACGAGTTTTCAGGAGTAGGGATCTCAAAGAGTTCAGGCTGGAGGTGGATGAGAGTGAGGGGTGAGGGGGTGTGCCCTCCTCCCAGGATAACAAGGTCAGTCATTAGCAAGCCACAGGGTCCTCTCGGAGCCCAGCACTTTACAGGGCTCACATGCATTTTGTAGGAGCAGGCAGGAATGGTTCTTTCCATAGACCTCTGCCACTTCTTTGGAAGCTGATCAAACCTGTTTTATTAAAAACCACCATTGACTTCTAATATTTTTACACTGATTAAGAACATTGACTTGGCTGACTGAACAAGGGAACCAATTGTAGCTCAGCTGCTTCATGCTGGAAAAGCTTTGATCAGACTGAGTGGGCGTCTATGTTTAAGGTACCCTATAAAATGAATTTTGGTGATAAACTTATAAACTGAATTTGAACCTTGCACAGGCTCCAGAGAAGGAATAAAAAGCTCAATTTATATTCTCTACAGATACACACCAAGATGTCCCTTTAACCTTTGGTTGTTTTACCTAGGGGGTCAATATGTTTCTTAAACTGTTTGAAATTATTTGTACAGATTAGCTGCCTGTGCTGAAGATGGAGAGCTTTCAGGGTGGCTCCCAAGAGTCCTGAAACCAACTATAATGAATGAGTTTGGTATTTTACTTGGAGGAAAAAATGCTGAATGAGTTACAGAGCTGCCAGATAGTCCCAGTTCATTCACACAGACTTGAGGATAATGTGCTTCTCTTGATCCCAGCGTGGTATCATTAGAAGAGCTTATTTCAAGGATATTCATGTCTGACATCTTCCCTCCCTCATTACTTATCAGGCTCTATAGTTACACACAACAGTGAATTGCCATTAGAAGACAACGGTACCTGGGGGAGCATGTAGTGGGGTTCATCTCCCCTTTCCACTGAAGCTGGTAACCAAACTTGCATGGGATCAAATGGAAGCGAGAGGAGGTGGTCATACTGTGAAATCCTCCAGTCCAATACATCTGGGGGCGGGGGGGTGCACATGCGTAGGAATCAGTCTGAAGAGTTTGGTAACGGGTCAAGTAATTATTCATCACCAGTGGTGAGTACAGCGCATATCCCAGCACAGCCATCGTGGAGAGTCCGAGGCTGCCACAAACCCTGGGCACAAAGGAATCATCACAGTAGTGATGGGGTCTTTGCCCCGGAGAGATTTTCTTTAGATGGTGGGTGAGGTTGTGATCTGTCTGAACAAGTGTCTAAATATTTCATCAGAGGAGTCATCTGTCCCACAGCTATAGGAAAAGAGAGACTTTTGTTTGCGTTTTCTCAAGGCTGAGGGCTGGAAGTGAGAAACCCAAGGTCTGGCTCTTTGATGGCCTTCTGCATACCTGTGGGCAAGCTGCGCTACTCCGGCACTCTCCCCACGTCTGCTCTGAAAGGTAATTGCTGAGACCTGGCAGCACCCTGAGTTTCTGCAGATATTTCCCCTTCCCTGCTTCAAAACAAATCCACTTCATTTATCATAATAAAGGAAACATTTTTTTTAAACAGTTCATGCTCTCTATATGTGCATCTGCCTCTTCATCCCTCCCAGTGACTTCTGTGCTGATGCCAAACTCCAGCTAAGTGTAGAGGCCTCAGCAATGTCAAAATTATGTTACATTTCCATAAAACTGGGAGACTGAACAATTCAAATATCACTTCTGCTGAGAGAGTATTGCCAGATATCAGAGGATCCCATTGGGGAAGGGGAAAGAGGGACAGATAAAAATACATAAGAAACAAGGTTTCATTTGCTCATTCTGTTGCACACACTCATTTTCTTTTGTGTTTTTGGTTTGTTTTCTTGTAACTCCTAGTTATCCAAATCTTGCTCAGGATTTGAAGTGCAAGCTAGTATACTAGCAACAAAAAAAAATAATCCTCCTGTTGGCCCTTGGTTGCTCTTGGCAAGGTATCCAGACAAGACTAGAGCTCACTCAGTGTTAACCCTCTGCCCCTAGCAAGGGTAGACTATAAGCAGCAAGGACGCTAAACATGCCCAGGGAATGGGTCTTCAATGAGCTGGAACAGGTCCATTCATCAACCAGTTTCACCATATGCTAAGGAAATGGAATAATATATATCTAAATCTGAGACAAACTGCAAAGACTGATTTGTGAACTGGGACCCCATTCCTTGGAGTAAAGGTCTTTTGCTTTGAAATGATCCCCACTAGCTTTGCCTGTATGGAAATAACTATGGGAAAAGGCATCACAAACAATCAGGTTTGGGGGCATCATTGACTTCTTCACATGCTCCCAGTCAGGAGTCATAGACTCCCTGAACACTCAGTTTCCACCTGAATAGCTTTACTCTCAGCCTACTCTCTTCATCACACATTATTTTACCCAACTACGCTAAAATAAGTTTTAATTGGCAATCTGGCTCTCATTTACTAATATCTCCTTGTGCATGGAAGGAGACCTCAAATTCTATGTACTCATTCTCAATCAATGTCAGCCTGGCATTAACTCAATGTTATTACATTATTGATTTTATTCATCCCAGGAGCTACATCAATTTATCATGGAATTTACACTTCTTTAACAACCAACACAAATCAAGAGCATTTGTTAGG
Source organism: Falco naumanni (assembly GCF_017639655.2). Taxonomy (NCBI): domain Eukaryota; kingdom Metazoa; phylum Chordata; class Aves; order Falconiformes; family Falconidae; genus Falco; species Falco naumanni. The sequence continues at coordinate 5,543,737 of NC_054059.1, read as the reverse complement.
CTTGCAATGTAGACTAGAAGGGTTTTGGAATCCGATCCTCATTTTCCTTTACATTTGTTTAGATTTCCAGTTAATCTGAATTCCTATCTTGCCCCTTTGAACTTTCAACCATCTGTAAATACTTCTGATAAATTTCCGTGCTAAAAACTATATTGCAACATAGTTCTGAAAAACACAACAACCAAACCCAAAAATAAACCCAACAAAAAACCCCAGCAGAAACCCAACTGCAAAATACCCAGTGCCTTCTGATGTATTGATATAACCGGCTTGGGGAAATAAATGGTCAGGTGCTTTAGGTTATACACTGGCCACATGTAAACAATAAAATGTGTTTGTAACCTCAGTCATGCATTTGGTTCAGGTATACAGTGTAACCATTTGTAGGTTTAACTCACGTCTTGGAGGTGTGTAGCAAATTAAAAACACAGCAAAGAATTTGTCCTTTCCCATTGCATTTTGCTGGCTGGCTTATTTGCAACAGATGAAGAAATTCTGGGAAAGTTCATTGTCTGCTTCTGCATTTGTTCAGTCTTCCTCTCTGGGTGGACTCTGTGATGGCCGGAGAGATACTGAAAGGCTGATGTCAGAAGAGTGGGAAGTGAAATCTGAAGGGAATTTTAGTCAAATGCTTTAGACTGTTGATTTAGAAAAAAAAAAAAAGGTTAATGCATAGGTGAAATGCTGAGTTGGCATTTGGGAGAAAGGATGTGGGACACCAGAGCAGACGCAGCACTGGCTGGTGTTAGGAGAGGTACTTTTCAGAGGGCTAAAGCACCTTTGCTATCTTCCTTCACACCACAGAGAAGCACACCACTGGCTGGAGTGCAAGTCGTAATTGCAAACTTGCTATTCTCTATAGTAATTTTAGTAACTGTATAGTAATTAGTAACTGCTGCTGTATGCTGATCCAGTTGCTTGTGTCTGCTACCTGTGTACAGTAAAAATAAAACTTTAAGGACATACCGTTGCTTAGTAGTAAGAGGATAGAGACCAGTCAGAAACACAAAATATAAACTTTGCTGAAAATATAAAGCGTGCAAGTAAGCTAGAAAAGGGAGGGTTGCAACATCTCTGTGTCCATGGCAATGCCACCCTTCAGTGTTACCTAACACAGCTGGGGTTACATCATCAGAACAAACTTTCGTCAGTTCATCACAGTTTGGTTATGTGACACTATTTTGAGTTCAGCATGGAAGTGATGCTTTTATGAAAAATTTGTCCCGTCCCCTCCAGAGTACTGCATACGGTTTCAGAAACTCCATCCAGCCATAGCTTGCCACAGGGTGCCTTGGGAATAAAAGGCACACCACATAAAACTATCAAAGGAAAAAGTCAGGAGGTGGAAGATTTGTGCCGATTTTCTCTTTGAAGTCACCAAAGCGGGACTTTCTTGGCCACGTTGCTCAGAAGAGTTTCAGGAACGTATAGTACCAGTAGTTCCCACACCAACATCCTTCTGTTTTGGGTTTTGTCATTTCGCATGGTGGTGAAAGATGGATACCAAGGTACGTGACTGCTTGTCATGTTTAAAACAGAGGCGTGCAGGAGGCAGGGAAGAGAAGAGCAAGAACTTCCTTTGGATTTGCCTGGGTAGACAAGTGTTTCTGTTGTTTTTGCTACCCTGAGAGCACAACCAGCTCACATCTGTGCCAGAAGCCTTACGTGTGGGCTGTTTGCTTGGTGGTAGCTGTGATGGTCAAAGGGTTGTAGTGAGATGTAATGTCTTGTCTCAGGCTGAGCGATACAGTGGGAACCCTCCTCCGGGTCAGACCTGGGATCACCAAAGGGCCAGGGACCCTGCAAACCAGAGCAGGGCTGTGGCGCTGGCTGCAGCAGGAGGAAACCCAGTGACTGGGAAAGGCGTGATCCACCCCTGCCATTCCTCCCTCTCCCAGCCAGGGCAGGGGCTGAGCGAGAAGCTGCTGCAGAGCTGTAGCAAAAGGCTCGGCGTTCTTAAAATAAAGACTGGTCAACGTATGGGGCGTGACAGGAGTTGAGATGGTACCCCAGCTGCTGCTTCAAGGGGCACGGAGGGGTGGCAATTTACCCCTGTTTCTTCATACAGATAAGCAGGCTCTGGCCTTTGCCGGTTTCTCATACCAAGGCTTGGGAAGCCCTGAGCGCTTTTATAAACCCATGCTGTAATTCTGCAGGGGCTGGGCAAAAGCAGGCACACGACCACTGTCAGACCAGCCTCTGACTTTATGCTGCCCTGACATTGTTTGTAGGAGGATGCCATGCAGAGAGAAGCAGAGTGGCACGAGTGAGCGGTGCCTCGTCTGGCAGCCAGCACGCTCGTGCAAGGTTAACCCACCAATTTTGAACAAGTGTGAGTAGCCAGAGCTAACTTATCAAACTTTGCACCGTGTGGCATTTGGCTTGGCGCTAGGCTCTGTAACTGGCTTCAGTGCATCGCTGGAGCTCAGCTCTAAGCTGTGGCTTGGCCAAGGTGTTTGGGTGGGTTGGCAGAGGTGCCTGGCCGTGGGGTGGAGGTTTCAGTGTGTTCGCCTTCACTGCCAGCGCTGCAGCAGAGTGTGGCTCCAGCTGCTGTGGCTACAAATCACCAAGTCTCCTGGGCTGAGCCCTTGGGCTCTGCAGGGGTGTCTGACTTGCAGCAGCTGCGCTGTGCAACCTTGAACATTAAAATATCTTTGCTTGTTGCTCAGACTCCCTTGTTTTCCTTTCACTGGCTCTGTGCAGCTTACTGCCATCTCAGGAGTCTGTCTCAGCAAAGGTCGCCCAAGTCATGTTTCCACACAGAGGGAACACTTTCCTCAACCTACACTGTAACCATGGTGATTTGTTTTCTTTTAAATTCCTTTCCCTTAGGTTCAATGCTATCTTTAGATGTCATCCTGTTTTGACAAATGTCCGTGTAGTTCCTGATACTATCAGGGAACTGTGGCATGACAAGGACTGGCTTAAGTAACAGCTGCCTAACTCTGTCAGGAATTAATTATGTGGCTGGTGCCCTTTCTGGAAACGCTCCCATTTTCGGTGATTCTTTCAGTGTATGGCAGCCAGTCATGGCCTGGCTTGCCCAGGTTTTTGTCTTTCCTGTTGCCCTGACCTTGTGCAAGCATCTTCTCGATGCAGAGTTTTGCTCACACTCCAGGCTTCACAGCCTGAGAGACTGGAGAGTTGGGATGTGCAAGGCTGGCAGGGCAGGTAAATGGGCACTGAAGCCTGAAAAGGTTAACCCTGCTGGGAGCTGGGCTTTCAACCCAGAAAAGTCCCAAGGCATGTGGCATGTGTTGCCCTGAGGATGATGGAGCTGGCGGTGGAAGGACCTAGAAATGCTCTTCCTGCCTCGCAGCATGGGATGGGCCGGTTGTGTTCTGGATGCTGGCACAATATTCTCTCAAGCACAGGCTGCAGAGGCTGAGGGCAAGTGACATACCATCCCCCGAGATTTTGTGGCTGGCACATCGTTTATGTATCTTTATTCTTTAAAAAATAATTACAGCCTCTGCTTTGTGCTAATATTATGCGCAGTCTGGGAAATGTGAAATCTAAAGGAGTTTTGTTGTCTTTTTTTTATTCAAAGAGAACTTTAAATTTTTGGTACTGAAGCAATGCAATATTTTTTTGTTTGTTTTTCTTACAACACTTTGTATTAAACCACTCGATGCCCTGGATATAGTCACCTGTCTCTCTGCAGATGTGTGTTTACCAAAGGTAACCCTAACAGCGGGCCTCTGCTGATTTAAAAGCCACAGCTTTCCTGACGGGTTTCTGTCAGCGACATGGGTGCGAGCAGGAGGCAAACCTACCCTCAGGCTTCCTATCATCTGCTGCTCAGTTCTTGTCTGGGTGAGGCTGTTGTGTGCACCCAACTGTTGCCCGTGCAAATACAGCAAATACCACCCTGGAGAGCTTTTGTCAGCTAGGCAAAGGTACACAGGGCAGCAAAGGGGCAGTGTTGCTGTGAGCCTCTCCTCTGGCACCTCCGGCTATTGAAGCACCCTATGCTTAAGGCTGCTCAGAAGTCTGACCGTTCAGAGTCATCAAATCAAAATATTGGAAATCTGGCCTAAATTATAGAGCACGCAGTCTGACATCACCTTCAGCTAAATCATAAGATGACATTTCCTTCCTATAAATGGACTGTATAAACCTCAGCTTAAAATGGCGAGCAAAATTATCCCATCATTACCTAGCTGATTTAATGCCACGGTGCATTCAGAGGCACAGATGTGATCTTTAGCATCACATGTGAACTTTATGTTTCTTTAATTAACTGCATCATACTGCATGTTGGCAAGAAGCCGTAATGATACTTTGTCCTTCCATCGATGGAGCAGCAGAAAGTTGCAAGGATAATACTGTCAAGAGACAGACTAGGTCTTGATTAAGAACTACTCTGAATACCACAAAACAAAAGCTGTTTTAATAGTTCAATATTATAAACACAAAATACTTACGCTGTATGTGTACAAATTCTTTAGTATAAACAGTTGGAACCAAAATCAGTGCTATAGCTGGGTCAAATGTAGCTTATTGAGCAATTTTTTGGATCCGGATAACTACGAGCCTTGACTGTCGTGCAGGTTGTTGTAGGTAGGAGGTGCAAGTATGATAAAGTTAGGTTTGTGTTTACTTACAAGAACATACTTGGCTTTTCCTAAGATACAGTGAGGGTTCAGGATGTGTCAGGATGTGTGCCCTCCAGGGACTGCCCACACGATGATTCTCAGCTTTTTTTCTGTCTGGCAATGCTCAGTACATGCGGAGGTTCAGCTCCTTGCCCCATTCCCCATCCCTCCTCCTGCCCCCTTTTTGCTGCCCTTCACTCAGTCCCAGGAGCCCTGCCGCTTTCTCCCTGCTGATCTGATGGTGGCTTGATGCTGGGCCAGGCTCAGGATCCCGGCCTGTCCCTAAGCCCTTGGGCACCCGTGGAGGTGCTCTCCTGGGCTCCAGTAAGGTGGTGCTGAGGCAGCCCGGGCTGGCCGTGCACAGGGGCAGCACAGGTCTGGCAGAGCTCTGTGCCTCACTCCCCCCTTACATCTCAGGATGTAAGACCAAGATGTAAACCACATCCCAGGAGCTGAGTACTCCTGGTCTGCCCTCGAGTACCGCGCATTAAGCAAGGCTGGCGCGGTGGCGGTGCCGCCAAGGGCTCCAAAAGCAGTCAGCGTCTGTGGTACTGCTATCCACTACAATCTCCCTGAAAATAAGCTGCCAAAAGGTCTCTGCTGATGAAGTTGCTGTGTGCTCACCCTGATGTGCCCCAGACGGCTCCATGGGCTGGGAAGCACGATTTTTTTCTCATCCTGAGCCAGCACAGCTATACAAGCAGTTACATTTTCTGATCTGAATCCAGCAGGTCTGCTTCCATGTGTTGCCTCCTTGCTCCTTCCCCTTACACACACCCTGTGCTCAAGGCGATGTGCAGGGTGCAGCGCCCTGCATGTTCCCTTTCATAGGCAGCCAGGACCAGAAATTCCCCCACCGCCCCTGCCCCTGGCAGCTCATTCCCCCAGCTGAGCCCCGGGCTGATGCCCCAGGGGCAACCATCAGCAGAGGGCACGGGAAGGGGGTCTCACCCTCCCAGAAAATGCCTCCACCCTTGGCCCATCTTTTCTGCTCAGAATTTAGAGCCTGCTTCGTGTGTTTGCTTTTGTTTTGGGTTTAAATATGCATTCAGCTATCTGGCAGAGCTATCTCAAATGCAGGGGTGTGGTGGGACTGCCTAATTGAACCCAGCCTGTGACATCTGCAGGTGGATGGCCTGTCTCCATAAAGCTGTTTTATCTTTTTCATTTAGGTTGATTTAAAAGCTGATCATTTAAATCCTTTGTTGCCACTCTTCTTTTGGCTTAATGGGATGTAGTCTTAAGTTTGCTGGCAACCGGGACAAATGAAGTAAACCCTCCCAGAAACAGAAAAAGTCCCTGCAGAAGTTTGCACCGTTTTTAGAGCCTGTCTTTCAAAACACCGCTTTAGTTGTCTTTCCAGGAGGGATCTGATTGCGCACTGGGTCATGCTTTTAGGAAAGGAGAAGAAACAGCAGGATGTTCTGGGTGCTCATGTGAGGGCTTACTTCCTCCCCAGACTTTCATCACCCTCCTCGTTGTTGCCCATCCCGGGGTCCTGCAAAGCCCAACAGCCAGGCACGATGCCTGCCAGGCCAGCCACCTTCACACATCAGCAGGAATGCTTGGCCACTGCATGTGAGGGGCTGTGTCCCTGACCCACTGGAGTCACTGGAAGAACGCCCTGGGCTTTCACAGGGTTAGGGTTTCAGCCTAGCCGAAGCTCTCTAGTTGAAAAGCTACAGACCAAACACACCCACAGGATCCACAACATGCATGTCTCCAGCAATATGCTCCGATTTGAATGTATTTGCATATAATCTTCTTGATGAGGGTTTCCCACTAAACTCTTGCTCTGACACGACGAGGAATATTTAAGACATCAAAATGGAAAACACACAGGGAGACATGAACACCTGAACAGGGATGAGGAGAGCAAGCATGGTTACCTTTTTCTCCACCCTGCTTTCCCTCCTGCTGGCCCCATCGTCATGGGTTTTGGCTTCCAGAGTTACTCCACAGTGACCCTAAAGGGAACACCTGTGGCAATCATGTGGCAGCATCCTGGTCCTCATACTTGTGCTTTCGTGTCGGACTTTGTGATGTGCTGCGTGTCAGACACCGGCTCATCAGGTCTGCACACAGCTTGTGTGCAAATCACCAGCTGAGGGCCCCAGGGCTATTTTTTCCCGGTAGAACAAAGTGGATCTCCAGATGTCCAGAAAGGGGGATCCCATTCCAGAGAGCTGCTTGCTGCCAGGGACTTTACCAAGTGCGAAGGGAGCGATGTGTTGTCTGTCGGGGACAGAAGGCAGGAGGATAATTACAGTGCTGTCATCTTTGATAGCACAGGGCAATATGCCACTGAAAGTGTGTTTTTAGTCCTCAAGAAGATGATATTTCCATGTCTCAGTCTTTTATGTATTTACCACTATGTGAGACAGAGAAGTGCTGTTACTCACTTCTCATGAGGTGAGGTTGTAGAGCACATTAAACGTGAGAAACTGAGCTCTAGGTTAATGGCATAAACACGAGTCTATCCATCCCTCTTCGGTATTGGACTCCTTCTTGGGACGAGGGAAAGAGATGGGCACGCTTTAAGTGCAGTCAATGCCACCAAGCCAACGGCAGCCGCACACATTTCATTCCACCTTTGTCTTTTTTTTTCTAAGGTAATATTCTGTTCACTCCTGAGGAACAAGGATCCTGGCCACTTTATGTCAATCCATGGCCGGCAGTTGTGCCGTGGATCCTGTATAGGGTCCAGATCCTCTGCAAGGTGCTCTGTGAACACCACGAGGGCTTCTGTGGGACCATCTCAAGTGCCTCTCCTTACTCACAGGATTGCCAAGTCCCTGCAATGCTTTCCAGATGTGTGTCAAGTCTGGTCTGGAAGAACCAGCTCTAGGTGGGAATAGACTTTGAGAGCCAGGTGCACACAACAGGACTGATTACTGCCTTTTTTTCCCCCCAGATACAGTCCCGTCCAAGATGGACTAGACGCAGACCACCAGCAATACAGACTGTCCATTTGTTATATGGTGGGGTTTTTTTTTAGAAGCTATTAATTTGGGATGTATTTCAACTAGTGCCCTCGACTGGAAAAGTACCAGATCCCATGCTGTGTATCTTGGGGGTACCCCGTCTCATTAATAAGTACCTTCATTTCAGAGTATTGTCTGTTTATTTTGGAAGGTTTACCTCCCCTCCCTGAAAAAACAGAAATGAATTGGGATAAATACAGGCAGGAAATGGTTTCCCTGGCAACACTAAGAATACATAAGAACAACCTCATCATTCACTTTTATTCCTTAGATACACTTTTAAAAGAAGTTTGAACTACATTAAAAGACAGCTTCTGTTCACAGCACAGCACCCGAGTCAACAGAATTAATCAGCCCTGATTTCACTTTCAGTTAGACGGGAACTAAGTCCCTTTAAAAAACAGGGACGTAAGGTCTTAGATTCCAGGGAATGAAAGCTGAGTCAAAAGAGGAGTTCATTCAGATTCAATGCTGGTGAAAAAAAAGCTGCTTTATGCAACATTCAGCTTTGCTGAAGTGTAACTTACGCTAACGAACTTCCAGCATGTCCTGTTCAGAGAACCTTAGGTTTTGGTGAAGCCTGGGTCAGATCGTCTGTAAGCAAAATCTGATCTAGTTGTGTGACAGTGCTGGAAAGGAAATCAGAAAAACTGTTTCTGAGAGGTTATTAGGGGAGACGTCAAAGCCTGGTGCGATGTAATTTCTACTCCTGTCACGTTGTGCTAACACATCCCCCTCCTTCCCGATCTGCTTGCCATTCCTGCCAGCCTCCCCACACGCTGTAAGGTGCAGGAGAGACATTTCAGCAGCTTGGATGATGGCACCTTCCATCTGGAACAGTGTGTCTGGTCTCAGAAGCCAGGGGAGACCTCAATGTGCACGTCCTCCTCACCCAGGATGGTCTACAGTCTGCAGGCAGAAGGGGTTGTTCCTGAGGGGAAGCTCTTTGGGAAGCAGGGTTTCAGGCTTAGCCCTGCCAGATTTCTACCTCCAGGGCAGGCAAGATCTGCCCTCTCTCCTCATTAAAGAAGTATCGGATTGGCCAGCAAAGGTCACAGCATCCCAAGGACCTGGTGGTCAGCCTGCTTCCTTCTCTCATGTCCTTTCTGGGATCACTGCTTCCCAGACAAGATCCTCTGTCCTGTATGTAAGACCTACTGTCTTGGTTCTGATCTGCCTAAACAGCACTAGATTTGTCTTCTGGTGGCTGCTGGGGATCAAGCCATAAGCACAAACTAGTAGGCTGCAACAACAGAACATTACCCAAAAGCCGTGTTTCTACTGAACGTGTTATTGATGCTGCAGAAGGAGGAACCATTGCTGATGACATCTGCAGATAACAGAATGTTTCAGGTCAGGTCGGATCAGTTGTTCAGCTGGGTGCAAATGAACAACGTGGGCTTCGACACGTGTCTAATGTGAAGCCAGAGATCTGGGAACAGAAATGGCAGCACATTAGAAAGTCTCCAGGACCTCCCTCTGTCTGGCTCATGGGAAAGAAAGCTGAGAAGAGGGCTGCTCACTGCTTACCATCACCTGGATGAGGACAGATATTTGACAGCAGAATGCTCTTCGTTCTAGCAGACGAACAGAAAAAAAGTGGGTGGAAGCTGAAAGACAGACAAAACCAAGATGTATTTTATTTCTGTAATTATATTGTAATAGTCATTGGACTTCAGTGACAGAAAACCAAGATTGGAGTGGTTTCTTCCTCACATGAAACTTAAAATTCACGGTGTTTTTATTAAAGGTGTGGACCTTTGATCACTTCCAGGATGTCCACTGAGCCAGGTTATGTAGGAGATCAGAAAAGATGCTCAGAGTGGCACCTTTCTGGTGTTAGACTCTATCACATGAGGACCAGAGCAGCTGGAGAAGGTGGTCCAATGTTATGGCCAAGCTAGTAGGTGTAACCTTTTGGAAGGATTGATGGGAAGAAAGGGGAATACAAGGTGCTTTTACATCCTGGAAGGGCTCTGATATTTGCAGGAGAGTGCTGATACACATTTTCCTCAGGCTTGTTTGAAATGAAGACCCCCAAGAAGGAGAATGTCTTGTTTTACCAGTCTCATTGGCATAGCTCTGGTTTGTTTGGTTTTGACATCTACTTAACTCCATGCTTAGTAATATTATTGCTGCCTTGTATTGGAGGAATGGGTTTATGGTCCCTTCTGGGTCAGATTAATAGCATCTTTCCCTGAAGCAGCTCTGTATGGTCCAGCTGATGGTGTGCAGAAAGCACACCATGGCAGCTGCTGCTGGAGGAACTTGGAAGAGGGTAGTGGTCAGGGACGTTAGGGATTTGCAAAGAGCCCCAAAACCCAAGTCTGGTTCCTGCTGTGATGTTGTGCCATTCTGGAGTAGCTCATAATAGGAAATGATGCTGTAGCCAAATACAGCCCTAGAAACTAATGTAGTCACTTCCTTATCTCCAGGGGTCTGATTAAACTCAGAAATGGTTTCACAAGCTGGTTCTGCATTTTCCATCTACAATATTACTAACATCAAACTTAAAAAAAAAATATCCAAAATGTGCAATGCCGTAATGATGAAATGTGACTGAGATGTGATTGGTTTTGTTCTGTGAGTATGCATAATTTGTTTCAAGACCAAAATTCAACAGTCATATCCAGTAATAGAATTTATGCTCTGTGGGGTGAGATTCTCCCATGCACAGCGCTCTGTCTCAGGGATGAGCTTTCCATATCACCGTGCTCTTATTCTTAAACAAAAGCCATTTCTCAAAGATACACCTTGGTTCAAGAAGGGCTTGGTCCTGAGAGGCCCAGTGAGCCAGGTTCTGGAGACCAGATCGGATAACCACAGCACTCTCTGGTTTTAAGCTGCAAAAGAGGATTTCCCGAGCATGAGGAGCAGGGCAGCTAGGAGAGGTAGTCCAGCATCATGGCCAAAAACCTAGACCCATCCTCTGGGAAGGAATGGTGGGAAGAAAAGAGAAGGACTCCCCAACAGAGGACCTTGCAGGGCCCATGCTCTTCTTTTTCAGAAGAAAGAGCGCAGAAGCGATGGGGCATGGCCCAAACTTGCATGCCTCGTGGTGACAACATGCATGGGCCGCCTCTTTTGGGAATGAGATCCCTAAGGGCTTGGCCGTGCCTGTCCCAGGTGTATGGAAGGAGGAGGTGGTGTAGGTGCTCACCTGGGCTAAGATAGAGCAGGGTTTGGCTGGAGGACTGCTAGTGCCTCCACGCCTGCCCTCACTCTGCTCCTGCCCTGGATTAGCTCCACGGCAAAACCCTCCCTGATTTCAGCAAGTGTTGCCTGAGCCCCTCTCTCCACGCTTCTGTGCTTCCCTGCCACATCTGGCAATTAAGCAAAAGCCCCAGACATCCCCTTGCTCATACAATGCTTTAATTATAAAGTAGTTTGCTTCTGATTGGCAATTACTGTGCCTGGGAATGGGCCTTGCAGGGGGGTGGGCTGTCGAGACCTGGCTGTCGGTTTCATCTGCCTCGTCCCCTTCTCCAGCTGGCTGCTGAAGCATAAGGTCTCGCAGGCTTTTCCGTGAAATAATAGTACTAAAAAATTTAAGGAGTGCATGGGGTTGGCCTTCAGTGAGGCTGTAGCTTCCGTTTGTTTCTTAGTTCTTTTCTCTTTCCCTCTCCCTCTCAGTTGTTAATAGAAATGCCTGATTCGTTGCTGTTGCTGGGCTAATCCCATCGCGCTGTGGCACCAGGCTCCTCCTGCCAGACGTGCTGTAAGCAGAGAAAGGAGATAGCGGTGGCACACAGGCAACCTGCCGCTGACCTTCTTCTCCCAAGGGCAGTGGGACTACCCTGGGAAAAGCACTTCTCGGAAGCACGTTCCTGATCCCAAGCGCTGGGGTCTACGTTTGGTCGGAGGGGTTGCGATGGGGGTCTCTGCAATGGGAAACAGGGGGGTAGGGACTGGGTGCGGGGAGCAGGCTGGGTTTTCTTGCTCTGAAATCCCTGAGGCTAAAGACCAGGGACAGAAATACTAATGTGCGGAGACGTGGAAGTATTTTCTGTACCCTGACTAGAGTGTGCAGGTGCAAGGTGCCCTGGGGTCAGGGATGGGTGTGGGAGCCTGGGCACTGTCTGTGGTCCTCCTCCTGGCTTGGGGAAAGCCCTGCTCCCTCCTGGCCTTGTCTACCCCTAGCCCTGTGCTCTCCCATCCCACGACATCCCAGCTGGTGGCACAAGATAAGGGATGGAAGTGCCGTAGTGCAGGGTTGGCCTGATGTGGTCAAGGGCCACATGCCACCAGCAGGAGTCACCCACTGCCACAGCGGTCTGGTCGTATGCTTTCTGTGGCCAGTGACATCTGGATTTTGCAGCATGCTTTCCCATGCTAAGTGACCCTTCAGACCCCACCCTAGCCCCTTCCCACATCAGGAAGCGTGTAGGGACAGAAGTAATTTCCTTTTCTGACTAGAATCTCCATGGGACTAATTCTTAATACCATGCACTTTGGTTTTCCTTAATGCAGTCACACAGGTCATGGGGAGTTGTCCAATAGTAAATATTAGCAAAGAGCAAATATTTAGTAGCACAAAGATTAGGAACTGAACACATTTTGGATGAAACTCTCCTTTTCTTCAGCAGCCTGTGTTTTTTTGAGCTATTTAAATTCAGCCACTAGAGAGCAAACTTCTTCTTTTTATCAAATGGCTGTTTATGTATTTCTTTAAAAAAGAATTGCACGGTTCCTCAGGCTAAAAACCATAAAAACTGGAAACAGAACTTTCAGTTTACAGAAGGGAAAAGAAGCCTACTTGCTTGCTCTCTTTTCCTTTTCCTTTCTTTCTTTCTTTCTTTCTTTCTTTCTTTCTTTCTTTCTTTCTTTCTTTCTTTCTTTCTTTCTTTCTTTCTTTCTTTCTTTCTTTCTTTCTTTCTTTCTTTCTTTCTTTCTTTCTTTCTTTCTTTCTTTCTTTCTTTCTTTCTTTCTTTCTTTCTTTCTTTCTTTCTTTCTTTCTTTCTTCCTTCCTTTCTTTCTTCCTTTCTTTCTTTCTTTCTTTCTTTCTTTCTTTCTTTCTTTCTTTCTTTCTTTCTTTCTTTCTTTCTTTCTTTCTTTCTTTCTTTCTTTCTTTCTTTCCTTCTTCCTTTCCTTCTTTCTTTCCTTCTTTCTTTCTTTCTTTCCTTCTTTCTTTCTTTCTCTCTCTCTCTTTCTCTCTTTCTTTCTTTCTCTCTTTCTTTCCCCCTTTCTTTTTCCTTCTCTTTACAAGCTGTGTTTTAGGAAGGCAGAAGAACAGATGAGCATGTTTTGTTGTAGTGAAGGCCTCTGCTAATGACTGCAGAAGCTCTTTTCATTTGTGTCAATCACCAGAGGTAATTGTCCATCCTGACATTTGGCAGGCTGTGTGAGGAGCATCTCAAAAGGAGGCCTTGGGATAAGTGCTGTGTTTGTGACTGTGTGAGAGTTAGAGAGGAGGAGATCTACAAACCAGCAGGATTATACCCATTAATATTGGAGGCTGCTTCTTTCTGGAGTAGCACTGCAGCAGCTGGGCTCCTTATACCACATAGTTTAAACGCCCTTGAGATTGTAATGCAAACAGGTTAGAGAAGTCAGATCTTTTCAGGGATGAGCCTTCAGCCATGGGCTTTCCTTCGCCCCTTGGTCTTTCAGAGCTCAGAGGTGCCCTGCGGTGCAGCTGTGCTGGCGGAGCAGGGCCAGGGGTGGGAGGAGAAGGAGACCCTTTCAGTGTGGTGGGTTGGGAAGAAGAGCTCTTCTCACCTGTTCTTTTGGAGAGCGAAGGTTGTATGTGTGGATGGGAATAATTGTGAAGAATCTGAAAGCAGTAATAAAAGGGCGATAGCATTTTACTAACTTACTTCATTGCTTCAGGAAAAGTTCCATACAAGGTACTTCTGGGCTACAAGGACTGTGAGCCCAGCCTCTGCAGAGTCCAGTAATTGCTATGCCACCACCGTATGTCCTTGACAAGGACATGTGAAGGCTGCCTGCAAGCTTCCTTTAAGCAAATTCTAGGTACAATAAACCCTGCAGAGGTGCTGAGGTGCACAAAGAAGCTTCCTAACGCGATAGTGGTGGCAGAGACAGCTCAGAGATGGTGGGGACAGGCAGGGAGATACGTGGTTTAACAGGAGACAAGTCCCAGGTATGGGCTGGGACTGTGCTGCATGTTCCAGGCTTGCCAGCCAGGTAGCAGCAGCAGCAGAACTGACCTTCCTGGAAACCACCTCCAAATGGCCCAGAGCAAAAGTGAAGCAAATGCTGGTTCAGTCCAGATCTGGAAAACCCCGTTAGAGCCTGATCAAAAGCATCCTGGGAAGATGAAAGGGGATTTTGTGAAATAGTTCATGTTGTCAGCATTGTGTACTGTACGCAGTGCGTTATCTCCTTGCCTTTCTTTGTGAACTGGCCAAGGGACCAGCTGTAGATACACGCATGTTGCCTAATGTTCTGTGAGGTGGTCCTTTGTGGTGACTCACAGGCGTGATACTAGGGCCCATGGCCTGACCTGGAGCTTTACGCGGGCAGTGGGTGGTATGGGGTTTGACTGCAAAAGGGCAGGTCCTACAGTCAATGTCCCATTGACTTTATAAATTGCCCCATGAAGGTGATGTGGCCCAGATTTAATCAGTTTAGTCCATTGTACCAAGCTGGGAGCCAGTGCTTTGGAGTGAAACTGCTTTATTACCTTTGTGTTGCATTAGGCATGATGAAGTGGCTATGAAATGAATTAGTTGCACTCCTACAGCCTGCTGTGACAGACTCTGCAAGCCAGATGTTTTGCCAGCAAAGAAGGACCTTAGGATTTTGGACTCACTCAGAGCAGCTATGAAAGTCACAGTTGGCAAATCTCACGAGGTCAATCTGTTGCAATGTAGATTTTTATATTCTGCTGTGAGGCCACTGATCTTGAGACCAAACACAGCTTGGGTAAGTGCTATACAAATGCAGGCAGCAGGTAATCAAATCCTTTCTCTTTTATCTTGGGAACATCAAGGTGTTGGGGAATCAGTGAGTCAGTTTGGAGAATGGGGTCCCATCATCTCCCTTTTTGGTGCAACTTTGCTAGAGATATGACCTCAAAGAGCCATGCCTTTAGGGCCTTGGATATGAACAGCTTCATTGTAAGTTCACAGAGATCACAGAGGTACAAATGCTGAGAAGTGAGGACATAAACAGGATTGGAGCATCTCATGCTGCCAGGCATCCAGACCACCACAAAGAGTTGGGTATTGACCTGGCTGAGCAGCTGTCAGAGCAGATATGACATCTCCTCTGACCCTCTACTAATGCCTGCTTTGGTCTCCTCTGAAAATAACTAATAACCCTTTGTGAAGTGTGGCTTTGGGCAAGCTCATTTTACTGGAGAAGCTCCTACTTGGTGCATGCTCAGATAAAAAAAAGTTGCTGGACAAAAAACCCCAGCTCCTAGGGCTCATTTGCAGCAGCTGCATAGCTTATGTCAGGGGTCCTCAAACTTTTTAACCAGGGGGCCGGTGCGCAGTGGCAGGCAGCCATCTGCGGCTGCTTGGTTTCCCCCCCCAAGCCCCGGCGGGGGTGGACGGGGGGATCTGTAAATACCGGGGGCCGGACTGAGGACCCTGGGGGGCCGTATCCAGCCCGCGGGCTCTAGTTTGAGGACCCCTGGCTTATGTCTTTGCTCTGTGCATGACAGCCCAGTCCAGTGTCAGCATAAATTCAGCCCTGGGCACATTCAAACCTGTCATACACTCTTACCTGCCCAGCTACCTTTTAAACCTGTGTCAAAAGCAAAAGCTGATTATCAGCTTAAGTAGTGCTGTCTCTCCTCCTTGGCTGTAAACATTGGCCACAAGCAGGAGCAAAACCAGCACCTTGAACTTTCTGTAGAAGGGGTTTCTGGATAGGGACTGTTTAGGCAATCAGCACCTACTTCATTAGTAAGTACATTATAGGTTCAGTAGGGTACGTTTAAGAGTGCTTTGTGCAGCTTCCCTGTAGGGCCAAGGATCTCTCACTGACTCTCTTTTTAAAAAATAGTTTGTGTCTGAAACCCTATTTTCTGCAAACATTCACATCTCTGAAATTAGATCTCATGAACTCTGAACGGGACGCTTCCACAATTTCGCTTGGCAGCTTTGGAAAACGCCCCTCATAAGTGGTCGTTTTCAAAAATGCTCTTTGCTTTTGAGTATCTGCTTGTATTTTCTGTATCCCATTTAGGACAGACTTCATTGCTATTACCATACTGCAGTTGCTGAGGTCCCCGTCTGCAGCCTGCATTGGTGCTGAACCACCCTGGCACCTGCATTTTGTGCCTTCCGTGAGCAAGAACTTGTGTGCAGGGATGGGAAGGAGATGGTTGTCTGGAACCATGGGGAAAGGACCATGCTGCTACGCTGTGTTGGGGAGTGCATCTTCCTGGGGACTCTCTGGATGACTTTAAACTATGTCTTCCCTACTCAAGACCCAGAACTAAAGCACTTCTGTCTATTTCCTTTGACTTTTTTGGCTTGGAAATTCTTTGTATGAAACATTTCGTATGGAAAAATTAAGGAAATTTCTTTCTAAATCTTACGGAAAATGTTCTACCAATTGCTGGGTTGTGCTCAGGGACGAGGATTTCATTCTTGGCATCTGTTCACTCTAAAGAACTCTTTTTACCTTCCTTCTTTCAGGCAAGAAATGTGATGATTTTCTTAACTTTTCTGTCTGTCTTTCTGCCTAAAATTAGACAGTCACTTTCCTTATCTCTAGCCAGCTCTACAGTGCTATCCTTTTCCATTTCTTACCTTCCCCCTGCCCACCCCCTGTGATTACTTTCTGGAAAATGTGGCTTGCAGTGAATATTTACTAATGCTGGAAAGAAAGATAGGACAAAATAAAAACTCACCTCAGTCTTGCTTTCTTTACTCTTCACATTATGGGAACGCTCAGTTATTTGTCCTTCAGCCAAACCTGTGAATCTTTTCCAAGGCCTCACCTTTGTTTCTCACCCCGAAATGAAAATCAGCATCTCTGGTTTGGGGAGATGAAAACCAACATGACACCGCCTTCTGATGTGCTCAGGTCCCTCTGGGGTCTGCAGCAGGGTGCTCTGTGTGTGGGTAGCCTGGTGGCATTTGATGTCTTCAGAGGGGCAAGGCTGGTTGTACCCCACCCCAAGACTTGCTTAGCAATTCCCTTGCGTGGTTTTAGGCTTAAGCTGGCAATTAATGCTGTTCTCCTTTCAGTTTGTCAGCATGCTTGTCATGCAGAGAACATTTCTGGCTTGGAGTGGTCCCAGACCTGGCCTGAGGGAAACGGAGGGGGGAGAAGGGAACGGACACTGAGTGTGGGGGAGAGAGGCCAATCACCTCCACATTTATGAAACTTATGCCCTATAACATACTGCAATTATATTGTTTTCTAAATCCAGTGGGAAATGTTGTTTTTCAAGCAATAAATATCCTCCTGCTGCGCTGGCAGCGGTAATATGGCAGCTCTGACAACCTGAAAGTGAGATTCATTCCAGTAACATGAAACTGATGCTAGTGACTTTCCATTAGCTAAGCTGGGAGAAACAATCAAAAAAAGGTAAACAAATTGGATGTTTAAATGTGTTTCTCTTTTCCCTTTTAATAACCTTTTTCTGAGGGATAAAGCCCAAGACCTTCATTAGCAATACGTTTTTGATAACATTTTGATAACAGAGCCTTGAAAGATGCAGAAGGATCCACTAATGACAGATAGACCCAAACCAATAATTTTTGTTAAGACCGATGCTCAGTTTTTCAAGTTCAAACATTTCAAGGCAAAATGATGTAGGCAATCATTCATTCTTTGAACACCGACAATATTTCCTTTTCCCATCTTTCAGCTGTTATGGTCTGGGATATACAGGGTATTTTATTGATATCCCTGTAGCAGAAATTGAAATGAATAACAAATACATAATAATGAAAAACAACATGCCTAGAATGTCAGGATTAAACTGAGTTCCTAATGCAGCAAATCCTTATTCAGCTCTCAGCAGAACAGCCCTGGAGTTAGGTGCTTCTTGGCACAAATGGGAATGAATGTACAGAGCATTTCGCTGTAAGATACTGTACCCAAGCCTCATGCAGTACGGCACTGTTATAATTAAACCATTTGGTATGGAAACATGTTTATGGATTGATCTGTCATTGGTAGAATGACAAGATCTGTAAGCTAGGTTTTTCATATTTATGGAGAAGTGTCCTCGTGCAAAATATCCCTAGTTTAGTGCAACCTTGGACCTTCAGGTAAATCAGTAGGGTCTGTGTGTACAAGCAAGCCCATTAACGCGTGTTAGACCACATGATAAAATTGCAATACAAATGTAACTGGCTCCCTAAGGCGACTGTGTTGACCTGTAGCGTTCATTGGGAAAACCCTTACAAAGGTGCAGATGATGTGGAGAGAGCTGTGATGGAGAGATATACAGGGCCTCCTTCCTTTCCCATAAATGCTTTTGTCCATTGTTTAATGTATTAAGGACATTTAATTCTTCCAGTTTGATACAGAGTTGTCGTTATGTGCCAGTAAAAGACAGTGCCGTGGAAACACGCTGCCTGTGAAGAGCAGAGGTGTGACTGGCGGATCTCAGCGCCCTGTGCTGCAAACCCAGGTGACCTCACAAGCTCTGTTGTTCCTACGGGCTGTGAGATGTACACGCTCACAGCTCTCGGCCATCATCGCTGCAGATCTCAGCCTGGGCTCTGACACCAAAGACAAGGGTAGACCTAAAGGAATATAGCATCATGTTTTCTAGTTAAAAGGGTTGTATTTTGCTCTCCAAATCTATTATTCTCTAGCCTTGAAGACCAACTGAATGCTTATTGTTACCTGGGCATTTGTGAAATATATCCATATTTCTCACACTAAATCCTAGTTGTCTAGCTGTGTGGTGAAGTAGTTTGATGGCGAATTAGACCTTTGGGTTTTGTTCCTCTGTGTCCTACAGAATATAGAAGCCACAACTGACTTCAAGACGTGCGTAAATGAGAATAAGGTTTGCAGCAAAACCTTCCTTACTGCAAGAACCTTGCATGTAAATTTGCAATTATTAGTCCTTTACTGGAGATGTTAGCATAGGTGTAATAAAAAGATTTATTTTATTTTCCTGCCAGCCCATGTGTATTCCTTAATTGCATATCAAAGATACTCTTAGAATCCTCTCTTTCACGTAAATATACTCATTGGCTAGTAAATATTAACGCTGCTCTCTGGCTCCAGCTGTGAGAAGATTTTATTGTTGTGTTAGAGGTTTTGTTTAGCCTCCAAAAGGTTTCACAGCGTCTATTCTATTTATCTGAAACATACAGAACTGCTGCAAGCAAGGGTTGCTATAAAGAAAATAACACACTTTCATTGTTTTTAATTTAGTCTGTGCAAGTGGAACTATTTCTGTTTAACACTTCGCAGTCACCCTCTGTGAAATTCCAGATGCAGGGAAGTAGCTGCCTGGTACCTTTTAGTTCCAGTTTTCAGCAGGCAACACTGAAGGGAAAGAAACATATGTCACATCTTCCCGTTAATCTCCCTAATTGTCATGGCAATTCACCCAGGGACTGACATGATAGCCGTGGAGGGAAATGGAGCAAAACCTTTTGCATAACTCTGGGCTCAAGGAAGCTGCGGAGGCAGTTGGGAGGGGGTGCAGTGTCTGCCGGGCTGCACCGTGGGGGCTCTCCCTGTGAGATCAGCTGACGAGGCTGGTGGCCTGCTTTGACCTGCCTTCATCCAGCCAAAGAAAGAAAATCCTCCCCAGGTGTCCCTGCCGTATCCCTTACAGCAGGCTGTGTTGCTGCTGTGGAGTTACCCAAGCTGCTGGTGCCGAGTGCCTCCCCAGCTGCTGAACTGGTGTCCGCCCAGCGCAGGACCCCGGTGCTGTTGCGCCCATGCGAACGTGGCTCTCGGTGGTGCGAGGCCCATCGTGTGCCTCCCAGTTTTTGCAATGAAAAGGTTGTCCTGAATTCCCATGTCATGAAGAGTGGGAAAACTTGTGTTGTACCCCTCTTGGGTCTGGAGGGGATTCTGTGGGAATGAGCAGCCATGATGTGACGATCATCTCCATTCCCTTGGCCAAGTCCCCACAGCCAAAATACTGCGCTAGTGTGAGCTCCAGTCTGTGCTTCTTCACAGACCACCTCAGAGGAAGGGGTTTTGCAAGGAGGTGTGTCTTTGAGCTGGGGCAATGGCTTGCAGCGTTAATCCTGCAGTGATGACATGCCTTTCGCCTTGTGATTTGACTTTAAAACCTGAATTAAACATGCCCAGCAGGCATCGACTTGTGAGCTAGGAAGCTGGGTGCTGTCCTCTGTTGGTGTAACATCTGGAACCATTAGCAGGTGTCTGCTCTACGACCCCGGCCAGCTGAGGTGCACCCTTTAACCTCCAGCTTTGGCCGAGACTGCTGGTGAGGGCTTCTGTCCATAGACCATCACGCCTGGGCAGACAGGCTACTTGGAACTAATTTTATTTAGTGGTGATTAGGTCTGGATTTGAGCCAGTTGTCTGGACCTGAATTGCCAGTCTCCAGTGTCCCTTTTAACCTGTTGGATGTTGATGTCCACCCCACAGGCTTTTTGGAGGGGAACTTGTCAAAACTTGTTAAGTGTAGTGGTGGGGCTGAGTTCTGTCAGTCAGTTCTCACATGGAGGTCACCAGCATCTCTAACCTCCATGGCTGCTTTACATAAACCCCAAATATAAAAACACAGTAGCTTTGCATGCTGAAGAATAAATCTTGTTTGTATTATGCAGAAATTACCACATTTTCAGCTGATCTTTTAAGTGGTTCCTAATAAAATTATTAGGCAACTGGAAAATCTTCAATAACATTTTTAAATACAGTCCAGCTTCACGGTAATAATCCCAGCTTTTAACAGCCCTCGTTTGTAACAATTCCAACAGCAAGAACTAATTTTCCCTTTGGTAATGAGGCCTATTAGCAAGATTGTTCACACAGAGCTGACCTGGATTCAACAGTCATATGATTTTTTTGCTATTTTCAAGGCTCACTGTGTATAGCATATAAACACACAGCTTTCCCTCTTATCCTTGCCTCTACTTGTCTCTTTAAAAATTGTTTGAAGGTTGCTAAATGGAAGGCACAGAAGTAAAAAGCAGTGATGTTCTATGCAAATAGCAGGTTTCTTCGTTATTCTGGTGCAGCTAATTGATGAACCCTGCTACAGCGTGTACTTTCACAATGAGAACATTCATCCAGTTCCCACTGGGGTTTGTTATTGTGAGAATACACCACTTCAGCTTTTAATACGGGCAAAGGACATGATTTTTTTCGTATGTTGACATTTATCGCTCCATGTGCTTGCTGGCTGTAGGTTGCAGAGACGGAAGATGTTGTCTCCTGAAAGCAGTGGTGAAACTCGGATTGCTTCCCATCGAGCAAGGTGGGCGAGCGGTTCCCACCAAGCTTCCTGCACCAGAACTGGTGGTGTTCCCTCCTTGCTGGGCCCCAGACAGGGCCAGGGGAGTGGATCAGCACAGGCTCTCTGCCTGTGACGGGCTCATGGCTCCTGATTGAGGCTGACCTAGCTGGGGGCTACAGGACCAAATTGATGCTCCTGGTCCAGGGCTGCACCCTCTTGGCTCCAGGCAGCTCTGCACACGCGTCCTTTGCCGAGTGTCCAGCATCTTGCTGGGGCGAGCTCTGCCCGCCAGTACTTTCCTGCTGAAAGGGACATCGCAGCCAGGAGAAACAAGGTTTGGTCCTATTGCCCTCTTGTGGCTGCCCAAATGAGGCTACAACGCTGTAGCCCCAAAAAGGCTACAACACTCGGTGACATTTTGCAGAAGTGGTACCTGCCCATTCAAGTTGACATGATTTTTCTACAACCTAAAAACCCAGTGCTGATCCCCTAGGTGCAGCTGCATAAGGTAAGGTGGAGCACCAGTCAGGAGATGTGACATTTCTGAAATGGACAGGAGGATGCTGTTGCTGTGGTAGCAGGAGACCAGGCACCAGGACATCTCAGGCCAAACCTTCCTTCTCTCCTCCTCCCTCACACTCACAGTTGCCTTGTGCCTATTTTTCAGCCACATGAGTATGGGAAAAATGGTTTGGCAGAGTGCCCCAGGGCTCTCACATCTAAATGCAACAATTAAAAATGCCTTGGTAGCCCTGGCAAGACACTCTTTCCTTACTGTCTGACCTGGACAACATGCATTAACAATAAGGCATATAGGGGTGATGCTTCTGTCCCTGTAGGACATGACATGCACAAAGTGAGATCATCGTTGAAGGGTTTCACCAAAAAACAAGGGTTAGAATCAAAAGAAAGAGAACTAGGAGGAAAGGTATTAGGGGAAACAAAAAAAAAAAAGAAAAAGAGAAAGAAAAAAAAAAGATTGCTCTAACTGTCCCAAAGCCTTAACACCTTTCCATCCATTGCATGTGGATGTCCTGGGTTCAGCTGCAGCTGAGCTGCTTTCTCTCTGCTGCTTCTGTCAGGCTGGCAGCGCGTGAGGCAGCCTGCACACCTCACTTGTCCTTCTGCTGGTGTTTACGCCTACAAATAGCTTGAAAATTTACTCTGAGATTCCTAAAAGGACCAACAATAAAAATCAAAGCAGGCTTGCATGCAAGTTAAATCTTCTGATAAGGAGAGGTAATGTCATTTGGTTTTGGCTAAACAGGGCAATAGAAGCCAAGGCATTTAATGAAGCTCTACCTGGTATGTATTGGCCTTGACACAGTATTTTTACTCAACACAGTCTGCACTTAATGGAAAGCCTTAGTAAACAATCAGAGCCCGGACTATAATATTTGTAAAACAGCTGTTGCTTTCCATATGCTTTTCCCCAGTGAAAGTCACGCAAGAATAAAAAAAGAAGATCCAGTAGCAGTGTACTTGTTTCATGTAAACGCCACCTCTGGGAAGCCATCTGAAGTTTTAATGTTTTAAAATGAAGACTGAATTCACTCATCTTTGATAAAGCGTGTGGCGCCGCCTTCTGCTCCCAGGTGCAGACGTGCATACACGTGGAAGGGCTGCTGAAGGAGAACAGAACAAACACCGTTTGCAGTTCAAGTGCCTTTAGACCCTAGAGGAGACTGTCTCGTAACTGCTTGCCTGCTATCCCGTAGCCTTGATTAAGGATGAAAAATATCCCTCCAGTCCCAACGTCTGCCAGTGAGTACTGAAGAACTGACCCTAATCTCTCGCTGATGCAAGTCACAGCTCTCCTCAAGGCAGTGGGGGCACTGACTGACATCAAGCCAGTGAAATGACACCAGACCGGGCTGGACTGGAAAAGGGGCCGCTGGAATGGGCCATCACATACTTTCAGTCTCACTTGCTAAAAGAAGGCATTCAAATCTTGGGGTTTGCTTCTAAAATTGTCACCACAGGGTGCCAAGAAAAACCCTTCCCTCCAGGACCAGCCACCGTTGCATTTCTCTGTACATGAAACCTGGGCTGCTAGCAGGGACAGACCTGATGCATGGAAGTTGCCAGGTTGAGCTTTGCATGCAGCAGACTTTCGGGTAGGTTTGCTTCTGTTGCGGGACAGAGCACCCAAGCTTGTCCCTGGGCTGGACTCCCCTTGTGGGCCCTGAGGGTTGGCAGCACCCCAGACCCACCTCATGCTTTCTGGGCTCCTAGCCCTCTTCTTTTCAACTTGGCACTTGATCATAAACAGCAGCAGGTAGTTAGTACAGGACATGCCATGTAATTAGGTTCTGGAGAAATTAGCTATTTTTCATCAATAGCCCTGCCATCCTCTCGGTGTTCCTTTGGAACTCCAGACATTGGCCCAGTCTCTGCTTGGCTCTGGTCTCCAGATGTGCCTGGTCCCATAAAGCATCTCAATTTTTAACTCTTTTGACCCCAACACCCATTTTCTGAAGCCACAGTACCGGTTAAGCTCTCTGATCCACACCTTACAACATTTGTTTCTGTTCGTTATCAGAGGACACGTTTTTAAGCTGTTATTTTTTGCTGTATTTCTGTATTGTTGCATGTCAGACACAAAGAGTATTGCCAAAGGATTGCCAGGATCAGATGAGGCAAGTTGCCATCTCCTGAAGAGTCCCTTGTCACAAGAGGAGTTTTCCTTTCTTCACCTGGAAGCTTCAAACACAGCAGGAAAGGGGTGACCTTGTTGCCTTTCTCAAAGACAGGCATTTTTCTCTTTGCCATCCAAAGCAAGCATTGTAAATGTTTTATCCTGAATCTAAGAAAAACACAACTGAATTGCTGAAGTTAAAAATGACCAAAAGTAGCCAGGCATTTCTTTTCAGGCAAAAGTTCTGTAATATCGAACTTTTGAATATGCAATATTGAATATTGAATAAAAGGAGAGAAGCTGCTGTGTCCCAGGTAGGCCAGGGCTTCCCCAAGCATTCCTGGAGCATCAGCTGGTGTAGAGGGGGATCCACTGGTGTTTCGCCAGCAGTGGATGGCACCTGGGTGTGATTTAGTAGCGTTGTCTGGAATATGACTTCAGTGTGACACACACAGCGTTTAATGAGGATTCGTGGGCCACCGCAGACCAAAAGGTCGCTGAGGAGGAATCCAAAGCTGGCCATTAATGTTTTATAATCTCTGCTCTTAGCAAACACAATGTGGTCTTGTTCCTCTCCGCCACACTTTTCCTTCTTCCCAACTGGTAACTTTTTCAATATTAACCCTAAATAACTCTGGAAAATATAAACATCTAAGAAAAAAGTGACCTTTCTTGTGGTTTCCACCTGTGCATGGAGACTTGCAGCAGTGCCTGGCATCCCCCTTGGGCAGAGTTTGATGGGAATTCTCCTGGTAGCTTCGTAAGAGGCAAAGGGAGGCTGTTCGGTCAGCCTCAGAGTCCATCCTTTCCCTGCTGGATGGCAACTGGGGGGTCCCCATCTGATGAACAGGAGGACCTGTCCTCCTTGGCAGACTCCACCAGGCCCTGGCTCTGCCATTGGTCCCATATGTGCACAGGGCAGGGAGAAAGCTCTTGGCCAACCCCAGCTCTTGCGTCTTCTTCATGCTCCTGATGTGATGGAAACAGCAAAGGCATCTCCCTCTCTTGTCTCTAGATGTGTTTTTCTGCTTTGTCATCCAAGGAACAGACCCGAGAGATGTATGGGGGAGTGACCCCAGGCTCATGCTTGGGTGAGCATGATGTCAGAGATGGATTTTGCAACCTCAGTGACCCTGGTAGCCCAACCATCCTTCTGGTAGCCCAAGTTGGTACTAATCCACACCAAATGCTGTGTGCGAGGCTCATATACATTTTGGGGTGCGCTTGGAGCTCTGAGCCAGCAAAGCTCTCCATGTTGCATGCTCATGGTTCTCCTGGTCCTGCTGCAGAGCCAGCCTGTGCCCCTGTGGCTCCATCCCAAAGAAGGCAAGAAGTGTGCCTAAAAGGGGAAGAGCCCTTCCCAGGGGAGATCCCTGTGTGCTCTCCTCCCACCCTGATTGTTGCTGCTGGGGGATCCCCGCTGTGTCTCTGTTGGCAGCCCTCTGATTTTCTGTTGTACAAGGGCTGGGTGCTTCAGAGGGAAGGTTAACGTAAGCTATAAACTCACTTTGGCTGGGTCGCTTTAGAATATTAATGTGAGTGTTAAGGTTAGAATATTAATATTATCAGCTATGCAAGTGTGCTGCTTGTAATTCATGATGAATACACTGAAAGGCAGTGCCATTTCTGTGCCATTTTCTACTGCAAATATTCCGTTTTCTGGCTGCATTACTTCCACATGGAGTGGGCAGATTTCCTGACTGGGTATGTGCGCTGTCCTTCCCTGCCCATGAAGGACACATGAGCACTGAAAATCCCTGAGTTGTTTGCATTTCACAGCCCCAATAAGCTTTCAAATCAAATAACAGCTCTTTTTTTTTTTTTTTTTTAAGAAAAAATGTGTTTTGATTAATGTGGGCATGAATAATACCTTTTCCACAGTCATATTTGCTTCTTCTGTTTAATTTCTCTGAGATGACTAATTGTTTTAAGAGCTGCATTCCCAGAGCAAAACAAACAAACAAACAAACAAACAGCCCCCTTGTGTTTTACTCCCCAGAGCTTAAACCAGCCCAAATAAGGACAAAGTATAATTCACCCTCTGTAATTGTAAGTTTTCTCTTCCATCAGACTTTATGCTTGAAACAGATAAGGCTTTCTTTGCATAAGCAATTACAGAGCTATCTCTTTTTGAACAGATCTGAATTAACTGTTATTCTAAGCCAAGATCAGAGACACAGGTAGTGAGGCTGAATGCAAGTTCAGCAAGGTAGAGATTCCAGTTCAAGGAGCTGTTTATGAATTCAGACTTTATTAAATTAGAAAGAAAAATTCTCTTGGGATCCAGCAGTCTTCAGCGGAAATATGTTCAAGTCATTTTGTCTGTCTACCAGTTTTCTTTCCTTTTGGTATTACTATAAGGCAAAGCAGGCTAACAGAAATATTTTGTTTTGTAAGGCTATATGAGCTGTTCCATAGGTGTCTGCTTTGGTAGCAGGATGCATATTCATTATTTGCAATGCAAAGGGCTGTCTCCCTGAAGGATTTCTCTTTAGTGCACAAACCCTAGCATTTCCTTCCTTGTGGTGTTGGCCCAGCTTCCTAAATTAGTTTTCTGTTCTCTGCTGTGTTTTCCAGACATTGCAGCTCAGAGAGATGCTCCTGCAGCTTGCTTGGTCTGCAGCAGGTACCAGGGTGCCAGAAGGATGGCAGGTGGTGGAGCAGGGCATCGTCCCAGAGTGAGCAGTGGAGCCATCTCCCTGCCCAGCTTAACCCCCACATGGCAACAACCCCCTGGCGTTGCGGTGGGAGTGTTGGCGCGTGAACAGGAGAAGATCCCACTCAAGGTTTTTTGGTTCTGGCATGTTCCTGCCTGAGAGAAGTGGTGCCAGGGCAACATAGAAAACCTTTGGCAGTGCAGTTAAGCTGGGTGGGGTTTACCCCACACAACTCACTTTTGCCACCCAAAAATGGGCTATCCGGTTGCCAGTGGAGGGAGACAGTTATCTATAGAGGAGGATCCAAACCTCCAGGCTCAAGCCCCTCATTCCTGTCACAGCTGTGTTGAAGTACCTAGCTGTGTGCTGTTTGCAGAGGGGCCAGAGACAGTGAGACACCCGAATTTTAGACAGCCACACTTAGGGGAAATGAACCATCCCACAGTGATGAAACTACTATCGTGTCAACCACGCTGCTATTCTGCAATAAAACCTTCAGATTTCTGGGACTTTGATGCACTATGAACGAACAGGATTAAGGGGATTGTGGTCCAGTTAAATAATCCACATAATTCTCTTTGTTTTATCCCATTTCCCTCTGTTTTTTTTTTTTTTTTTGCAAGTCAATGACAACCATTTCCCAAGTGCTTTCAGTGAGGAAGCACACTGATGCTGAATCTCATCAGCCTGCTGCAAGCACATTGATATTCACGCAGTGACTTCAGAGCCACACTCCTGAAGACAGTGAGACTAAGACAAGCAGACACTTCTCCCAGACTTGTTACTGCAGCAGCCCATCTAGGGACTGGTTTTGGGTTCTGATGTGTGAGACTCAGTACTGCTGCTTTGCTGCCATGTGTGTCGATGGTGTCCTGGGACAAGCTAAAAAAAGAGATGCACAAGGCACCGTTATGAAAAGCTTCGGTTTGTGCAGTTTGGTTGTACTCTTTAAGGGGGGGACCAGGGTGGCCCTTCTTTGTGTCCCCCTGGGAGGATCTGGACTTTCTCAAAAGAAAAGTGTTTCACAACGGTGCTGCAAGGTGATCTGCATATTTGTTGGGGTGAATTAACTAATGTGAATATTACTGAATATTATTGAAAAATCACAGTAGTATTATCAGCTACTTTCTGAAATGGGTGATGCAACTTCTGTACTCATGGACTTCAGTGCTTTCCCATTCCTTTGTTCATTGTGAGGAACCTGGTTACTCTTCTGGTTAATTGAAGCTTTTTAGTGGCCATTTGGAGAGATAAGATGGATCTCTTTCACCTTACTGTAAGTAGCTAGAGAATGACCAGAAGGAGGAAATGTGGATGGAGGCTGATGAGGGTTGTCAGCCCAACACAGCAGCTTCCTGCGTGTTTTACAGTCTAAAAGGAAGGAGTGAGGGTCCTTTGCCAAAGCGTGGAGAAGGCATATAGCAGAAAAAATGTCTCTAGGAAACAGTTCCAGGTCCAAGAGCACCGTGTCCCTGGTCAGAAGCCATATGTCAGCTAGGTGCTTGGCTGGTGTTATGTTAGACATGAATCATCACAACTTCCCATAAACTAGTTCTATAACTGCGATAACGTGAATCTCACTTCATGCTTTGTGGGAGATTGTGGTAGGTTTACTTAAGCATCCTTAATTGTTCGATGAGCAGAACTATGTGGACAATGTCAGTTATTTTTTGGTATGTAGAACGAGATATGCAAAGTTAGAATATGTGAGAATTAAAAATACTGGACAAACCCAGAGCTGGGCAGAGCCAAAAAAACTATTTGAGGTGGTGTAGGGAAGTTTGTGCTTGCACAGAAAGCCTGCTGTACTTGTCTTTTCAAGATCTCTCTCAAAGCTGGGGATAGGATTGGCTTTACACTTGCCTGATGTATGCTGTTGGCTGAGTCAATGTGGCTTCTTGGTTTTTTTGAAGGGGTTATTCTCCAGTGGTATGCACAGTCTGTAAGAACCTTTACTTGTGGTATGCACAGTCTGTAAGAACCTTTACTCTTGATTTTCTTTATGAAGAATATGTCCAGTGCTGCAGCAGTACCAAAGGCAGGAAGGTTCACTTGTAGGTCGTAGGATGGTCATGAGAAAGCTGTGATAACCTGCTTACAACCCAACCAGAACATCTTACTGCTTCAGTGGCTTAGCCCTGCAAATGTAAACTTTGGCATTCCTTTTCCAAGAGACCCACTTGTACCCTGGTCAGGATTCAGAGGAATCCTGAAAATTCGTACGTGTAAAAAAATTTGCTGTCTCTAGAGGGGAAGAGTCTCATGATTTTCAGCAGGGAAGCAAGCAAGAAGGCAAGAGTTCCCACGGCTTCTCAGATGGGAGCCATGGTGAGGGGCTGGCTGTGCTCTAGCTGTGGCAGAGGGAGCGTACAAGGCAGCCAGAAAAAAAAACCCAGAACAGCATGGCACGCTGAAAATCAGGCTGTATGTTGTCTGTCACTGGCATAGCCCTGTGTGAAAGCAAAAGGAGAATGCTGCAGGTGCAGCAGCTGTTTCTCAAGGATATTCATCCATTTCCAGCGTGCAGGGGGATGCGCTATCCCTGTATCTCAATAAAGTTGTTTGTAGATTAAAGAACTGTAAAATGGCAGGTGATTTTTGATAAAAAATGAACAGGTACAAGTCTTACATGACAGACTGCATATCAGCCTGCAACAGATATTCAGTGTAGGCAAGCCTTAGGTCAAACACAGCGAGCAGAGAAGCACTGCAACTAACCAAGCGCCAGTGATAACAGAAGCTGAAGTTTTCACATATGGAAATATCCAGAAATATTAAATG
The DNA here is from genome assembly GCF_017639655.2 of Falco naumanni. Classification (NCBI taxonomy): domain Eukaryota; kingdom Metazoa; phylum Chordata; class Aves; order Falconiformes; family Falconidae; genus Falco; species Falco naumanni. The sequence goes on along the minus strand of NC_054059.1, from coordinate 5,514,746 downwards.
GGGAGACTGAAAAAATCCATAGGAAATTCTACAGATTTATGAATATTATTATCCATGAACTTTAATTACACTGACATTTAAAATGAACAGAAATGGCACTTTAATTGCACTGTAGCCTCACTTACATTGCATACATTTAAATACATTAGAAAGTAGTTAGAGCTGTACTGTACTGTATGGGACCAGTTCAGGCAGTTATACATTAAAAATGTAGAAATAAAGGAGATTTCAGAGCTGCACCTCAGCTAGGGAAAACTGGCTCTTTTCTTTCTCAGTATCACGGAGGAGGAAAAAGAACTCTTCTCCCAGCTTTTTGAAATTCTTTCTCCTAGGTGCTCCAGGGCACTGAATCCTGAAGTCTGCTTGGATGAAACTGCTTGCAGGCTTTAGATAGATGGCCTTCTCCGTGATGGTATCTTCAAACAGATTTTTTTCTAGTGCAACCTTGCATAACCTTGCATAATTGTGGCCATTGGTACAGGAAGGGCCTCACACCAGCCTCTGAAGTATCTGAGGTGGCCATCCTTGGGTTAATGGGCTGGGTGAGATGGGTGGCACTTCGTATTCACTGAGGGTCTGACATTGCCTATCTGTAAGGCTACAGCAGAAACCAGACTCCTGCTGTGCTTTCATCTTTTGGTTGAGCATGCTGCCGTATGGGGTCTGACACTGCACCTCTTCCCTGCAGTCTTTTTTCCTGTTTGTGGAAAGTTGTTAGCAAGGAATTAAAAAAAGAGTTCTGGTCTTTGACGAATCCTTAGAAGACATGTTCTGTTAGTGTTTTTTTCCTGGTGCTCCAGCAGCGGAACAAATAAAGCCTGGGTTAAAGCTTCAGCCGTAGGGTCGTCCTGAACCTTCTTGGTTCAGGCGCTGAAGAACTTTGATAAGTTCTTCAGTTTTTACCTGTTTCTGAGCAAGTGACTCTATCTCAGTGGTCTCTGCTCAGCTGCGCAATATTAATGATTAATGAGCTCAGCCTCAGCTCTACAGCTGTAAAGCCGTACTAGTCCTTAATTCATGTCTTTTTTGTGATCAGATATACTGGCAAACTGGACTACATCAGAAGACTCCCACTTAAAACTTTCAGAAATGGAAACCACTGGTCTGTGCAGTTTCTGCACCACAGGCTAAGACTGAAAGTTTGAAATGGATTATTGCACACTCCTCTGGGGACCACAGCATTTGGTTCCTTGTCCCACACATCTGACTGGTGCCTCAAATACACAAATCTGAGTTCTGCCCTCGTGTTCGATGGCAGCGCAAATGTCTCCACTCCTCTCATTGAGCAAGCAGTCATGCTGACACTGCTGATCTTAGGTGCTGATATGCATATGTTAGCATAGGATATCTTACAGGTGGAAAAGTATCTGAAAAGTGCATTGCCAGCCTCTTAAAAAGGAATTATCAATTTAATTCTGTCTCGGGAAATATTTATGTAGGAAACATTCTGACTCTTTAAACAACCCTTCCTTGGATGTTTTTCTGCTTCATGACTCACTGCTTTCTTATACAAGGGTTGTTGTTATGCCCTGCTGCTGCTTTGCTTCAAGATCCCTTTTCAGTGGGTTAAGTCTGAGTGTCACAATTTCCAAAACATAGTTCCTCATCCTACAGGTGTGACCTGCATCCTTCATTTCCAAAGATGCTTGTGATTTGCGTTTTGGCATAATAAAATTCATGCTTTTCAGATGAATCCAGTTTACAAAATTATCTAGATCTCTTTGTATAGTTGACTTGTCATTATTTAGTACGTCACTATTTGTATCACCTGTAAGTGTTACTGGTCATGGCTTTAGGTTTTCTTCTAGATTAAAATATGAACTACTATTATATGCTATAAAGAGATGCTCTAATGATGCCATAATTCTGTTCTGTGTTCCTGCTGATGTCTTGGATGATGGACTAGAATATGTGTGCTTGTGTAGCTGATACGAACCTGTGAGGGACTGCAAACATGCTGAAAGAAAGGACTGGAAATTCGAAACAGTCTTCCCAAAAGGCAGGTATTGTCTGAAAATAAAGAGGATCAGTTTTAAGAAGGAAAAATGCAAGGTAGCACACTTGGGAACACCCCTACAGAAATATCTAATGGTGAATACTTGGTTTTCAGCAAATCTGCAGAAGAGTTTTCAATGGATTGCAGGTTCAACATGAGTCAACTATCTGTATGAAAAAAAAAAAAGAGGTAAATGTTAAAGTGGGGGATATAGACAGCTGTTTAGCCTGCAACATAAATGAAATATTCCTCCTGCTCTGGTCAGCCCTAGAAGGACCTCTGCTGCAGCCTTAAGCTTGGTTTCAGATGCTGCACTTCAAAGAAGACGTGAATCAGCTGGAGGGAATGCAGAGGAGAACACCAGCACTGACAGATCTCAAAAACATGGGTTCCACAAAAGGACTAAACTAACTGGGTCAGAAGAGTGTAAGGAATGAAGGACTGGGAGCAACCTCTTTGCCATGTCCATAGGACAAGAAGTACACAGCTTAAACTGCGGCTACTGGAGGTTTTAAAATATAGGTTAAACAAGCACTTTTGGGGCTAGTAAATGTATCATTGACTATTCCTTGAGATGAGGGTGATTTGGATGACCTCTCAAGTTCCTTCTGGTCCTCTTTTGCTATAGTGTACCTATTGCCATACAGCTCTATTGTTGATCTATTTTGCCATATTTGCTATAAAACTGAGCTTTGGGATCCCAGGCAAGCTTTGCTAAATGCTTTTAGAAATTGCCATTGGATTCTGGCTTTATATTTACTATTGATTTTCAAATCCATCAGTATGTTTAATGTGTGCTACGCTGACTTACATATATATTGACTTTACACCAAATGCCATGGTTGGGTGGAAATACAGAAAGTTCCTTTGGTTTTGATACTACTTCCTTGGAGCACTGCCAGCGCACTTTAGATTTATACATTCCATTTTTCTCATGCTCTAGCATTGACCCTAGGCTTCTATTGAGCAAGGTGCTAATGTATGCCTGTACCTCTAAACACCCTGAGTACTTCCTCAGCTACTTTATTAGCTCTTTTTTTTTTTTTTTCTTTTCTTAATTTGATGTATTTTCAGGGCAAACTCCTTGATACATGGATTTCTTTGGCACCTGTGAGTGTGCTTCTTTCTCAAAGTAGCAATTGCATCTGACTTGCTCCTGCTACATTATTCTGGGGCTTATGAAAGCCTGAGTACAAACTTCCATAACTGGAGGCAGCCGGGCACAGGGAGATGGGGAAAGTGGGATACCCCAGTTGAAGGAAACACCTGGAGAATTTCAGATCTGAGGTGGCTTCCTGGGCTTTCTAGAACAGCTGGTTCCAATGGGACTCATTTGCTCTACAAACGCCTGGCTTAGGGAGCACTGAAGCTGTATTGCTTTGGCCCTGTGCACAAGGTGCTGATGCCCACAAAACGTGACCCTGGCATCTCTGTTCCTATGACATAGTTTGCCCACAGCCGAGCTGGACCGTGGCCTGGAGTCTGCTCCCATACCAGCTGTGCTCGACCAGCCATTGTTGTTCCTCAGGTGCAATAACATGAAGCATCAGGTAGGATGGGAGTGTTTTGGGGGGGAGCCTGGATCAGTTTCGTACTTATTTGCTCCCCTGCTATGTTTGCCAGCTCCTCAGGAGTGAGTTGTTTCAGGTGTGCCTGTTAAATTGGCAGTGACTGACACTTATTGCTGGCACCCAGGGATTCCATGTCATTTGAGAACTACCGGGACCTGTCTAAAAATTGTACTTTTCACACGCACCTTCCCATCCAGTCCTTCCTTCAGCTGGCATTGTCTAACGTGATCAAAGCCTTTACTCATCACATACTCCCGCTCCACTTTGTCACTGGTGGGGTCTGATGAATCGCCCTCGTTATTATTCTGAGCCTGCAGGTCACCCAGACACAATACAGTGCCAGCACAGTGGTGACAACTGAATTATAACAACTTCTCAGTTTCCTTTGCAGCACAGATACAATATTTATGGCACTATGAATGCACAGCGCTGTCAGGATTTTTAAAGCGAGAGTAATTCACCTATCTCTGTCACACATGCATGTCCTCCGTGTTTCAGAAGTGTCAGGAGAATCCTTGTCAATTTTTCTCTCTTAATAGTCTCCTGCCATGAAGCCCAAGTCAAAAATGGCAGGCTCCTGCAGAGGAAATCCTGATGGATCTTTTTGTGGAGACAGCCAGGATAAGAATTTCAGCTGTGCTGCTTAAGCAAGTGACTTAGCCTTCAGGCCACGGGGATGTATAAGCACTTTCTTTCCTTTATCTCCAGATTTTAAGCAGAATCTGAGCTCCTAAATATCTTCATGTATTTGTCCCATAACCTTACAGGGCACCTGATACTTGACAAAACCAATACTCAGTCTGCTGAATCAGAGGGACCAAACGATGCTGAGAGCTTTGTGCCAGGTGGGATGTCAGCTGTCTCCCCAGGGTCAGTCATGGAGCTGGCATCAACACTGCAATTGTGTGCTCTGGCTACGTTAGCAGAAATATGACTGATTGCCCTTGACTGTGAGTGATCTGGCACATATTTGTACTGCCGAGGGATGGGAAAACACACACATTTGGCATGAATGAGTATAGCACCTCAGCTTTAAGCTCCCACCACTTTTTAAATAGGACATAGACCTTGCTAACACATAAAACACTTTACAGATATAAACATATGTGCAAATTCCTCCTATGGCCAGTGAAGATAACCCAGCAAAACGATTTTCTTTGGCTAGTGTTATTTAAACAGCTTCAGAGGGCATAATAACTTCCAGTAGTGAAAACATCCCATGTGGGGGACACTAAATGCTCCAGAGCTGGTGGGGTTCCTTTGGGGTTCCTCTGTAGTTAGATGAGATCTGTTTGATGTAGCTGATGGAGTCTGCACTGTGACTCACATCACCCTAAGGTCAAAACAGAGCACAGGATTTAAAGTTTAGAAGAGCCTGCTCTCCAGCAGCTTGGAAGGAACCAGACTCACGTGGTTACATCTACACTGCTGCTGTTGAAGTCAGGTGAGATGCACCTTTGCTTCTCCTTAGCCCTGGTCTCATCTAGCAAATAGTGCTGATGATTGATTGAAGAGGTAGTTTCTTAAACTCATTGGCTGCTCTTCTCCTGGCATGGCGGTCCCACAGCAGAGCCGGCAGAGCTGGTTATGGACACAAGAGCACTCCGGTCAGGCCAAACCATTGCCCCGGGAATGGGACCATTATTCTAGGCTATTTCTTGCAGTTTGCTTAGCTACCGTCACACCTGATTTTAAACAGAATGGGTTGATTTTGCCCGGAGTTGATGAGGGACCATGGTCATGAACTGTTCTGCAACAATGCAGCAAGATCCCATGCTCTACCTGGCTGTGGTGGTAAGGACTTGTATGTACAGCCGAAGGCCCTCAGAGTAACTTCGGGAAAAAAAAACCCCCATGACTATTTCCTGTCATCATTGCTTTTCCACCAGAAGTTTTGGTGACCAGTGACCTGCCTGTGGACTTGTATGTCGCTTAGGTCCTTCTGGATTGCTCTTTAGCCTTCTCCTGTGGGTTCATACAGAAATCAAGGAAAGAGCAAGGAGAAAGCTGGAGAGGAAGGGGAGCCAATGTACGATAGGCTTTCCTCATAATTTGTCATAACAACTTGCTTTTATTTTTCGGCTTAAAAATCTGGTTATTAAATTTCTCTCATGTCTTTGGGCCGACCTAGACAACAACCAACCTCAGATCTGGTCTGAGAGAGACTCACGTGTCAGCGGTGATGGACATGTCATAGCACAGCCTTCCACCACCCTCCCCAGCCCACCTCTTTTAAAACTACAAACCTGCATTTAGGAAAAGGAAATTTACTGTGGCTTTTCAGTGCAGATGGTGATAAGCGTGAGTTAGCATTTGTAAGCTTATAAGCACATATGGTTTTGTACATATCAATTAAGGCAGTTGGCTAATCACTCTAATATCATTACTGATTCATCTGTATTCCTTCAAATAGACATTTATGCTCAGCCTGCTGGTTTTTATACGTATGGACTGGATTGTGCAATTCTCCCTGTCACCATTTGTAGTCAACAACATTTCCTTGGCACCAAAGAGATTAAAAGGGTACATTTCAGAACTGTGTGGGCAAGCCGTTTGGCCCATGCCTTATGTATAAGGCATGCACATAAAATATTTGTGCGTGTGTGGTTTCTTTTTAAAGGCTCTGCTAGTCATGCCGTGGGCTGAGTGACAACAGCACTATGTCTGTGCACATGGGATATACATGCAGACTCATGCATGCACTCATCCTGGTGTTTGCGAGCCTGCTGTGCACAGCCCAGCATCCTGATGCTGCCCAGCCTCACCTCGCAGCCCTGGCTAAGCTCGCCACCATACTTCCACCACAGCAGCCCCGGCAAAGCTGATCTTTTCACCCCAACCTCTCTCTTCTCCATGCAGATATAACAGACCTCCAAACAAAACCCCAAATACCTGCCACCACCTCTCTGGCTCTCTGTGGCTTACCTCCAAGCCCACTGCTCCTGCTTGCTTGGCCATGGTCTTGGCACGACGTGCCTCACTTGCCTACCTGCCTGTGCACAGCGCTGGGCTTGCACCAGTCCTCGTGCTGTTTCAGTTCCCACTGCTGTCTGCATCGAGCATCTCCTATGTCCAGACAGCAACCCTGAGACCTGCATCGTCCAGAGGCAGCCCCGAGAACGGGCAAGTGAGGCATGGTTTGTTTACCCCACCTTAGATTTGAGCTGTGCCTTCCCCTGGAGGGCAACTGCTCTTCAACACCCCCCCCACCCCCCCCCCCCCCCCCCCTATACTCTTTGAATACGGGTAGATTTACCAGCACCCCCGGGATGGATGTACAGCTAGCTCCTTTCGCTGCTGAGGAAGTTCAGCTCAGCTCAGGCCCGAAGTTCTCACCTGTTGGGCAAAGCTTTGCAAGTGGCAGCTACGTGCTGAAGTCCATTTAATTGTCAATCGCAGTTAACAACCATTTGAAAATCAAGCCTTTGAAAATCACCAGCTCCTTGAGATAGGTATCTTGGCATATTCCAAGGCATCTGAGTTTGTTTGGGCTTTGGGAGATGTTCTGGGTCCAGAACAGTTACGTGAGCTGTAGCTGTTGGGAGGCTTTAGGAACTGGATTGCTTTTTCAGCGCTGTGATGAAAAGACGTGGGTCATCCTCTTGCACAGGAAACCTGTGGGACTAGGAGCCCGAGTGACCTGCAAGGCCACCCATTGACCAGAAAAGGTCCATCCCATCTGCCCTGATCTACTGCATATTGTTCTCGGGGCTTGTCACCATGCCAAAGAAATTGGTGCGTGCAGGCTGGAAAATGACCGCTCTTGTAATGGATCTTAAAATGGAGACATGGAGATTTTCCCAGGTTTTACCTTCAGGTTACAGATAATATTCATGCTGCAGAAACACTCTTTGTTCTTTTTTCTTCCTTTCACTTTTCAAATCTTCATGCCCACTTTTATTTAGCTTGCAAGTGAATGATGCATAATCTCCCCAGGAAGTGGTGGATTCCCAAACATTGGGCACTTTCGAGATTTGGCTGGACAGGGCGCTGGGCCGTCTTGTCTAGACTGTGCTTTTGCCAAGAAAGGTTGGAGCAGATGATCCCTGAGATCCCGTCCAACCTGGTATTCTATGATTCCAGAGCCTGAAACAGATGCATTTTGCAGAACAGTTTACATATATATATAATAATTATAATATATATAATTATTATTATTTATATATATATATTTATATTTGCACCTTTACTTCTGTCTTTGAAACATTTTTAGACCTCTGCAATGCCTTTAGTCCAGATTTTTTTAAAGAAACTGTTTTTCTTCAAAAAATTATTTCTGGTTTTGTTGCTGAACAGCTCTCACTATCTGGGTAAAAAAGCTTAAGCTCTCAGAAGAAAGAAAATTAAAAAGGGCGTAAAATTAATGAACGGTTTACTCTCCCAGCTGTGGTCCAAAGGAAAATTTCTCTGTTAGTTCCTCACAGGAGCTTATTTATAGACTTTTGCTAGCTACAGTGTTAAAGCTACTATGAAGAGGTTGCAGGATGGTATTTTTAGCACTTTACATAGAACCTGGGCATGTGATTTCCCTATAATCCCCTAAAAACTGCATAATGGAAACTGCATTTTAGCTATAGCAAAGTGAGGATGAAACTGATGGGCCTACAAATGCCCAGCATGGACCTGTGCTCTTGGGTGGTTGCAGATAGGTTTGCTTGTAATTCAGCTCTCCTAGAGCACCGAGAGTGCAATGGATGAACTTCCAGCTCTCCTCGTCTCTACCAGTACTCCATCCTTAGTTAACTGTGCAACTAACTGTGCCTAGAGGGACCTGAGCCCTGTTAGTGCGGCACATTCCCGGTTCCCTCTGACATTAATTGAAACTGGAGGCGCAAAGTGCTCTGGATGTTGGGTCCAGTGAAAGACTGGTCCAGGTTCCCATCCTCACATTTGTCATGAGACTGAGACCTGCCCTGGGTACAAATTAGACCTTGCTAGCAAATGGGTATTTTCCTATGACATTTTCCGAAGAAAGTGAAGGGGAGGTGGGCAAACCTGTTCAGAAGAAAACACTCGTGTTTTTGAGAAAAAAACCTGGAAATACTTCAGATCTGAAGAGCTAGCCAGTGAGCGAGGTAGTTTAGATGTGTCACGTTCCCACTTTGGCTCTGTGGTGTGATCATGTGTTTTGGGATGGATCATTGTGTTTCCATGGGGCTCACCCGGCTGTGGCACCTCACAAACGAGGTTTTCTGGCTGATGGCTTTGCTCATACTGAAGCACAGGAACATGAGGAAACTGGGCCATGTACAACACCATAAGCATTTCTGCATCAAAACACCTTAGTCGTCGTCTGAAAGAATACTGTACTTGTCCATAGGTTTTTGCAACACTAAATTAAAATCTCTGTGGAAATCAGACACTGGTGAAATATTTAATGGAAATTTAAGTCTAACAGTTTTTAGTCAGAAAATTGATTTAATTTCACCCCAGAGCAAATCTTGCTGTCTTGATTAAATGAGACAGAGAGAATATTTACTGGTTGCTCACATCTCTCTGGTCCCTGATTTAGCTGTGTGCTTTTGGAGGGCAGAGACTTCTTGCATAATGTCTTTGCAGCTTTTGGCCGCCTTGGCTACTTTGTGACACGGAGCTGAGGCCAGCTGAGACTGTTTATAGTCTATTTTATCCAAGTTCTGTACTCTTCACTGGAGTGTTTTGAATGAGATGTTTAAAAATCACAGCCTTGACAGCTTCCAAGGCCACCGTTTCCTCTCATATAAAAAACACCAGGCACTTCATCTGAGATAAATGTCTAAGACTCCTCTCCAGCCAAGCAGAGACGGGCACCTCTCAGAGAGCTGGTTCACTCATCTCTTCTGGGGGGGGGACGACAATTGAAAGTGCCTCTCTTCATTGCCAAGATCAAGAGACTGACTTGTAGATGAGTGATGTCAGGTGAGATAAGTCAGACCCAAACTAGTCTGAATTTTAAGCCTGTGTTTTATTCTCCCTGTGGCCCCTCAATGACTTCTTAGATCCAAAGGCTGATTGTATTACCCTGGGGAGGAGTGCATTTTTGTAGACAGATGAAAAGGGTCCAAGAAATGCAAATGCATGATTAGTGGCAATAACTTAGCTTTTTTCACCCCCTTAAAAGTTGCATCATCTTCAGTGGGTGCTGGTGCGTTGGCCACAATTTTGGCATTACCAGATATTGAGCGTTTCAATCTTGAGTTGGATCTTTTTACAGAGTAATTTGTACAGAACAGTCACAGAAAATGCACCTGTTTGCCTGAAACTGAGCAAAAAGCACCCATGCTATACTCTGAGCAAAATTAGTGGGTGGGAGAAATCCTGCAGTCAAGGGATGGAGAACAAGAGGGTGCGTGACCTCTCTTTCAGTTTTACTTTTTGTCGGTAAGGCCCTGAGCATCTCATACAGTTATAAAATGCTTATTGGCGTGCTGGGGGGCCTGGTCAGCCCCCAGGCTGCTGCTTGCAACCAGGTTCATTGCAGCCACATTTCTGTGCTACCGTCTCCTGTCCTACACCCATTCCATGGGCCCGTGGGGCAGGGACAGGCGAGCAGTGGCTGGAGGCTGGAGAATCTTTGCCCGCTTGTCCACCCTGCCCAGGGCTTCTCCCCAACACCTGCAGCCCCAATGGGAAGGACCACTCTCCATCCCTGTCCTGCCTGAGGCTGCGCCAGTCCCTGGGGAAATGTGGCACCCAGCGCTTCGCCTCTCCGTCATTGAATTTCCAGCTGGGGTTGCTCACATATGGCAGCTCTGTTGTTCTGAAACCAGGCTTGCTCCAAAACGGCCATGAATTTTCATGAAGAGCCTTCAGAGATATGATGTATAATGACCCACTTTAATGGCTAATGTATATTTCATGTTAGGGTTGCCACACCTCAAGTTTCCACACAAAACCCCTGAGCTTTGTTCTCATGGTTACCATTGTGTCCACTGAATCCCTCAATAAAGTGCATTATGGTGGTGCCTACTGGAAATGTTATACCTAAACTTTAGGAGACCGGGCCATTATCATGCTCTGTTTTCAGAGTGATTTCCTCACTCTCCTCACAGGAAAAACAATTTCTTCTGAGCTGAAACCTGGCTCAGAAGATCTCTCGCAGAGACTGAATACGGTAATATTTGCTGCAGACATTTTTGACTTAGAGAAATACAAAATAAAACAGAGCTTGGCAGGTTTGGATTTCTTGGGGGATGCTTTTATACACTCACAACTCTTGTCTTGAAAAATCAGTTCTTTTGAAGAAATTGATCATTGATGTGTATCTTCTTTTATTAGGGAAAGAACCAAATACGTTAATGAGAATACAAAGAGATTATATTTTAATTGCTTTTCCTTTAGAAAACAGAATTGTTCTGGAAAACAAAAGCTGTGCTTGTGTATTTTGCTAAATTTAAGTCATGGAAAGTACACTTTCTGGTAGCTCTGGCCTGCCATAAACCATATTGCTTGCGTAAATGATTTTGTCTCAAAAGATGATTTTTCTTTCATAAAATTAATGCCTTCTGACTGACTGAAAATGCATATGTTAAATCCTTATAAGAAGAAAGGTCAGTCATACAGTGGTGTGATTTTACTTGTAGAGATTCCATTTTGAATACTATCTGATGAAAGAAATTCAGTTTAACCTTTTGAATGACTTTGGCAGCCTGACGAAATGTCATGACACTGCTTCCTTTAGGCATTGTCATCTTTGGACTCTTTCATATCCCATCTCAGCTGCCTCATCTCCCTGTAACAGTTTCTCATAAGAAATATACCTGCTTTCCTTCATATTCTTTGTTGGCATTTAAAAATTTCATTGAGGTTTAAGAAGCTCTTGCTCCTGTTTATCTCCATGTTTTGCCCAGCTTTGCTTATCACTCATCCACATCCCAGTCTCCCTGGCTGAGCATGATACTTTTGAGCCACATATTTTTGGTAGAGAGCACGCACATAAATGCGAGGAGAACAGGGGTACAAAGAAAAGAAATCGGCTTTCAGGAAAGCCTTGCACTTCTTCTCCAGGTAATTACACCCCCTGCTGCTTGTGGGTTTTGCAGCTTGACATTTTTATAGGTCTCTGTTCACATTTTGTTCATTGTACCAGGTTTACAACAGGTAGCACCAATAGAGCAAATGCTGCCTGAGATGGAGTAGCCCCTCTTCTAGGCTTTACTAGAAATGGATGTTGTTGCAGCCACTAATCAAACAGACCTTCTCCCTTTTCCTGTTTACCAAGAGGTTTCTTCATAGGTGTAGTCCTCGCAGGAACTGCAGAGCTGTCTTCTGAAAGCCTCCGATTTTGTGTGAAAACTTTCTGCTCGCTAAAAGCATCAGCAGTGCCTTTAACAGCTAAATAAATGGACTGTGAGGTCCAAATTCTCTTGGCAATAGGCACTAATTTGTACTAGTCGAGCATCTGCCTCTTCAGCAGCATAGCACAAGGGTACCGGACAGTCTCGCTCTCCCTAGGCAATGAAATTCAGATCATTGCTGCGTGCCCCTGGAGCAGCTCCCCATGGCTCCAGCAGCTGGGAAGGTGCCTTCTCAAGTGAGGTCCTCTCCCTTCCTATAGATGCGGTGCCAGGGCAGTATTTTTCAGCTCATGGTCACAGATCCCGGGGGGAGGGCGGGGGGGCTGTGGAGTGCTTCAAGTTAAAACTAAACAAGAGACTTACCATTAGAAGCTGGCTTACATCTATCTTCTGGGCTTACGCACCTTCCTGGAAATCACATAGGGGTCTGCAATGAATAAAACCACAGGTTGAAATCCTCGCCCCTGCAAGCTTGCAGGCAGAACGCTTCCCACCCTCCACATCCCCACACCCCCGTTTTAAAAATACCTAATGTCTCCAACTTTGCGGTATATTAGTAACATGTTTCCTCCCTTGTGCATGGGTGAAAAGTGAACCCTGGGAGCAGGGAAAATGAAATCCACCAAGTCATTTTGGACTCTCTCAAGTGGAAGCAGAAGACCTAGACACTTTCCAGGGGCTGGCAGTGCTGCCCAGCTCGCTCCCTTTGCAGGATGGGATGTCACTGACTGCCTGATTTAAGGATCCACTTGCTCTGGTTTATTCTGAATTTACAAGTCCTGAAGTGCCACTGAACAACCAGTGATTTCTGTGTGACCCCAGAGCTGGTCTGCTCAAACTCTTGAGCACCTTGGCGGAATAAATGGCGGTGACTCCTGCCCAACACTGCCCATAGCAGTCCTCCATAGGGTGGCTTCTTCCACACGCCCGTGCTGGTCACACATTCCCTGGGTAGGGCAGGCAGGAGGAGCACTGCATGGGGGGTGGGAAGGCACCTTTCCATTTAGGATCTCCAAGGGAAAAGAGCATCAGCCCTCTGATTCCTTCCCCAGGTGCCTGACCCTTCCCTACCCAAGCAAGCTGTGACCATTCAGATTTTGGGAAAGGCTTCCTCCTCAAGACCCCTTGTGGTTCCCCTACTTGTTTCTCATAGATGGTGCCAAGGCACCTTCAGGGACAGGGCCAAACTTTACGACCGTATTTGTAGCCATGTCCTTCAAATACTCTAAGCCCTGAATTGCATATTGCTCCCGCAGATGGGGGATAAACGGTACTGCCGAAGGTATCACTGACGTTGCTGCTGAATTTGGCCCAGAGACTTCCAAGAAAATTTTGTCTGCCTACTCCGAGCTACATTTAGCACAAACCAGTCATTTGTGACTGTAGCTTATAAATATTCTTAACTGCTGGCATATACAATGGGAAATATAATACATCTTATCTAAGGGCCAAGTGTTCATTCTTTATTACAGTCATTATTCATTTCCATTGTAGTTACTAATGGGGCATTAACGTTTGCCGAGCCATTAGCCCAGGTAAAGGGTCCCAGATTTCCCTGGTGTAGCTATCATCTGTTTTATCTAGTACATGGTTCCTGGGTGGTACATACACAAAGGGGAAATGGGCATCACAAAAGGAAATTCACACTTATTATTATGCCCCACCGTTCATTATAATGTCATAGTTTGTTCATTTTTTTCTGTTTTCTTCATCTAGTTCCTTGTAGCCAGATGAGGATCATTAGCTTCTGAAATGAAACATTTTAATTAAGCTGATCTGCACTGTGCCTTCTAACTCTTCAGATAGCATTGCCAAATTAGGAAGGCACAATTACTTCTGTGTTTGTGTTTAATAAATATTTCAGCGCTGCTCGATAAGGCTGACACTACTGCGTTAAGGACACTTGGAGCCATGTCCTACTGACTCACAGCTCTGTCTCTTCCCTTCAGAAGGTGGCGTGTGAGACTGAATCACACCACCCAAGCTGTGGATACAGAGAGTTGAGCAGGGAGACTGTCAGCATGACAGGCATGCCCCTTGTTAATCTGATGGAGTGAAAAAGTGAGTGATAATTAATCATCTTCATTCACTGCCTCCAAAACCAGCCAGTTGTCTCCTGCCCATGAAAGGAGAATTTCTGTGAGCTTAGCTCCTCTTCCCCTCTCAGAAAGTTCAAAAGATAAAGGAAATGTCTTTTGGGATCAATGTAACAGGAAATGGGACAGCTACAAACTGATATATATTTTCCAATGGCTGGAATGGTGTTACCAGCTCCTGCTTACTTTACTTCTAGCCAGGGGTTCGGGAGAGCTCATTGCCTCCTGAGGCAGTCCTTCGTTTGCCTGTGTGCAATATTTGACTGTGTGTGGAATAAACACAGAGATGGATCTGGCTAAAAAAGCCAAAACAAAAGAGCAGAGGACTATTCTCCTTCTCTGTAGGCCTGCAAATACCTGCTCAAGAAGAAATGTGGGAGTGCAGCAGAGCTGGGATGGAGTGGTCAGATTGAACTTGAAATGCTTACAGGTTGTTGCAGCCATGCCTGAAGGCATGATTCCTTAATTCACTGGCTGTACGGAGCTATTTGCAGCTGATATCCAGACAGCCTGACCTGTCAGCATCTTTAACTCATTTTGCACAGCGGTAGGGGGTGAGGGGCAGTGTACAATAACGGGGCCAGGCCTTCGCTGCCAACCACAGTGCACAGTTAGAGCTTGTTTGCTTCAGGGGGTGCAACCAAATTAGAATCAGGCCATGGCCAGAACATGAGCAGGACCAGATAGCAATGGGCACAAGTCTGAAGACAAGAACGAAACATTAAAGTGTTTTCAAGCCCAAGTGCAGACATGACTGATACCTCCTATCTATTGGGTCCAGGCCAGCCGCTCATGTTGTGCATGCCTCTGGGATCGTTTTCAGCTGCATCCCTGAAACATCCCTGTATCTTGAAAAGAGCCCAGACAAAACTTTGGTGGACTACCTTGCCGAGCCCAGAAAACAGGAGTCAGGCTGAGGGACATGATGTATCTCCCCGCTGTGCAGTGGGAATCCTCTTGCTGCTGTCGCTCCAGGGAAAGGCAGAAGGAGCGCCTGCTCCAGTGAGTGGTGATGGTGTAGCTGCGCTGAGCTGAGCCACCATTGTACAGCCAGCTCTTACTGCGGCTCAGCAGTGAGCATACTGAGTTTTATCCATCCTGTCAATACTAGTGTTTCCCATGTGCTGTCATTGTGCTCTAAGAGGACCATGGAGGTAGGTGCCACATCTTCCCTAGAAACGTCACATACTTATGCCATCATACCCCCGTGGAAGTCAATGAACCGTTTATAACTGTCTTCAGAAGGAGTAGAAATAGTGACATGCAATCACAGGAGAGAAAGTGACTTCATAGACTACCAAATCCAGTCATCTGCTATCACAAGCAACTACACCCCGTAAGTGACGTCAGACTCCACCCTGAAATCAGACAGGTTTCTTTGCCATCTGTTCCAGAATCCAGAACCAATTTAATTAGAAGAGGAAGTCTCTAGCTACTCAGTGATCATGTTGTACCTTTACTTAATCATCTTTCCAATTTTCCCCACAGACTTGAAGTTCAGGTATCTTGCTACCGACATTTCCACTCAAAACTTACTTGCGGTGCAATAACGCAGGCATGGTTTCTCATCAGCACTTGCAGAAATGCAGACCTGATTAAACCTCACTTGAAAGTCAGGCCCTGAGGTCCTAATCCTGCTGCAAGCTGGCATGTACCAGGGGTGGAAGCTTGTTTACCAGCTCTCTGAAATGCCTCTTCGCATTGACATTCGCTTAGTGTCTTTGTCACCCTGGCTCTGATTTTATTTCTCTCTCCAGTGAATCATTTATGCACTTTGCTGCTATCAAAGAAAAGTCTTCATTTTCAGCACGCTGTCAGGAGAAATTCCTTTGAAAAATCTTGCTTAGGCAAGCCTTTCAAATGAAAGCAAAAATAGGTAGCATCACTCTTGCGTCCCAGCTTTATAAAAAAGAAGGACCTTTTTATATTATTTTGTCCGTCTTTCTGCTGCTATAGTACTATCTATTTGTTAGTATTTTCTCCAGGGTCAATTCAATAGTTTTTCATGATAATGTTTCCAACACATTCCTCTGAGGGTAGAATTACTCCATAGGCTGTGGTGATCTACTCTTTCTCTGCATAGAGTAGTTGACAGTTATGATGTCTTCTTCCTAGGTGCTATCTATTGCATACTTTATTCCTCTTTAGTCTTTGTCATCTGGCAACTGTCTATATAACTTCACTAAACTTGGGAAGTAACAAAATTAGCCTGGTTTTATTGGATTTCTCAGTGGTTTCATAGCTCTTCAAACTACTGATTATTTATCAAAATCTTTTTTTTTTTTTTTTTTTCAGAGAAGGAGTGATCTTAGCTAAAGAGTGGTTGCATTAAAAGCATCATTCTGCCAGAGCAATTACACATGGTAATTTTCTGTGTGGAGAGGTTGTATGAGAGAGAGTGAGCCTATTACCATGAAAGAGAGAAAATAACCTGTCTTCCAGTGTAATGTCTCTGCTGAAGAAGCCCAAAATGGTATTAATCTCTATTTGTCTCCAAACTTCATTGTAGATTAATATCCCGTGAGCATTGTCACTGCTTGGTCTCTTGGTATTGCTGCCACTTCATGGACTGCTCCGTCTGCTGGGATGTTTTTATTACGCACAACTGATCCTCCCTGCATAATTGCATTCTGCCTGTGACTCTGTTCCTCTTGATTAGTCAGGAATGTGGACTGGAAAGGACCATGTGGGTCACTGAGTGCAATCCTTGGCAGTTTCAGGCGATTGTGCCCTAGATGTATAGTGCTGAATGGTCACAGAACAGGAGCTTGTGCCTTTCCCCACATGTCTCCTGAACATCCTCCAGCTACATGGAAAAGGAATGTTTAACCTCAAAGACCCACAATTGTTAGTGTGACCAAGGCCTGGCTATAAAAAAGGCAGTGTTGGACACCATGGCAAGAACAGTGCTGGGCAACTATGCTGCCCTCCAAAATGCTAAGCCTAAAATGTTCGTGGGGTGAAACAGGAGAGGAGGGATGTTTTTTGGTGTTTGCTGGTCATGCCAGCCTGTGCATCCATCCTGGCTGGGAGGGAGACATTTAGAAAAGGAAGGAAAAAACAGCTTGGTTGATCCTTCACAAAATAAGCAGCAATGCCATTGGGTCACTGGAGGTTCTCCGGGATGCGGGGTGCTGTGTTATCAACATACTCCAGGCTCACTGCAGCTTGCAAAAAGCTTTTCTGGTACTCATGCTGTGGCCTTGCTGCTGTCTTCAGCAAATAAGGAAATCTAGCACTGGGAAAATAAGCAGTATTGCTATAAAATAACTACTTACAGTCATGCTTAAAAAATGCTTTTGACTAGCATGGTATAAAAAACATTATTACAAAATACTAATGCATATCAGGTTTGATGAGCCTTCCCTGTGCAGAAGGGTCTAGGATGCAGGAACAAGGTTAATACAGGACTTTGGGCTGAGAGCTCATCCAAACTTTTAGCTTGGCTGATGGGAAGGTCAAACACAAAATGTTGCCACTGCTTTGGACCTGGGCTGATTTTTTACAAAATGTGCACAAAGCCCCGTTACTCTGAACGCTGCTGGGAGGGGTAAAGGTGAGAAGAGGGTTTCTTTGCTGACAGTTCATGACCTCTATTCCTGCCTCATCCCAAAACCTTCTTGGTCATGGTGACTCTGTAAACCCTTCTCTGGTGGGTTCTTGCCTTTGTCTGACGGCTTCCATGATGTTTCCCACCCTTCTCATGTATCTCTGTCCTCTTCTGTGCCGGTGGGATGGGGTTTGCTTGGAGGTGATGGACAGAATGACCTCTACCTACTTAAGGTGCCCAGGGACCATGCTGCAAACCGTCCTCTGCATCTACTCAGCTTTCTCTTGCCTCCTCCATCTGCTTTTCCTGCCTTGGTGCAGGAACAGGCTCCTGGACCTTCCCCCTTTGCTCTAACAAAGATCTTGGCTGGGTGTTTGCATTTGGTCATATGGAGAACCTCCTGCCTGCACTGCTGAGGCCCAGGTTTGCTTTGCTGGGTGTTTTGAGCAGCAGCTCCCACGGTTTCAGCTGTTTTAGCTCACACTGGAATATTTCAGCCTCTACAAAACACCCAAATAAAGCATGGCTCTTGCTCCACCAGCTTAACAGGGCTGTACCCAGCCTCTGGCAAAACAATAGCTTTGCTTTTCATTAGTACTGCCCTGCTGATAGCAAATGTAAACCTTGGTTGTGTGTATTTGATAAAACTCCAAGGGAGGCTCTGAGGCCATGGCTCCCCACACTTCAGAGCCTTTGCAGTGGGTTGCTTATCTTCTGCAGTTTCTTCAGTAAACACTGCATAACGTCAGCCAGCAATTTAATGCTTTGTAGTCTAACATCCCCTATTGCCAGTGAAAGAAACCTTTCAGAAAAATCACTTTATTAGCATCTTTCTAACTCACTAAAGAACACAAAGTGACTTGTGTCACGGCCTCACCTTGCACACCTCAAACTCGACCTGAACAGAGGAACATGGCATCTGGGCAAATAAAGAAAAAAACAAGTAACACTAAGTAATCACACTCTCTATTTTCCCTTTCCATCCTCCAGTTAAGTGCTCTGACCCTCAGAGGAGGGTCATCCGGCTGTGCTACTGTGCTTATTTCTGGAGCTACTGTTCCACCCTGTTACAAAGACAGGCAGCAAGGGAGGGAACAAGATTGGTTCTTTGATTGAGCATATGTAATTTGGGAGAAGAGGAAACACAACCTTGGGAAACAAAGATAACATGTAGTGACATGAAACTGTTTCTGAACATCTGGTAACCTCAGGAAAGGCAGACCTTCCAAATTAGGAACCAAATCCTCAGGCATTTGGGGCCAGTTAATGATACTTTTGTACTCCCACTACATGAAGATTAAAACAATTACGGATTGAAAATAGTTCATTTATTTACTACCATTTTTAATGATAATGTTTGTAACCTTGTTTGGTTTAAAATGCTATTTCATTTGGTCGGTTACATTATTCTCAGCCTGTGATATCCTAAGGTTTAACAACCACACCACGTCTTCACACTTTTATATCCATAATGAAGTTCTGCATACAAATAAAATACCAGTGCTTCAGCTTCCAGAAACCTTAGAGGCAAACATTTTATTACATCATGAAATTAATTTTTATTGCCCTTCTGTTCTGTGAAGCAGAAACACAAAGCAATATGAAAAAAAAAAAATTAACCAAAGTGGCCTTTTCAGCAGCTTTGCAGCCAGAATTTCTTTGTTAATCTCCAAGGCGATATGCTCTTCAGATCGATGATCAAAACTGAGGGGGTAACAACGGATACTACAGACTAAGTCTGCTAAAAACCTCTCCACAGTAAGGGAGCGTTAACCATTATGAGACCTCATGGACCATCTTGCTGACTTGCTCAGAATGACGATGGAGTTTCTGCCTCATAAACTAGCGGGAGACATAGACGTTAGCGTCTGCTTTTGTGCATGGTCAGAGCGAGAGCTGACCAGATACTGCATTGTATTTTGGACCAGCGGAGTTGGAGCCCTGCTGTAACATCTGCTGCAGTTTTGTGGTTTGACAGCTGCAGTGCGAATGCTGAATTATTGGCTTTAAAAGAACTGCTTGTGGTTTATCCTCTGTGCTTGCAGGACAGGAGGT
Organism: Falco naumanni; assembly: GCF_017639655.2. Taxonomy (NCBI): domain Eukaryota; kingdom Metazoa; phylum Chordata; class Aves; order Falconiformes; family Falconidae; genus Falco; species Falco naumanni. Next base: position 5,495,202 of record NC_054059.1, on the reverse strand, counting down.
GTCAGCCAGGTGCACAGGCACTGGTGTAGTGCTGGCATTTCATAGGCAGCATTTGGGGATGCTATAGTTCTTGGGGACATCCAGGACCTGCAACCAGAACGTGACATGGAAAGACGGCTCACACAACCAGCTGGATGCTCCCGGGAGGTGATGTTTCACGGCTGTGGCAGATCAGGAGCTGCCACACTCCCAGATGTGGGCATGTGCCTCCAGGTGAACTGGCCATTTCTGTAGCTATTTGCCCCTATTTATGTAGCTATTTACCACAGACCATGGCTAGGCAGGCGAAAGGGACCGTGTGTTTGCAGCATCTGAACAATTAGATGTCTCCAGATGCAAATGGGAACTCTGCGCGTCCTGCACTGTAAACGCGACGATTTGTGTGTGCTCATGCATGTCCTGTCAGCGTTTGTTCAATGCCCCAGTTGCACTAGCTTTTTCCCTTTTAGTTTGTATTTTAATGCGCAGGCACTTGCTGAAGTGTATCCACTTAGTGAGCATCTGGCTTTGCTGGACTTTTAAACTGAACACACATTTTAATGACGCCTGACTTCTCAGTCAGCACTGAGAAAACTAATAGACCCAATGTCCTTTCCTTCCTTCCCACACAAGGCCGGCTGCTCCTTTTTCCCTAGAAGACCCTATTTTGTGTGTCCCACCTGGGCCTGGGGGCTGCAGCAATTGGTCTCTACAGGGAGCACATGGTGCGTCATAAACCCTGCAGGAGCCCTGGAGCTCACTCGTGGCCGTTGGCCATTATGGGCTTCTAAGGTCACTTGACTGGACATGGTAAGCCTGACTCTTCTTCAATAGACTTGGTACTTTTATTTGTTTGGTGCACCTCCAAAGACTCACATTAAATTAAGGATTTACTTAAGGATTTAAATTAAAAGAAGATCTAATTAGCACAGTTATGCATTATCAGGCAAGTCACAGGGCTGAGGTAATTTGCTTTGTTGGGTTAATATTTGTACCAGTGATGTGAAGTAAAGTGGCACTAATGAACAAACATAAGAGCCAGTGGAAGTCCATCAGAGAACCTTCATTAGACAATTAGAATCTCCCTTTCTTTGCTTGGTGTGACATACCACGTTCCACAACCTGACCTTTAGCTCTTTCCTCACAGATGCCTAAAGGATTAAATAACAAACTTTCACAGCCTTGTGCTCACCATCATGAGCCTATGTGCCAGAGGTGACCCTGAAACAATCTGACTTCACACATTGAGATGTGGTAAGCGATATAGGAGGAAACTCCTGCATCCTCAGCCAGTGCTATCAACAGCAGCTCCCAGGTACCCAGAATAGTTCAGCGTGCCCATTTCCAGGTCTGTTTTGTTTTGTTTCCCAAGCTGCTGGCTTCCTCACAAAGACCTCTGGAGAAGAACTTGCTGCTCCTCACCCCAGCATCATTGCCCAGCGTGGGGGGACCAGACTGCAGGCGCTCACCACATGAACGGGTACACAGAGACTTCGAGCTCCAGCACCTGCATGGCCCAGTTTCAAACTCTGCTTCTCGGGAATGCTCATGCGTGCAGCCTGGAAACGCTGCCTTTACAAGGCTTTGTGCTGATAAAAGCCTCTCATATAAATATGCAAGAAAGCAAGCACCAAGAGAGGCTGCTGGCCAAATTCATTAAAATATGTGAGTGACTGTGCCTGGGAACATTCTGGCAGAGCTCATCTAGCCCTCAAACTCATTAATCCTTCCAGCACAACCATTAGACGGGGTGTTAGAGGGGTCCCAATGATTTGTTTTATCACTATTTAACAGTTAGATGAGCTTTGGCAATGTAACACACACCTAAGGGCTCATCACATGCAGTTTAAGGGACCCAGCTAAAGGACTTCAGCTGGGAGCATGGCGTGGCTACCCTCTGAGGCAGAGAACACAGCTAGCTTTCCCTGCTGCTAGAGATGCCTCTTTCCTTCTCTCCTGAATTGATAGAGAGGACCCTGATACCCAGTCTCCTCACTTAGGAGAGCCCATCCTGTGCCTGCAATTAGCTGAGAAGTTTCAGGGCCAAAACAAGCGTTATCAGCTGCATTGTCACTATTTGAAGTGCACTTTAAAGGTAGGGTGAAGGAATGAATAGCCCGGCCACCCGTAACATGGGATGACTTCTATGAATGGATGATATAGGAGTCTCTATAGACATGGTGCAGGACAGTCCTTGGAGGATGAAAGTCTGTTTGGAATTAAATCCGGCAAAGGAAGTCAAGGACAACAAGAAGGGATTCTTTCAAGTAGATCAGTAGGAAAAGGGTAACTACAGAAAATGTGGCCCAGCTGCTGAATGAGGTGGGTGCCCTGGTGATGAAGGACACCTAGAAGGTGGAGCTACTGAATTCCTTCTTTGCTTCAGCCTTCTCTGCCAAGGCCAGCCCTCCAGTTTCCCAGACGCTGAAGGCAAGAGAGGAAGTCTGGAGAAAGGAAGACTTTGCCCTGGTCAAGGAGGGCCATGTTAGAGATCATTTAAGCAAACCTGACACTCACAAATCCATGGGCCCTGATGAGATGCACCCCTGAATGCTGAGAGAAATGGCACATGTTATTGCTAAGCCATTCTCCATCATCTTTGAAAGGTTATGGAGGAAAGGAGAGGTGCTGGAGGACTGGAGGAAAGCCAATGTCACTCCAGTCTCCAAAAAGGGCAAAAAGGAAGACTCAGGAAACTACAGGCCGGTCAGCCTCACCTCCACCCTGGGGGTCATGTCTAAGCATATGCTGGAAAATAAGGTTATCAGGAGTAGTCAACATGGATTCACCAAGGGGAAATCATGCCTGACCAACCTGATAGCCTTCTACGATGGAATGACTGGCTGCGTAGACGAGGGGAGAGCGGTGGATGTTGTCTACCTTGATCTCGGCAAGGCTTTTGACACTGTCTACGATAACATCCTCACACGTAAACTCCGGAAGCGTGGAGTGGATGAGTGGGCAGTGAGGTGGACAGAGAACTGGCTGAAGGGCAGAGCTCAGAGGATTGTGGTCAGTGGTATAGAGTCTAGCTGGAGGCCTGTAGCTAGTGGTGTTCCTCAGGGGTCAGTACTGACTCCAGTCCTGTTCAACTTAGTCATCAATGACCTGGATGGAGGGACAGAGTGTGCCCTCAGCACGTTTGCTGGTGGTACAAAGCTGGGAGAAGTGGCTGATACACCAGGAGGTTGGGCTGCCAGAGAAACCTGCACAGGCTGGAGAGTTGGGTGGAGAGGAACCTGATGAAGTTCAACAAAGGCAAGTGTAAGGTCCAGCACCTGGGGAGGGACAACCCCATGCACCAGTACAGGCCAGGGGTGACCTGCTGGAAGGCAGCTCTGCGGAGAAGGGCCTGGGGGTTCTGGGGGACAACAAGCTGCCCACGAGCCAGCTGTGTGTCCCGGTGGCCAAGAAGGACAATGGGACCCTGGGGGGCGTTGGGAGCAGTGTGGCCAGCGGGTCAGGGGAGCTGATCCTCCCCCTCTGCTCTGCCCTGGTGAGGCCACACCTGGAGTGCTGTGTCCATCCTGGGCTCCCCAGTTCACGGGAGACAGGGAACTGCTGGAGAGGGCCCAGCGGGGGGCTATGAAGGTGATGAGGGGACTGGAGCATCTCCTGTATGAGGGAAGGCTGAGAGAGCCGGGGCTGTGTAGCCTGGAGAAGACTGGGAGGGGATCTGGTCAATGTCTACAGATACCTTAAGGGCGAGTGTCCAGAGGACGGGGCCAGGCTCCTTGCAGTGGTGCCCAGGACAGGACAAGGGGCAACGGGCACAAACGGCAACACAAGAGGTTCCACCTGAATATGAGGAAGAACTTCTTTACCCTGATGGTGACAGAGCACTGGGACAGGCTGCCCAGAGAGGCTGTGGGGTCTCCTCTGGAGACATTCAAAACCTGCCTGGATGTGACTGTGCAACCTGCTCTGTGTGAAGCTGCTTTAGCAGGGGGCTGGAGGAGATGACCTCCAGAGGTGCCTTCCAACCCCGACCATGCTGTGACTCTGAGGAGTCTGGAGGGGACTGATCTCTGGGCAAGTGACAGGCCCTGGGAACAGGAATCAGTTGCCCTGATAGGATGCATTGACTGGTGTTACAGACATCTCCAGGAGATGAGAGCTTTCTGAGTGTAAGACAAACATTTCCAGTTCACCTGTAGGAAGGCCTTTTCAGCATCAGCAAGGGAGGTGAGAAAGATACTTTTGATTCAATTACAAAATGAAGGAGATTAACAAGGATCTGTAGCAGGAAGTCATGCTTATATAAATAAATGAGCAGAGCAAACCTCCAGGTACTAGAGGCTTGTGTAACTCTTCAGGATTTCATTTGTACCATTTTCACAAGCGGCTTATAGAAAGTTGCTGATGGGGTCAGCTTTCAGCTCGATGTAACTCAATATAATTGATTCTAATGGGTTTGTTAGGTCATAAAAGGTGATTTCCTTTAGGTCTTCATCCTGTGCTGCCTGGCAGTATTTCCAAAACCCTGGGTAAGTAAAAAATGCATACTGAAGTGATTACTAATCTCAGGACTTTAATGAGACTGCTCTCTATCATTTTTACAAGATGATGAACGAGCACTCAAATTCCCTCTCCTTCTTTTCCTTAGTATACAAAAGTGGGGGTATATAGCATTATAGCTACACAATATCAAAGCTTCCAGAGTACAGATTTCTTCAGTACATACATCTAAAGGAGACTCTGTCTACTGGTGGGACATCTCTGCTGACAGCTCAGGCTAAGCGAGCCCCACTCTTATATTGCGCACAGTCATGCAAAGAACCTTTCCTAGCCCAGGCTGCAGGGCTGCCAGGTGAGAGGGACGCCAGCTCTCTCCAGGTGCAGTGTATCAGCACTAGATCACCTGCCTGTTAAGGGCTTCTGTGAGTAGAGGGTATGGACTAGACCAACTACTGCAGCCCCCTGTGCTATCAGTGTCCTGCTTGTGACTCTCCTAAGGCCGTTGTGGACCCTTTGGGTAAGTGTGAGATGCTCAAAGGATAATTCTTCCTTCCTCTTTAGTCAGGTGCACCGTGATGAGAGGGAGAGGGTACAGGTTGTGGTGCTCTGTGTGCTCAAGCCACCCCTAAGGCTGCTATCCATCTCATAATGCAGTCAGGGCCAGAAAGACCCAGGGCTTGCTCATACCTGCAAACCACAGAGAGGGAGCTGAGATTTTTTGCAGGCATGCCTCCACACACATATGTTCCAGCTGTGGATCCTCTGGTGTTTTATTTCAGGCTATTGTCATACACTGGAAAAGGATCTGCTAAGATGTGGGATGACTGCAGTGCATACACTTCCTATCCTAAAACTACTCATTCATGGCTGGTCCTCTTTGTGGTGCCTCGTGGTATTTTGCTTGTTAGATAGGTCAGCCTTTTCATGTGCCTGTGCAACCTCCATTGCTTTGGGCTCATCTTGGCCAGGTGTCATCTTCCTGGTAAGCATCTGCCTGTACTCGAGTGCAGTTCTCTACCTGGTGAGATTAAAAAGTAGATTTTTAAAACCTTTTTTTATCAAAAGTAAAAATTCCAAACAGGTCATCAGAAAGTCCCAAATCAAATGTAAAGCAAACTTGTCTCCTATTCCTGTACGGTCCCAGCTGAAGGTCTTTGACTTTGTCAGATTTGGCGTTAAGCAGACAAAAATGACCAAGTGCATTTGAAAAGAACTCACAACAGTGAGCAGGTATACCAGCCAATGAACAGGGAGAACAAGTTAAGAGAGTGGCACCTCCCCAAGACCAGGACCTCTGTAGAGGAAGAGGGATGCTGGTGGGGTTGTAAGACCAGTGGGATAGGGATAAGGCTTCTGTAACATCCGTTACATCTGTGAAGGGGAGGTGAGTTAACGCCTCAAGGAGGGACGTGTCTGGTGTGAGCACAGAGGATCAACATCAGGATTGTGGTCTCGAGGGGCTGTGGAGCCCCTGTTGTGTGGAGGAGCAGAGGCAGAGACCAGCCTGGCAAGGGAACAGCATTCTACAAGCACTAAGTGTTACCTCAGCATGACCGACCCCCGAGGTTTAATCAATGTCACACAGCAGTCCTCTCAAAATATCAAGGGATTAGTTTAAAAGCCATGAGGTATTTTCCAAGGAGGTTATGACATTTATTGTACACACTCTCTCTGCCTGTTAGGCTGATCCACAGGTATTAAAAGAGAGAAGTGAAGCTAAAAATAGTATTTGGTTCACAGACTGTGCAGAAATGCAACTCTGCCCACACCTGCCTGGGAGCTAGCAGTCCTCTCCTGTGGGGCTCAGTGCCTCCCTGGAAGCAGCAGTGCTGCCCACCTGCCCAGCCTGCTCAGTAATCACTGTCCCTCACTGCATTACAGGGAGCCCTTCCACAGTAACGTCCTCCAGAGCAGCCTTGCAGGGGTTCCCGAGTTGCTGCAGCCTATCCCTCATGGTCCTCTCCATGCCCTGCCAGAGACATACAAGTAGACCCCAGCCCATCCTTGCTAGCCCTCCTTTCATCACCTCCTCACTGAGCTTTGCCTGCACGTGCATGCATGCAGCTGTTACCGTCCTCACGGGCTACCGCCACCAGCTTTCCCACCGTCCTTTTAACTTCACCTATTCCAAGGAACAAGGCTTTTCCTTCTAATCCTGCTCTACGAGGCACCATGCGGGATGGTGTTGACTGAGAAAATCTCCAATCTTTTCCTTTTACGATAGTCCTTAGACCTAGGGGAATTTTCCTGTGAATCTCTCCTTCTCTGGAGTAAGCAAACCTGTGAATGTGTAAGTATATACCTGGGGACACACGTTGTTTTCCCCCTGCGTTCCTTACAGAGGGTGCTAGTTGTAGAGCATGCTGTCTTCTCGTAGAAAAATATTTTGTATTACAAAATTGTAACTTATTCCATTATTTGTTTTTGTTTGGTGGTTGTTGTTGTTTTTTTTGTTTTGTTTGTTTGTTTTTTAAATGGAAAGTGCAATTGAATATGCCATGTTGTTTGGAAATATCTTAAGATATTTGTGGAGCACATAAAATCCCTATATGCATCTTGACACCTTGTCTTTATTCTATCCCTACTCAGGGAATGGTGGAAAAGGTGTTTTCTTTTGTGTGAGCATCTGGTCCAGGGCCCTGGCAGTGGAAGAAGCAAAGAGTGAGCTGGTTGCTCAGGAGTGGAGGAAGGGCTGCCAGTGTCTGTAGTGGTCTTAGGTCAGAAGTTTCCCTTCTCATTGCAGAAAGCCAGCCTGACCTTCCAGGGTCCCAAAGGATTTTTCCTTATTGGTCTTTCTGGACCAGTGTCTGGCGTTGTCACCCAGCCATGCAGGTTCCTCAGGCATCATCATCATCAGGCACCTCACCATCCCCCTGCTTTCTGACCCTGGCAAGCATGTTCATCTCCACAAGAGCTTGCCCAGTGGGGCTGGCAGTCTGCAGTGAGCTGCTGGTGGGGACAGGGTGTACCTCCATACCCAGACAGCCCTGAACCCTGGGGGCTGGTGCTGCACAGACCTCTCAGGCAACTGCCCTTCTCCTCTGCTGGGCACCCAGGAACTGCTGCGTTTTCCCGTCCCCACAGTCAGTGCTGGCTGGCCAAGTGCTACAGGAACAGCAAAAGGACCTTGGCACAAGCTCCTGCCCGTATCGCTGCCTGCTTTCAGGCTGCTCTGCCACATTCACTCTCTCCGACCATCATCTCAAGCTATGAATGGGAATACTTACTATGACTATCGGTAGCACTGACCATGCAGACCGAGGCAGCTGCCTGTATTTTCTTTGTGCCCCCCCCCCGAGTTTTTTGCAGATTGAATTGACTTGTAAGATGAGAAGGGATGACTGAGGTAGGCGACAGGTGTGATGGCTGTAAGGAGTCCTGGGGGCTGAGATCCAAGCATGCGGGCTTGGACAGAGGGGATGCGGCTAAGCTACTGCTAACAGCATCAGGTGAGCCTGAGGGTGGCAATACGCAGTGGGACGCTGAGCGTGGGGGGACGGGGGTGACACCTACACCTTCCCAACCAACCTCCCCACTTCCCAGTAAGTCCTCACCTGTCTTCTCACAGGCATCCCGCATCCCACAGCGGCAGGTACCCGAAAGGGAAGAGCCACGTGGTGTCCAGAGACATGTCTACCCAGAGCGGCAAGCTGATGTGTCCAACAAAGCTGCCTTGTCGGATGTGGCGGTCTCCGAGGGGGGGGGAGAGGAGATTAACCGTGAATAGCAGCGCTGTGTGCTCCTGGGGCAATTCTTCCAGGTCATTTAATGTAAATAAACAAAACCCACAGCAAAGTTAAAGGCAACCCTGTAGTCTGGCCACAGCTATGAAGGCAGTAGTTTTAGGAATTTGTTTGCTTCCAGAGTTGCTAAAGGTTTGGAGAAATTAGCTATAGTATGTTGATGTGAAGATTTATGAGGGGATCAAGCAGATATGAAAATGAAAGAGTCAACAATACCAGAGCAAGACATGAGATAGTGAAGTATTTTATTTCCATTGCTTTCAATATTATCTCTTGGTTGGCAGGAAATAATCTGAACGGGGAGACTGCGTAGCAGAGGTACGGAAAATAGATGTGATCATTTTCCACAGACGCAATGAGCACCACTCTAGATATTTTATAACTTGCTAGTGTTTTATGTCATTTCTTCAGACATCTGTGCATTAGAGTGACTGAGAACTGCAAATGATGTATAGTTAAGATATCCCCCTATAATTAAGCTGAAATAATGCTGGATTATTCTAGCGTAATTATAGGAGGCTATTTTAACTATTAGCTCATTAAAAAGCTATGATGCAAATCTCGTTCTGAAAGAGACGAAAAAATGAGGGTATATGAACAAAATGTCAGTGGTCCTCTGCTGAGACCAGATGGAGAGGTATAACTATACTCAATTTATCAGTCAATATATTTAATTATAGCCAGGCTTGGATGGAGCCTGCAATGGCCTTTTATTATGTTTAGTGTTTGCAGACGGATGTGGTGATTCAGAAACACTTGGGAAGGGAATGCGATACCTATGCAAAAGGGTGGATTTTCACTGCAGTTGGTCTGGGTTTCACTTGAAGCTCTGCCATGTGCTCCTTTCTGGATGGGAACCATCCTTTTGCCCACCTTGCACTTCAGGTGTGGCACACAGGGTTACAGAAGCTGGCGCTGCAAGGCTAAAACCTGTGAGCCAGTATTTTGGTCCCACAATGAGCCTGGCCCCAGGAAGCGTGAAGCGGTCACAGCTGGCACAAGCCCCGCTGGAGCACGATGCGCTCATCTGTGCCTAATCTGCTTGGGGTCAACGTTGGTCAAGTGTTATGGAGCAATGACATTGCCCGGTTTGGGATAATAAAAGCAAAGTGTATGCATGGCTAGTCCAGTCTCTGACAAAGGGCATCCTGGAAGAGAGCTGCCTGCCCTTGTGTGCTTTCTTCCAGCAGCCAGAAAGTTCTTCTCCATCTCATCATCTCCCTCTCTCCCCTGAAGGACCCCACTGGAGACTAGGCACCCAACGGCTGGAGGGAGGAGCTGCTGCCCAGCTCCCAGCACTTGCTCAAGCTCCGCCTCGGTTATGCTAACCAGCAAAAAGCCATCCTGGGACGAAACTCTGATCCTGTTGCACTGGTAAAGATAAGGGTCTCTCTTGCCTGGCCCTGCATGTAGGGTGGTGTACAGCTGGTGCACAGTTTAAGCAACCAACTCCATTGAAACTCCAGTTTTGGGCTTTCTGAGACCTCCAGCATCCTTCCCTCGAGAGAAGGGGACCTATGCATGTAGCGATCAGTCTCTGGCTTATCGTTAGGGCATCACTTTACAAGGGCCAGGATTTCCCTTCCAATTCAGCCACTGCTGCTGCCTTGCTCAGGGTGATTTGCGTAGCAAATACGGTTGATTGTGCCTGCTCTGCCCAAAGGGGCATCTCATCTCTGGCATCTGACAGCAAACGACAGGGCAAAATAATAAAGCAGAGGCTAAATAAGAAAAATTACTTGCCCTCAAGCATTATGGCAACAAACGGTGAAGAACATGCCCTCGGGGAACAGTGAAATGAATGAGATGAATGTGTAATGTCCAATAACTACATGTCGAATCAAAGAGCATACTCTTAAAGTGTGAAGTTAGCAGGGGCTGGTAAATGCAAGAAGCAGAGAGTCAGCCAGAAAATTTATTGTTGCGTAGGATGTCACGGTATGTAAATCTTGCTGGAACGCTCGTTGCAGTTGCTATTGGCTTTTGATGGGGTAGGTAATGAGTGTAAGACTTTGTTTTACAGGGAAATAATGAAGAAGAAAAACCAACAGAAAGGCAGGGATGGCAGCTCAGGTGAAACTGAAGTCCCACCCAAATCTCTTTGTGGCCTAGGCTTCAGCTCCAAGGGCTGGAGACAAGGAAAGTGGGGTTTTTTGATGGAGAAGGAGGGGGAGGTGGACTGGAAGAGCGGATGGAGCTAGCTACAGTTGTACATTGGCATTTCTTTTTTTTTCCCCTTGGCTTTCCTCCATAGCTGCCTGCTCAGCCCAAGAGCAGCAGTGTGAGGCAGTATGGGCAGGGAGACCCAGCAAGGGGCCAGGGGCCATGGTGCAGAATATTTTTATGCTTGACCGAAGGACTCATGGGTAGACATGATTGGAAAAAGATGCTCCTGAGTTTGGCCCAAGGGGATTTCTTTCTTTATTTTAATTTAATTAAAGGCTGGCTGAAAATTAAGAAAGTGGCCAGGTGCCCAGGTGAGCTGGCAGAAAGCATCTGTGTGTGCGTGATGGATCTGAGCGACTGGAAACTGGGTACACGTAGTGCCCTGTTGGCTTATGCGAGTTTGACAGCGCAGCGCTGTACCCCGAGACGGCAGAACGCGGTGGGTGAGCAATGTGGTTCTGTGCACCAAGGACTGGGCAGAGCTGCAAAGGACGCTGCTGCCTGTGACCCCTGGGGAGCACAGCTTTGGGCTGCTGTGTCCTTGCTGCTGAGGAGATGCTCCACGAGAAAGTGGGTTTGGGCACCTGGAGGGACTGTCACTGGTGAGACCAGTACCCAGTGCCGCGGGAGCCACTGGGTGGCGTATGAACACTGACGTACATGAACCGGGTCCGTGGAAAAAACCAAGGCAAAACTGTACGTAGATAATTAGGTGGGTTCTCTTTGAACTGGGGCACAAGCAGGTGAAACCAACACAGTGTACATTAGAAAAGTGGTTACATGTCGTGCCACCTTTAACAGATAAAAGTCCAGATGACCAAGGGTCAAGGAGTAAAGTTCAGAGGCTGTAAAAGCAATCAGCTAATGAAAAACCACAGCGCAGCCTCGCCTTTGCCGTGCAGGGCATGAACAGGGGACTGCAGGGGTGATGGCAGCTGCAAAGCCTCTCGGCAGACAGCTGCCCAAAATCATTCCTTGTGCATAAATACTGTGCTGGCAACAGTTAGGAGTTTCTCCTGGCTGTGCCTCGCTCAGCTGGGCATTGGTTGTGCCGCAGTTACTCCGTTGCGCTGTCCCCCCAGGTGCCGATGCGGCAGGAGGGCTGCAGGTCCCCAGGCACAGCCCTGCTCAGCTCCACTGCTCAACGCTTTCCTTTCCTATAGGAAAGGCTGTTGCCTTTGCCCAGGGGGGCTGAGGACAGCTGGCTCGCCAGCAGTTGGCCCCACAAGCTGGCTAAAGCCAGGAGGGGGATTTCAGGAGTCAGAAACACTTTATCTCAGCACCTTCCAGACTCCTCACATTTTCCTCCCCCATCTGGTTTGTCCCTGCCTGATCTATAGCCCTTGCTGCATTTCATGGGCTCCCTTCCCTCTGTTTAATGTGATTAAGAAAATATTTGTAATGTTTCTATCTCAGTTTTGCTCACTGCCCGCAATTCCCCCTGCAGGAAAGCAAGCTCTCACCACCTCGTGCAGCTGGGCCTGTGAATATTGCAACCGAGAGCTGCTCCAAGGAGTTACTCACTCCCGGCAGGGTAAGGCCCCAGAGCACCAGAGAACAGCAGAGACTACCTAGCTGTGACGAGCACCTGGAGACGCATTTTATCTCCTCTTAACGAATGTCAATACAAATTAACAAGAAGCCTATTTTGAGGATGTTTCATTTATACAATGCAGGGGGTTGGGACAGGAAAGGTGGGAACAGTGCTAAGATAAATGATACTATTCTCAACTAATTCAGAAAAGCATTTGTTCTGAATGCAGCAGCATTGCTATGAATGCTCTTTAGCATCTCTGAGAGCCCCCGTATTTATAATATGGGAGGCACTGACAAGCTTTCATGTTGCTCAGGCATCAGCACAAGCATTTCACAAGTGGCAAAAGGCAGGGAAATGGAGCTGGCAGCCAGGCTGGGGCTGTGTTTGCTTGTCCATTAGCCATGCTCAGTTGCCCACCTTCCCTCCTTTGTGTGAGGTGTGATCATTAGGTATATCTGCTTTCAGCTACCTGTCATTCATCACTCACCACACACCACCAAGTCATCGGCAGGTGGTGGCTGTCTCCTGCCCGCAGCTGTTGCAGGGACAAGAAGGGCAGGCACGTGGGTGTGCAGGGAAAAAGAAAATTGGGTAAGCAGAGCAGAGAGATGATAGCCTGGAAGCATACTGGCTCTCCTTTACTAGCTAAAGTAATTGGTTTTCATCCAGCCTGGAGGAAAGAAGGAAAGTGGAGGTGAACAGTCCTCTTGCTGCTTGTCCATCCCCCAGCAAACCATGGCTAGGGTGTCCTGCCCAGCTGTGAGAGGTTCTCCTCCTGCCTCCGTGACTCAGCGTCCTTCTGTAAGATCATTCCTCTATGGAACTGAAGTCCTCGCTGCTTGTGACCCGTTTAAGCTCTATGAAGAGATGCTCTGTGACTTTTGGGAGTCTCAGTGGAGCAATAGGTTGATGCTGTGGCTGCTTTTCAAAATGATGCCTGGGAAGGGGCCAGATTACCGGAGGATGGCTGCCTTTCCAGAGCAATGGCCTCATGTGAGAGCCCTGATGGAAGAACAACGCTCCCGCTGTGAGGGGGAGATCTCTCATCCCTGGGAAAAGGGCTAGGAGGGCATCTGCACTGTAGTTGTCTTCTTTCAGATGCACAAAGGTGATGTCTTTCCCATCCTCCAGATGGGAAGCTGAGGCAAAGAACAAAACAGAATGGATTTACATCTATTGCAGAGGAAGTCCTTGGTGGAAAGGAGACCAGAGTCCACATCTCAAATTAATGCCCTTAGTATCTCCTCTTTGTTGCAGGCTCTCATGAAGACCCCTGTAATTTTGGAGAAAGTCACTTAATCTGGGTCGAGATCAGGAAGCATCACAATAGATTTTGACTCTCAAATGGCAGCAAAAGGAGAAAGGGAAGCTTGGCCACTGAGCAGACAGACATTTACGCGTGTCCTTATCTGTAAAGGTTTCCTCAGCATTTAGCATGGATTTAAACTCTCTTTCCTCTGAGTGGCACCCAAAATGCCAGCTGGCTCCAGCAGACTGCAGGAGGCACACAAATGAAATCTAATGAAAGCACAGCATCGCTCCAGTCTCAAGTAGGATTGTGAGCTGCTGATTCCTCCTAGGCTAGGAGAGAGCAGCGTGATTTCGGATGGTTGCTCCAGCATTGGGGTGTCACTGTTCAGCTGAGCATCCCCTCCAATTGACTCCTTCCCCACAGCCCACCTGAGGCTGCAGGGTTGATAACACTGTATGATCTTGAGTCAGCAGGAGAAGAAAAGATCGTTACTTCTTACTGTTTTTTTTTCTTTTCTTTATTCCTTCCAGAATAATAGAGTCCTCCCCTCCCCAATTTTGTTATTCACAGGAGATCATGCAGCCCAAGACACTTTGTCCTTAAAGGCAAAATGAAAAAAATAAGCAGAAATAATGATAAAAGTCAGAGAATATTATAGTTAGTGAGCAGGACTGCCTGCTTTGCCTCCCTCTGCACTGCCCCAAAAATTGCCGATAAAACTAGACAGATATGTGACTTGATGCTTGTGCCTGAATGCATTAGTCAATTTTAATCTTTTTATTTCGCAATAATTATGGCATCGACTATGCCCTTTCAGTCTGAGGGAAAGTTTATAATGCTTGGAAGCACCTGGGTAAGGAAAATGGGTTTTATTGATGTCTTTTCAGGCGACGCTTTGGCACAATGCTGGTTAGGGCCCCAGTGCCCCCAGGGGATGCATTCCCACCCAGTGCCAGCCCTGGGCTCCTGGCACCTTGTGGCTGGGTTGGTGGGAGGGCAGGGCTGGCCTGGCCGTGCTGCTCACATAAAACATGGTCCTCTCATCACTTGCACCACGAACACATGGCCTCGCTTCTCCCACGCGTTTGAATATCTCCCCGCTCCTTTTTTAGGGGGAATGCAGGGATGCTGAATGTGGCCCCAGGAAAAGTTGCTCTCCAAAGGTTCTGGGGCCTAGGAAAGGGCATAATTTTAGGTGAACTGGTGGGAAATCTGAGGGGCTTCGTGTGCACCCTAAATGGCTCATCTGAGCTGGGCAGTGTCCCCGTTTACCTATATTTCCACACTACGACACAGCACTAGCCCTCCACCTTTGAGGAGTGAGTTCTACAGCTCTTGGACTGTAGAAGGAGATGACGGTGACACCGGAGTTTCTATTTGCATGTATCACGAAACATGCAGCACAGCTTCCTATTTAAATAGCAAATTTTTGCCAAAGCACGAATGCCTCCTACGAGGTTCGGGGTGCCCTCCGCTTGCACTGAAGTGACTCGCAGCCGAGGGCACTTGCCACCTTCTGGGAGGTGCTGGGTGGTGAGTAGCACAGCATCGGGAAAACCAGGCTGAGGCAGCAGAGGCGGAGCTGGTCCATGCTGGAGGGCATTGTAAGTGCTGGATGATGGAAGTGTGGTATAGCACCTGTTTCACAAGGTCTGGCTGAAATCAGTGTTATTAGCCCCCTGCTTTCATGAGTACTAAATACACCCACACAATGTAAAAGTAGCATCCCACCAATCAAAGTCGGCTCTGTGTCTTTTGTATCCACTTCGCTATTATTCGTGCCTCACAGCTGGATCAACGTGTGACATGTTGCAGTCCTTCATTTTTCTTGCTTTGGATTACAAGTACTTTTAATGTTTACCTGCTTGGAGAAATAACAGATTTTACCTACTAATGTACTATATATTTATTCAGAAGGCCAGCTTAGATTATTAATCCAAAACCGATGAATTAATTAACTACCTGATGAATCAAAGTAAAGCAATATACTTTGGGTGTTGGTTACATCAGGGAGGGTGCCCAGCAAGTGAGTTCATTGAAGATGTTGTATTTATTTTAGCATTCTTGATTTCAAAACAATAAAATGCTGCTCATGGGTAAACTTACTAAACAAAGGAGACTGCCAATGGGCCTGACAACGTTTCCTTGGTAACATTTCTTAGCTTTTACCCCAGTGATTGATATCCAAGGATAGCCATTTGCTTTCCGCAGAGGAGCAGGAGAATATGGCTCAATGATTCTCTTCCTGGCTCCTGAAAGCAGAGAGAAGCAATCCATTACAGCTGATGTGGCTTTACTCATTATTTGGAAAAAAAACCCAACCGAAAACAGATAAAAGCCCAACAGCCAAGAAAAAAAAAAGGAGACAAATTGCACTTGGAGCCTGATCCAAAAAAAGCCCACTGTACCTGATAGAAAAACTGACTTCATAGAGCTTCAGACCAGACTCCTGATGTGTGTTTAAGACTGACCATAATCTGAACACATTTATCTGCTGTGCTCTTTGCTTTCCTGGATTAAAAATCTTTTGTGCAAGTAGTGTTTCTTTTTGTTTGTGCTACCCAGCCCCACTGTTCATGAGGAGCCCTCAAAACTACCTGCCTTGGGAAATAAGTAGCCATGGGGGGTTGGATCCAGCTTTGATGTTGCAGTAGGATATCTCCAAATTTAATACAACCAAGGAAACTACATTTGCAAGTCCAGTCAGAGTGAGTCAAAAAGTGGTTTTAGGTGTGTAAGGGAGACAGGCTGGACAAGTCACCCTTCACAGATAAAAACTTTTGCTTTTCTTTCACCCCGCATTGCCTTCCCATCCCTCTGCAGCAGCTTTGCAAGTGTCCTCACTGTTTATTTGCAGAAATACACAAAAGGTGCCACTTGTGCCAAAGCCCTTTGCAGTCACCCAGATGACAACACTCGTGCAGTGATTGCAGCTGCTAACAAAGGTGCCTAGCTGCCAGTGCTGCAGCAGTACTGCCACTTTCAGTCAATGATGGCTTCACATCAAACACCAAAACACGTATTAAATTAGTCCTGAAAACCCAGGAGGCAGCTTTCCCTCCACTGCAGGTATGCTCCTGGCACTCCACGGTGGCTTTGGCTGAGCGCAGGAAGAAGACGACCTTGGGTGACTTTGCAGCTCCTCATCACTGGGAGGGCAGTGGTGCTCAGAGGCAGTGATGTTTTGGTCACATTTGCTTCTCCTCGGCCATGCCCCCAACACAGTCCCATTTGCAAGGGGCTTGAAGGAAGTTGTCATGCTGGCTCTGTGCTGTTAGTCACGTCCTCCCCGGATTTCTCTTCCTTGCTAAGGATTTTTCCCCGTTTTCCCCCATCTTTCCCTTTTTTTCGAGTTTGAAGTGAACGTAGTTGCAGTTCTGCGGCCCCCCGCCCCCCGCCAAGGATGGGCTGACAGCTTCAGCAGGGCAGCTGCAATGTGCTTCTTCCACTGGGTTATGGGAAGAAATGGGATATGGTTGTCTGAACACCTTGGAAATCATTGCAGCCAAGAAAAAAGAGGCAATTTCATGAAAGAATACATCTGGTTTTTTGCATGGTTGGATACCTGAGAGGTTCATCCTTACCTCCTTTCTTGCAGTTTTTCCCTTGTGCTTCTATACCTCAATTTTAGCTCCTTGCAAGCCTCCCGTAACTAAATGTCCCTTTCTGCTCATGTCTCTTAAACCTGTCACAGTCCCCATCTTTTCTTTGCCTCTGCCACAGGACCCCTCAGCCCTTTGCAGCCCCCTTGAATGCCACCAGCAGCCCTGAGGTCCTTGGTCACTGGCAGGAGAAAAGCAGAGGCTAGTGTGGCTAGCTAATGGCCTTTCCCCTCAGCCCAAACACCAGCTCTCATGGAGGAGGTGGCCCCTGGCAGCTCTTGTGGCTGCTGTGGCCTGAGGTGTGTGTGGCAGCTGGGAGGCTGGGAGAAGGACTGATGGACGGATGAAGGACAAGCAGTGGGATTACAGCATGGCTCACTTCTGCCAGGGAAGGGGCTAAATCAATGAACACACAATAAATCAATGCTGCTGGGTTTTTTTTTGGTAATGTGATCTTTTCCATTAGGATGTTCACCACTGCTCCATTATTAGTTCACATTCAACCGCCAGTGCTGAGTAGTACCCAAGGCCTGAGGAAATGCAAAATTAAAAAATTATGGACTATAATTGATCTAGCAAGTTTTATAATCATACGATACAAGTGGGAGATTTTACTTTTGTAAGCCAAGTACCTTATTTGCTGAAGCCTGAGATACAGTCACACACTACAGAAGCATTATATTGCTTATAAAATGATCTAGTCCTTTTTATAATCCAGCATCAGGACAACTTGTCCCAAATAACTCTTTTTAAGATGCACTCCACAGGCATACTGTGTACATAATTATTTCCCTTTGTTTTTCTCCACTATTTGTTTCACCCAGTGCCTCCCTCTTCCCAGTGATGGATCACCTGTACCTGCAGACATAAATAAAGCCTGCTAGCCCTTTAAGGACACCCTCCACGCCCCAGCTTCAGTACTCCTGTTGCTTTTTCTCTTTCCTAAACAGAAACATTTTCGTGGACGGCTTTTGAGGGTTTGGGGTACAGGGCTGTGCCAGTGGAGGAAGGGAGGGGGGGTCTGTGGACCCCCTTCCTCCCCTGTGCAGGAGGAGAGAAGTGGCTGGGGGTCTGCACCCTGTGGAGGCAAGGAAGGGCCAGGATGCCTTTGCAAGCAGGGATCTGTGCAGGGATTCCCTCTCCAGGGAAAGTGGCTGCTTTCTGTTCCGAGAGAGGATATCTTTTTCCCAGGACCCAGGGAAAGGGTGGCTTGGTCGGCTGAACGCTGGGACGTGCTGCTGGGCTGCCAGCCTGGTCCTGCCCACTGATACCTGGCATCTCGCCTGGCACCAGGGAGAAATATCTCACTGGGGTGACAGGCATGTGAGTTTTGGGGTCATCTCCTTCCCCCTTGCCTGAAGCGAACACCAAGCACCCCAGCAGTGGGGGATGGATCTCCAAAGTGGGGTCTTGTGGGAATCTAAGCAAGAATATGGCAACTCCCAAACTAGGGAAGCTCAGAGTCAGTGACTTTCAGGAGCCTCTGCATCTGTCACCTACAGATGAAGTCTTTGCCTACCTACCTCCATCCGCACTGGAGCCTACCCGTGCTCTCCACCCTCCACAGGACTTGGTCCCTGGTGTCACTGACAGCCCCTACTGCCAGCTTTCTGCCGTATGCCTTGCCTCACCTTTCACTCCCGGTGTTTCCCCAGCTGACCCAGTCTCAGAAAAGCCCATTTTTTCCCCTACCAACCTCAACCACAACCACCAGAAGAGCAAAACAAGCAGCCTTCTGCTCTGCCACCCAGCTGCTCCTTTCAGCACAGAGCATAACATGCACAGCAAAATGTGGACAAATGCATTGCAAAAGCTACGTCACCAGCTGCAGGCAGTCTCTATCTGCTTACAGCACCAAAATGAAACTTTGCCCATGTGCTACAGAAAAAGGAGGTTGCTGAAAACCTTCAGACTCTGCAGATCCAGGCAAACATCATTGTATCATTAGTTCCACGCTTCATGGCTTTACCCACTCTCATATATCTGGCAGGTGTCTAGAAAAATTAGCCTCTAGGAGCAGAAGAGCATCTTTGGAGAAGATGTTGGGATCACTGGCTTGCTCCAAGCCCAGCTAGAACTGATACGGTGCTGTCCTATGGGTTTATGAATTACTGATACCACTAGTTTTGAGGGGAATGTGCAGCCACTCTCCAGAGAAGGCAACTCAGTCATCAGTGACCTAGTCCTAAACGTCGCAAGGCAGAGAAGAACCAACTTAAGAAAAGGCAATATCCTGGGAAGAAGGGTCCTCATTGCATTTGGACTATTGTCCAGAGCTTTGCTGACCTGAAAGGTGGAGGGGGGAGAACTTTCTAGCTTAAGCAGAAGGTTAGACTGACCAGAGTGAGGAAACTGAACTCAGGTAGCCCCTATCCGTATCTGGGAAAAAGGATATATGCTTTTAGCCTTGCGTGTACAGCCTGAATTAGTGAACTAAGTACACCGTAAATCATCCCCTTTCTTGAAGCACCGTTTTTCTCCAAACAATGGAAAGCAGAAACTGGAAACGTGCTGATATGATAAGGGGAGTGGAAGCGAGGCAAGGTCAGACATACTCTTGTTGCTGTCTTCCTGGCTGTAGACATACACCCCTCACTTCTCTAAAAGCCAAGGAAGGGCTCAGATACTTTGAAAAAGCTGTAGTAGCTGTGTCAGACCCTTGCCCTTTCTACCTGGATGCATATGGCACGTAACTAAGGAAACTAAATGCTGCAGATGCCTTGGTTTGAAATATCTCTGCTGAGAGCTGGTTGAAATGCAGGACTTCTATTCCGCAAGAAATCCTGGCATTTGCAAAAGTTTGGTTTGGCAGAAAAATGAGTCATTTTCCCCCCGAAAAGGAAATTCTGTGGGGAGAGAAGAAAAGAAAAAAAGAACTGCTTTGGAAAATCAAACCATTCCTAGTCTACCTACCTTCCCCTCCCCCTCCCCCCCGCCCCCCTGCAATGCAGAACAGAGGAACAGCTGCCTCTGTCTCCTGAGGTTCCCCTCATCCACGAGTCGAGCAGCCTCAAATCCCAGCGAGCCGCTGCCTGCGCCAGAGCTCCTGTGGCTTTGGGCTTCCCGCAGCAGAGCTGAGCCCAGCTGGGGCCGGGAGAAAGACTGTCCTCTCAGCAGCATCACCTCGGGCTGGCGGGGAACCCACCCTGCCTCAACTGACCTGCCTCCGCAGCCCGGTGTCGGTTTTATATCCCTCCTGGTTTTGGGGCGAAAGTTTGTTTTGCTGGAGAATTCGTCACTAGCCTTTCTTGATAGGTTTGCATGTTACGCAGTCACTCCCATGGCTGCTACTTTAAAAAAAATCGTATTATTTATCCAAAGGGAGGAAAAAAACCCCATCAACGCAAACTGTCACATGGTTGTGTTGGAGCCATACGTCTCGCTCCTCGTCTGTCGAAATGGGCCAAGTGACGGCACTTGTGTATGCTGAAAGGGGTTGTACTGAGATGCTGGAAAAAACAACCTGTTAAGATGACTGGCTCACTGCTCAACAAATGGCAACGTTTGAACACACGATACGCTTGAAGATGATTAAGCCGGGAAAGTGTAATGATAGGTGAAACCAATTTTTATTAATACCAGACTGAAACGCAGAGTCTTGTACAAGGCAGTGAAACGTCCGTGCTCCTAGTAATGGGGATCAGAGCCTTAATGATCATTACACTACTAAAACTGTACACTAATACCACAGCAGGTCATGGGGGTCAGAGCAAATGCTTCTTTCTTTGTATTACATGCTTTTATGTCTTCATTTACTCCACCAATTCTCTCATTATTTCCTCCTCATCTGCTATTCACAGGCGTAATTTCTTTGGCTGACATTCCCCTCCTCTCTCACTAAGAAACAATCGATATTACATCATCTGCCTCGCCGCAATGCCTCATACGCCACGAGATACATTGGAGCGAGTTCCTCTGGGACTTGTTTTCCAGCCCAGCTCCATCTGAGTCAGTAAGGAAAGGAGGACGCTGTGCAAAGCCCCTAGGTGTGCTGGAGTGCAGCCCGGGCAGCGCAGTGGCCGCTGCTTCCACCTCACTGTCTGGGAGGGGATGCCTGCCCACGAGAAATCCATATGCCGCCATTTGTTCTTGCAGCCTGCCTTAATAAGCCATTAATGAGGAAAATAATGTAACAAATTAAGTGAGCCGACCCATGAATTAAAAAGATCGATGGAGTTACGGGGGATTCACCCCAATATAACAAAGCAGCATCTTTATTTGTCCCGAGAAAAAACCAAATAAAAATCTGATGATCATGTATCAGTCCTTATAGCCTCCGTATAAGAGCAGCAAAACCTGCCCACCTCTGCTGGGTGAATACGTATCATCGGAGCGGCACGACCATTCTCATGGCTCGGTCCTCTTGGCTGTGTCACCATAAATCGCTGGGTGATTAGAGCCAGCTAATTTCCTACAGTGCTGCTTGCTTCGGTGGTGTTGTCTTCTGGTCTTTCACACGCTGCTGTCGCGTAACAGGGCTGTATGAAAGAGGGACCTTGTATCATTTTGAATTATATTGTCAGCTGATTCAGGAGGGAGAACTCTACCATGGTTTTCTTATGTTCTTTTACTTTTCTTTTTATTTCCTGATTCAATACTGCCTGCCTTCCCTTGCTCTTAACTAGCCAGCATTTCCTATTACTGGGCTGGCTGCAAAGGAAAGCTATCTAACTTTGAAATTTAATAAAAGCCTCTTAAGTGATTTGGGAGTGCGTAGGAGAGAGAGATATCTTTAAAAGCAAACATTACTGCTAGGGGTACATGTAGCTTAATAGGATTTTCTTCTTTGTGAATCTGAGCTCTTAATAAGACAATTTGAGATTAAGGAGGAATGGGAAGATTTTATTTATTTAGGTATCCATCTAAACATGTTTTGGCTGTTTACAGTGAAAAGTGTGTAAAAAGATATCCCACATCCTAATAACATTAAGTTGGCATTGTAATTTTTCCAGCAATTTATTGCAGAACACCGTTTCCCCATACTCTCTGCCATTTTGCCTGTAGTTTTGCTTTTTCCTGTACCCGGTCTCTCTTCCAAATTTCTTTCATCCCTCTCCCATATTTTTTTAATCCTCTAAGACCATGCTGCTTCCTTCTAGGGGACGACTGAGAGGAGTGTGAAAATGAGTCGCGTAAGTCTTACTCACAGTTTCCTCTGTATTTGCCCTGCATTACTGGGACAGACCAAAGCTGTACAGATTAAAAGATGCCCACAAGCTACTCTGAGTAAGCTCCTGTTTAGGATCCTTTAGTGTGGTATACTTTTTTTCCCTAAAACAGAATGCTCTAAACCAGCAACCCCTGTAAAAGATAAGCAATTTAATTATAGCAGCAAGATAAAAGCCGAAATGGCTCTCAGACAGAACCTCTGATGATTAGATCAGAAGTGATGTGAAAGGACACCCACCGAGGAAGAAGGAACTCAACACTGATAACGTAAGGCACTACCGCACAGACCTCGCAATATTATTTCCTAGATTTTTCCAAAAATAAAAAGCCCGAGAGCTCATATCAAAGGGGCTTACAGCTCTCTGTGGCAGGTGTTTCTTCCCCTTTTTTGGTCCTCCTTGCATCTAGGCCTGATCATGTTCTGATATAGTGTAGATGAAGTAAGTGTAACAGAATAGTGGAAAATGCCATATTTTAATATACAATTACCACAGCATGTCAAAACTAGAGAGAATTGCAAGGAACGTCAGAAGAGCCTTGACACAGCAAGATAACCAGGCAACATTATGGCACACGAAATGGAGTGTAAAAACTCCAGGAGGCAATGCAGAATAGAAGAAATAATTGACTGTAGTCACTCAGAGGAAAGAATGTATCAGTATCACCGAGGGAAGCAAAACGAAAGCGGCTGGACAGTGGTAGTCCAAAAGGTAGCTGGAGAGGTGCTAAACTGTGGGTGGAAAGTGTTATTGGGTAATGCTGATATGATGATATAAATACGTGCTACGATCAGCCTTCAGATGCAGTCTATGTGTGTGGTCATCGTACTTGGGATATAATGTAGTAGCAAACAGAAGAGTTCAAGAAGGCTGATGGAAAGGAAGGGGCATGGGCAGATTTCTAAAGAGACTGAAAACATCAAAAGTACTTGGCGCAGCATGGAGATAATGACAAGAGAAAAGAAGAGAGAGGAGACACAGGAGAGTTCTTATTTAGCTGTCCTCAAGCCTAAATACAGGAAGAGGGAGCACTCAAAGAAGTTAAAGCCAAGCTGAAAAACACAGCTCACCTTGGGAATTCACTGGCCAGCGTCTTCTTGCTAGGGGGACCACGTGGCCCACTTGCTGAGCTCAGCGAGGAAGCCTCTTGTGCAGGGGTTCTGAGTTGCCACCTCACCTATGCGACGACATCCACCCCAGTCCTGCATCACTTCAGCCCAGGGTGCAGCATTTGTCCTGCTGCAGCCCGGGGTGCAGCACTGGACCTTTCCTGGAGGAACCATACCCAGGGCAGCCTTTGCTGCAAGAGCTCAGCCCCACTGCAGGTTTGAACCCAGATGGGCAAGCACACCGTAGCACAAACCCTTTGGGTGAGGCACTGCAAAGCTTTTAGAGCCTGAAGGGAAGACAGGCTATGAGCGCTTTAAGTTCTCTTTCAATGGGGATATTTTGGGAAACAGCCCCCTGATCTGGGACCTGGCTCTCTCAACACCTCTGAGGTGGCTCATCTGTAGGTGATGCTGCTGATGTTGCATTGTGTGGCAGCCAGCAAATCTTCTTGCTGAATGAATGCTGCAAGCTGATTACCTCTCCAGCCACTGCCAGCATTATCACAGGGACAGTAAATTTTGTAGCTCGTTTTTTGATGAACTACATAAGTCCACAGCATGATC
Organism: Falco naumanni; assembly: GCF_017639655.2. NCBI lineage: Eukaryota > Metazoa > Chordata > Aves > Falconiformes > Falconidae > Falco > Falco naumanni. The sequence continues at coordinate 5,471,624 of NC_054059.1, read as the reverse complement.
TGCCAGCAGGGACAAGCCAGGTTGTGACCTCCTGAGTTTAGAGTGGTTGCAGGAGTGCAATAAGGTGGAAACACCCAGTTCTCTGGTGTTTGGTAAAGCGCCAAGTCTGGGTGTTTCTTCCTAGCACCTAAACAAATTTGGTGCCTCTTTTCCTCAGCCTGTATTTCAAGTTGTGCACCCACATTAGCAAAGGGATTTTTGCTTCTTAAAAAGCAAAAAAAAAAAAAAAAAAAAGAAAAAGTCTGTGTCCTGGACCCCATTGTATAACAAAGGAATGGGGTGAGGGGATGTTCCAGTATCAGCACAGGGCTTAGGAGAAGGAGGTTGTGTTCCCTGCTCTGTTATAAACTTCCAGCAATCTCTAAGAAACATTCCAGTTCCTGCTGGGATTTGCTTGTAGACCACAAACTGCATTTTAAGGTGTGATCCTGAGTCTCATTGAGTATGTCTATGCCACCAGGCTGGGTCTTGTACTTTGCACTGGACCCCTGGTCTCCCAGTCACCACGTCAGTTGGCACAGCATCTTTGCACTGGAGCTGACGAAGTAGTGCCCAATGGGAATGAAAACCCCAGCGAGGAAGACAGGATAATCTGTGTTGGGATCCACTCTCTCCCTGCAAGTACAGTAGAAATGGGAGCCACCCTTGTCCCCCAAAGGTGCTGCAGCAGATCTGGAGCATGGTCTGTTCTGCTGCAGTTTGAGAAATGATGCGACAGCTCTTGCAACGTGGCACATGCCTGTGGTTGCATGCTGTATCCTCAAAGCATCCAAGACCCCAACAAAATGACCCAACCAGCATACACCGCACCACTCTGGCTGGGCAACACAGTGCATACTCTGCCACAGCAGCCACAGGCACCGAGGACACTGTCTCCACTCCTGGGATCCCACCTGCGACATGGAGGTGGTGCCGGAGCTGACAGAGCCGTATCACTGCACAGGGTGCCATGGACAGAAACACAGTGAGAATGTCAGATGCTGAAACACAGCTCTTGTGTGAGGACCAGGGCCAGAGGGAGGTGCCGTGCTGATGGGCAGCATGCAGAGGCCAGGTGTCACCCCAGACATGTCCCAGAGCATGCACCATACCGGGTCAAGGCCATGCTGTGGGAGGAAGGGAGTGGGCAAAATCTCTGTCACCTGCTTCTTTGCAGATCTGCGACCGTTCAGTTTTCTAACTGCAGTTTTGCTATCTGCCTCTCTGTTGAGGAGCAGATAACTCACCTTCCTGCCCGTCTCCTCCATCACAGATATTTTACTCATTGATGCTACTAATTCGCTGGTCTCCATTTCACAGGCTTCAGAGGCACTTTGAGTAGTTGCCTTAGCTTCAGTGAAACCATTTGCAAAAGTGAGAAGCACTCAAGGGAAGAAGAGTTTACCTATAATTTTCAGCAATTTCTCACATTTCAGCTCTGGACTGTGTAGCTTTTTGAGCCAAAAAGATTTAGATGCTCTACATGCAGGATTGTTGCATTCTCCTAAAGCAATATATGATTGATTCCAGTCGTGACTGAAAAGCTTAGGGCTTGCCTACAGTTGGAAATTTACCAAAATAGTTATTCTGGAAGAAGTCTTGGGGTAGCGACTCTTCTTCTGGAATTAAAATGCCCACACAGCATTTGGTAACAACATCATTATTCTGGAAGAGCTGTTCTGCTACATTTGCAAGTGTTGACTTCCTCGTGTCAGAGGCTGCCGAGCGGGTTATCCTTGCTGTGGGATTTAGAACGAGGAGGTAAGAAAGGGTTTGTTTTGGTGTCTGAGCATAATAGTAGATGTGATCTGCAACTGTGTTTTTGAGAGACCCATAAAACTAAATGGGTGGAAACAACATAGCAGGTTATTAGCACCAATGTCCTCTGCCAAACTGGAGGCGTTAACAGTGCAGTGGAACTTATTTTATGACCTAATTTCTGGTTTAAGTTTTCCATCAGAGATTGCCTGGGACATAAGGACACATTGCTATATTTTAGTAATATTTCTTCCTGGTTTCATGTTACCGTTTCTAGCAGAAAGGTTTGGGTTTGCCCTTGCTACTTCTCAGCACTCTCATTTCACCACATGCCTCCCGAAACTGATGCAGTGTGAGTTAGAATACCATCGGGCAACGTGCTGCTTCTCTGGAACATGAAAACCGGTAAGTCCCTTAGATGCTTTGTTTCCCCAGAGCGTTAGCTGGGGAACTGAGCCCAAACCCAGCAGGGCTTCTCCTCCCTGCAGATGTAAGGGCCACTTGTGTTGACATGAACCATCAAGAGGGCTGCTGACCAGTTGCGCCCTGTGCTGCGTGGTTCCGATCTTCATAGGCACCAGGTTTCTCATGCTGGTACTCCCTTCAGGCTAGGTGAGGACACACACAAGAAATGTTGCTCCAAAAAAAAATCTGCAACATCCTCATACCTGAGGGTACTGCCTCCTCCAGCCCCCCGCCTCCCAGCCATGGGGAGACCTGCAAGGCTCATGGTGTTACACATGCCAAAACATGAGGCATTAAATTCAGCAGGAAGTAATTTTGACCAAATTCTTCAGGTCTGAGGCGTGTGTGTGTTTAAGAGTACTTTTTGTGTTTGTTAATGCTGGAAGATGCAGCTGCTAGGCAGTCTCTGCTGTTCAAGGGCTCTTGCCCCTGGTACGGCTCTTGCCCGGTGGAAAAAAAGCCTCCAGCACAACAAACGAGGTGAGGCTCAGCACTCCTTATATTCCTCCATTAAAAACGAACAGCACCTAATAAGGCAAAATAAATATTTTAGGTCCTCGGGACACGTTAAAAAAGTGCCAGAAGGCACAATTCCTGCCTTTCGCAGCCCCTTCCAGGTAGCTCTAACAGACAGCTGCTAGCAGTGCCATGGCCGGAGCCAGTCTCCAAGTGCCTTCCCCTTCCATTTGGTGGACGCATCAGAGCAAACACTGGCTAGGGAGGGAATGAGAAAGAAATAAACCACTTTACTACCTGCGCAATAGTCTTTATTGTACGTTTCTTAAAATATCCCCGTGGCCTAATATATGCCGTAAAGGCAGTTTAGGCGGTTACTGGATAAACAAACATAAACAGCAATGCACAGGCAGGATTTAAGACTATCCACAAACAGTTCATTTTCAGGCATTGTAAACTGGCAGGAGCACATTAAAATCTATGCATATTGCTGGAGAAAGTATAACTGGGAAGGGAGCCTAGAACATCTCACATATTTCTGCCCCAAGACAAATGTATTCTGGGCAAAGATTACCAAAGTAATGACTAAAAATTACATCCAGACTTGGGAGGGCTGTTTTCCATCCTCCAGGGTGGCAGTGGGGACAGGAAATCTCCACGAGCAGAGAAAGAGGTGCTCTGACATTTTGTGCTTCAAAGATACCATGTAGAAGATGTGAGGAGCAGCAAAAGCCTCCAAGCATGGCCAAGCTTGTGGCTCCAGGCTGCATGGGGGGTTTCTGTGGGGCAGAGAGTGGGGCTGGGAGCGGGGCCAGCTCTATCTTCCTCTGGGCTGCAACAGCAGCAGCAGCAACAGCAACGCTGCATGCAAAGCCTGCACAAAACATGCCATGATATTCACATGCAACAGCACAGGTAAGCTCTGTACCTGCAACCCAGATGCTCAAGTGGAACCAAAAATCCCACATTTCCCAAAGCCTGCTGGCAGCACTGCTTCCCCGGGTGCTGTGCACGGCACATTGCTTCAGAGCGGCTCAAAGTAGCCCCGATGCTCGACAGCCTTTCCTGCAAAGTGTAATTACTTTCCGTCTCCTCTGTCTCGTGAGGGCTGGCAGCACGGCTGTAGCGTTTAAAATGCAAAGCTGTGCCTGGCCTGCAAACAGAGGGCCAAATGCTGTTCTGGAGTACTCAGGGAAAACTGCATTAATTTTAGTGAAACGCCACAGTTAGATTCAGTTGTGGGACTCTTCAACAGCCAGACTGCAGAGAGCACTTTTGCTCTTGCTCTGTTGTAGGGTCTCAGGAGTCACTACTGCACGTCATGAGGAAAATACGCCTTCCTCGGCAGATGAAGGCTAGGAGGGTCTCATTTTCCAGATATATTTCAGCTGATTGGATTTATCTGTAAGACAGATATGAGCATGATGACAGAAAATTCAAAAGAGAAAATAAGATGCATTTCTCCAGTAGATTGTAAAAATGGAGATGTAACTTTTTATGCATGTGTTCATTCCAGGAGCCTGAATTATTGGAGCTAGTATTTTCCTAATCACCACTATTCTCTGTGTACCCTCCTTCAGAGCACTGCATTCCCTGGAAAACCAGTGCTGGTTTGTGAATAGGCAATTATTTGTTTCCTTTTTCCCGCCTGGAGGAGGGAGAGGAGGAAGGTGCCCCAAGGATGCCTTTCCACTTCTGGAAAATGGTAGCTTGCAAATGCAAATGATGCTTTTGCTTTTTTTTTTTTTTGTTTTGTTTTGTTTTTGTCTTTCAGGAGACTCTCAGTAGAAAAGACTTTAAGAAACAACCTAGTACAGGCTTGCCTGCAGAGGCTAGGAGTGAGATGTGCACAAGCTGATGCAAGGGTTTTTAGCAGCAGTCAGGGATTCTTCAGGTCTCAGGAGAAGACCATCTAACCTGAAGGATGTCCCTGGCAGTACGTTCAGAGAAACCAACCCGTGGCTTATTTGAAGAGTCGGATGGAGGATTAAAAGGTGATGAGGATGCTCTGAAGGGCTGGAAGATACAAATAGATTTCTCACTGCTTAATAACCTGAGTAAAGCTCCCAGATCCTGCCTGAGGAAGTCTGTGGGAGACGGTGTGGTGAAGCAATGGCGAAGAGGGGTTTAAAACCAGTCACGCAAGGAAGAATTTATTGACGTGGCAAGAAAGAAGCCTGCAGGCCCCTGAGCTGAGCTAGCAGTTAGCAGGATAGCCCATGACATCGGCATCAAAAGAAAAGGCTGGTTGGTGGGCACAGGGTAAGTGCTAAGGAGGGGTAATGGCCACATCCTGGGGACTGCGTGGGGGCCCCATGTCATGCTTGCTGGCTCACGGCGGCATGGCACCCTGCTTTCAGACAGCAGGTCGAGGAAGAGGAGCATCTCGGCTCCTTGCCAGGAGCAAGGCTGCATGGGGGCTAGCTGTTTGCAACCTGCTGCAAAGCATCTTGCCCTGGGAACTATTATTTCCCACTGATGGGTGCTTTTTTTCACGTTTTCTGTGCAGCCAGCTAGCCAATGTGTGGGAAGGCTATTTTCTTTTTATTTGCAGGAGCTGGTATACCTGGAGGTTTGACTCCAACTTGCTTTGGTATTCCAATAACAAGATATTAAAGCTGTTACGTTTTTTATGTTAACAAGCTGTGGTGTTTGTTTTAGTTTAAGGCTTACATTTTCTATAGTACAGCATGAAGCTCACTGTACTTTATGAAAAAATTTTAAAAAGCTGTCAGCTCTCAGTGCTCTGTTTATGTATTTCTCTCTTTCAATCCTTTATTAAAGTGCTATTAAAAAATAGGAAGTTACATAAAAGAACCTTTATCTCTCTATTGTAAGTGTGCTGAATGGGATTACCAACTCAATGAACCTTTAAAATACTTTTACTGACCCGTTTACCTTCCTGAAATTCATGTATGCTTCATATGCAAGCTTAATTTGATTTCCATATTAACGCTATTATCTGTAAATACAAAGGGCATGAAGTCTCCCTTTAAGAGAGAAAAATAGATCGAATTGCATGAAATGGTAGCAGATGTTATTTTTCTCCAAGAAATTCATTTAAATAAATTGCATAAAAACCTGCAGAAAGAATGCAGAACTGAGCCTATGCTTCTAGAAAAATCAGTTTGTGGCAGCTGTGTTCTGGAAACATGGTCTATTATAAAATAATTGAAAATTCCAGTTTCTGTAGTAAAGGCCCCATTTTTAAACACAATTGATTTGCCGGTGAGGTACCCAACAGACTGAGGAACAGTTGAAAGCAAAGTCATTTTCCCGACCTGCAGAGCGTCCTGCCCTGATCTCAGAGGCCATTTGCTGTCATATGACTTTCAAGAATTTCTAAATCTATCCTTGACATTGCAAAAGAAAATATGACTGCCCCAGGCGCTCAGCCATAGCTTTATCAGCAGGCTGAAGACTGCATTTCCGTAGCAGAATTTTCCTCCCTAAAAAACTAGTGTATCTTTCGATGCCATCCACACAGATACATGCTGTGGTGGCTTTGCTGAGACATTACCTCTGCTCAGGTGAATATTCATCAGGCTCCAATTTCCCTATGCCTGTCTGTTACCGAAACCTCGGAATGAAGAACTTATCGACACCAATGTGATGCAGATAAGCAGGCACTTCTTTATTAACGGCTGGGTGCGTGAGTGAGTCCTCTCACAATCAACGCACACCAAGCTTCAAAATCACACCATATATAGAACTTATTCATGCATATTCATTAGGTATCCATGCATAATCATAATATCTCCTGAAAATCATTAACGTACCCTCCTCCCCTATCCGATTCTGCGCAGTAAAGGTTGGAAAAGTCTAGAAATGGATCCAGGGTACGATTTGGGTAGGTGGTATATGAGTCGGTGGTCGCGATCTCCCCCTGCCAGAATTACCTTTTACTAAAGTTCACGGTTTCTTGGCAGGTAACTACAAGCTGTTCCAGTCGACTCTCCCCAGTTCCCTTTAATTCTATATTCTGACATTTCAATACACTTTCTACATACAAAGTATGTATGAAAAAAAATACAAAGAAATCTGTAAAACCCCAAATCTGTTACCTGAGTTTTAAACAATGATTCTAGCCCATTCTTCTGGCCCTGGTACAGGACTGTACAAAGGATTTCATAGCAGCTTTTACTGTGCAACTATAAGTTTCATTAAAATATATCTCTTATCCCTCCATATTTCTATTAAAAATGATTTTATAAAATCAAATAAAGTCAATTAATTCTAACTTATTAGCAAATCTGTAACATGTCCATTCTCAAACTGCAGCGATTGCTTTTTATGCCCGAAATGGGTTTTCACAATGCTGCGTACAACCTGGAAGAATGGGGGCTCTTTCTACAGTCAGCTATTCCCTCTCCCATCACATGGCTGCTAAGCATCTCAAATATGACTGCACCTCCAAGACCAATTAGTGCAACAAGAAATAAAGAAAAGAAAGAAAGGTCTGGTCTGCAGGTTAAAAAAAAAAGGAGAGAAAGGACAACAAGTCAAAGCAATGGAGATATAAGTTGGTTCTTTTTCCTTTCCACCATTGCTTTTATAATTTAACCTGACCTTCAAGCTGACAGGGAAGAAAAAGGCAGGAGGGTTGTTTTGCTGTGGAAAGGAAGATGGAGGAGCACCCCTCTCTGTTCCCAAGAGACCTGACAAACCATCTATACAGCACCAGAGAAGAGATCCCATCATCCTGCTCCCTGCCAGCAGACTGCTTCTAGACTGGCTCTCGCTGCCTCTCATGTCTCCATTCATTCACTTTAAAAATCTCATCACCCTAAGCAGAAGCAGAGTACACCCAGGAATGTCCTCTCCGTCACTGCTAAAACTGCTGAAACAGACTGATGCACAATTCACCCCTTCTTGCCTAAGTTCACTTTCCAGTTCTCTTACCATTACAAACAGATCCAGTCCGTAAGCTCAGCTGTGTCAGCGTAGCAGGTTCTTCTTAACATTGGCACTTGTCAGGGAAATAGAAACTGCAGGTTTCCTAGTGCTTACCACAGGAGAGACTCCTCTGGTAACCTGGCCAGGCACTGAGGGAGCTGGCAGAAGTGCTCACCGAGCCACTTTCAATCACTGACCAGCAGCCCTGGCTGACTGGGGAGGTCCCAGCTGACTGGAAGTTAACAAATGCGACACCCATCTACAAGAAGGGCTGGAAGGAGGATCCAGGGAACGACAGCCCTGTCAGCCTGACCTCAGCGCCGGGGAAGGTTGTGGAGCAGGTCACCCTGAGGCCATCACACAGCATGTGCAGGACAACTGGGGATCGGGCCCCGCCAGCAGGGGTTATGGAAGGCAGGTCCTGCCTGACGGACCTGGTCTCCTATGACAAGGTGACCTGCCTAGCGGATGAGGGAAAGGCTGTGGGTGTTTTCTCTACCTGGGCCTTAGCAAAGCCTTTGACACCGTTTCCCACAGCATTCTCCTGGGGAAACTGGCTGCTCATGGCTTGGATGGGTGCACTCTACACCCGGTAAAAAACTGGCTGATGGCCGAGGCCAAAGAGTGGTGGTGAATGGAGTTAACTCCGGTTGGTGACTGGTCACAAGTGGTGTTCCCCAGGGCTCAGCACTGGGGCCAGTCCTGTTTCATGTCTTTATCGATGATCTGGATGAGGAGATCGAGTGCACCCTCAGTAAGTTTGCAGATGACACCTGGTTGGGGGGGAGTGTTGATCTGCTTGCGGGCAGGAAGGCTCTGCGGGGGGTCTGGACAGGCTGGATCGATGGGGCCAAGGCCAGTTGTATGAAGTTTAACAAGCAGAAGTGCAGAGTCCTGCACCTGGGTCACACCAGCCCCAGGCAGCGCCACAGGCCTGGGGAAGGGTGGCTGGGAACTGCCTGGGGGAAAGGCCCTGGGGGTGCTGGTCAACAGCCGGCTGGACATGAGCCAGCAGTGTGCCCGGGTGGCCAAGGGGGCCGACAGCATCCTGGCTTGTGTCAGACACAGTGTGGCCAGCAGGACCAGGGCAGTGACTGTCCCCCCGTACTGGGCACTGGTGAGGCCGCCCCTCGAACCCTGGGTGCAGGTTTGGGCCCCTCACTGCCAGACAGACACTGAGGTGCTGGAGCGTGTCCAGAGCAGGGCAACGGGGCTGGGGAAGGGTCTGGAGCACAAGTCTGATGAGCAGCAGCTGGGGGAACTGGGGGTGTTTAGCCTGGAGGGAAGGAGGCTGAGGGGAGACCTTATCGCTCCCTACAGCTGCCTGAAAGGAGGCTGTAGGCAGGTGGGGGTGGGTCTCTTCTCCCCAGTAACAAGTGATACGACAAGAGGAAATGGCCTCAAGTTGCATCAGGAGAGATTTAGATTGGATATTAGGAAAAATTTGTTCCCCAAAAGGGTTGTCAAGCATTGGAACAGGCTGCCCAGGGACGTGTGGTTGAGTAACCATCCTTGGAGGCATTTAAAAGATGTGTAGATGTGGTGCTTGGGGACATGCTTTAGTGGTGGACTTGGCAGTGCTGGGTTAACAGTTGGACTCAATGATCTTAAAGGTCCTTTCCAACCTAAACAATTCTATGATTCCATGAAGCTTCTCAGATCTGGCCCTTCAATTTTTTTTTTTAAATGTATGCTTCTTACTCTTTACACAGATAGACTTAATTTAGCGCTACAAATCACTCCATAAAAGCCCATATGGAGAACTGTGTGTTTTTCAGTAAATCAGGCCAAGCGCTGTGCTGTGGATGTGCCCAACTGTAGGCATGTGTCTGACATGACCGAGGTGATCCCCAATTTGCAGGCTACCAAAAGACACCTATGGCCTGCAGGAGAGGAGGATCGTGCCATGCAGCCTGGTGCAAAGCTAAGAATACCCATTTCCATTCCCTGCATCTGCCCATGGTGCCCGGGCCAATGCAGTGTACCAGGACCTACCTGCCACTCTCCTGAGACACTGTGCTAACCTGCAGGTGACAGAGGAACTTTGAAAGCTTACCCAAGGAAGAAAATGATAATTTTGTGGTAGCTGTATCAGTCACTGCTGCAGAGTTGGTGCATGTTCCCTTCGCTTAGCGACCAAGTTAAAGCACAACTGCAGAAATTCACAAAAGAAAAATATCTACTGAGCACTATTAAATAAAAAAATGGGGAGTCCCCTTATGACAGAGCTTTCTGTGCATCTCCTACCTGCCCCTGTCAAGAGACCAGAAAGCCTTAACGGTCCTTTCCTACCCCGAGACCCATTTCTGCACACATGCGGGTGTCTCCAGCTCATCCAGCTCCAGCCCTAAGACTTACTTGCAAAGTCCTCAGATAAATCTGAGGGTGGGGGGAGATGCATGGGGCAAGGGATGGCTGCCTGAAACTGTGCCCTTTGCTGCAGTGAGACATCTCCTTATGCTGTTGAGGGCAGACGGTGTCTGGCCAAAACCTCAGCAGTGTGGTTTTAGCAGAGCTGATGGGGGGTGAGGGTCAGCGCCTGAGGAGGTCCTGGAGTTGGAGCTTGTCCTGCTTTCAGCTGGGATAGAGTTAACTTTCTTCTTAGTAGCTGGTGCAGTGCTGTGTTTTGGATTTGGTGTGAGAACAATGTTGATTAGGAGGACCTGATGGTTTTGGTTGTTGCTAGGTAATATTTATACTAAGTCAAGGACCTTTCAGTTCCTTGGGCCCTGTCAGCGAGAGGGCTGGAGGGGCATGGGAAACAGGGAGGGGACACAGCCAGGACAGGTGACCTGAACTGGCCAAAGGGATATTCCACACCATGTGATGTCATGGTGAGCATATATGAGCGGGGGGAAGAAGAAGGAAGAGGGGATATCTGGCATTATGTCTTCCCGAGTAACTGTTACGCCTGATGGAGCCCTGCTTTCCTGGAGATGGCTGAACACCGGCCTGCCGATGGAACGCAGTGAACGAATTCCTTTTTTTCCTTTGCTTGTGTGTGTGGCTTTTGCTTTACTTATTAAGTAAATCTTATCTGAACCCATGAGTTTTACATTCCTTTCCAATTCTCCTCCCCATCTATCTGGGTGAAGGGGGAGTGAGCAAGAGGCTGCGTGGTAATTAGTTACCATCTGGGGTTAAACCATGACAAAACTGAAGTGAAGGAGTTGTTCTCCATCTCCACCAGCCATGGAAAGGGCTGCCTGGTACCTCCAGTGCCCTGGGGATAAGCAAGACATCAGGGATTCCATTTTTGTCCCTTGGCAATAGTCTTCCCTGAAGACCTGTCCCTCCTCGGCTCTCTGGTTATGGCTCTTGGACAGGATGGGGGAAATTACTCCCAGGGCCAAGATGGCTGGTCACCTCTGCTCTACATGGGAGGTGAGGAGCAGGTTCCACCTCTGGAGGGAAGAGCATGGGAGAAGCAACCCAATGGGACCATCACAGGAAAGCACTGCCTTCACAGTTACCACCAAAGGACTTTCCTACAGGGACTGGGGAGGGATTTCCCATTCCTACCTCTGAGATTTTTAAAATCATCAAAAGCTCACTACAGGGGCAGAGCAGTCAAAAACCTGCCAGTCAAACACCCAGTAAATGCAGCTCCCACTCTTCTTGTCTCAGCTGCTCGGGAATAGAGGACTATGAGCATCACTTAGGTCCCATTAAGGGCACAGCTGGCAGGGAATAACTTGTCAACCTTGATAGTCTGAAAGTGCAATGGATCAGCTCAGGACACTTCAGGCCTCCAGAGCACGTAAAGCGCTGGCTGGTTCGTGTTGTTGCATAGTAGCAGCAGTTGCATACAGTGAGCAAGAGGTTAGGGATGCAGTTTCTATTTTAAAAAATGTGATATACTTCAATTACTCTGTCCAGAAATATGTGAGGTAGCATGAAACTGTGAATTGTCATTTATTTTCCCAATGTGTTTTGAACATCGTTCATGAAAATAGCTTTGGAGTTTAGCAGAGGTTTAAAAGCATTTTATTATATGTGAAAATAAATATACATCTTTAGCATCTTGTCTCATATTCAGAGGAGATGCCCTCAACCTTGACTTTCTATCCAGCTGCACTTCCCTCCCTAATGGCACATTCTCTTTGTTCACATTTTAAAACTGAAGTGCTTAGCAGGAGTCAGAGACCAGCAGAAGCAGACGTTCTGCAATGGAGCATTTCAATCATAAGGAGAAAGCAATAAACAGGCTCAAGGATTTGGATAGAGAAAGAGACCAAAAGGAAAAAACCAGATCTTTTAGTGTAATTGAAAATAGGTTCACCGCTTTCTTCTCCTTGAAACTGGATTATCACATTTCAGAAATAACATTTTCAGACCCATTTCTCACGGTATTTTTCAGTCTGCTGGATAAGAAATATGCCTCAATCTCAAGGTAAAGTCTTGGAGGAAATATGTGTCTCATGCTACAGGAGATACAAGTTGATTTGTCTTGTTCTCTGGTTCCTGAGGCTCAGGTGTGTTAAATGGGAGCGTAAGCAGTATTTCCTACCAAATCTGGATGCCCAGTATCTGATTTCCAAAAGCTTCTCAGTCGCTCAAAAGCTCAGCTCAAAAGACTTCCTCCAGCAAAGCCTGGATTTAAAGATGTGCGCGGTCCCATTGACTTCAGCAGAACTCCCACAGGCTTCATCAGTGACTTCTGTATTTGTTGGATTAAAGCCTTCATGTGCCTTAATAGAGTTCGATGCCACTACATGCTCCTGAAAATTAGGAATTGCTCTTTTCTCAAGCGGAGTCATGGGGAATCAGTATCTGGCCAGAGCTGTTACAGACGGACACTATGTTCTCAAACTCAGTGGTGCTACACAGACTCATCAGACTTTTCCAGCCACGGGCTGTTCTGCACATGTGCAATAATGAATTAACTTTTAGCCCCCAAAAGACAATGTACTTATGAAAAAATGAGATCTCAGGGTTTTGGGGAGTTTGTCTAGGCCTGCAAGGGGGGTGGGGTACCAGACTGTGGTAGGCATACCCTGTGGCTCTGCTGCGTGTTCCCTGGGTGGTGTGACCAGAGCTGGAGGGAGGGTGTGGCATGGAGAGCATGGCAATCTAGTTTGTCTCTTCTCGGAAATAGGGGAATGGGCTGCCCCGGGCTGGGCACCCAGCTTGTTGCCTGCCCCACAGGCTTCTGCTGCTATGGGCAGAGCTGGGCGGGCTGAGCGGAGGAGGCAGCAGCCCATGCAGCAATACCCGCTGGCAGTCTGCACCCCTTGGAGCGCGAGCAGGGAGCCCAGCTACTTGGGTTCCCTTCCAGCCCGTTCCAGACTGACCCTTCCTCCGTCCTCTGCCCAGAGGCCTAGCCTGCTAGTCCCTAGAGGGAGATGGCGTTGATGACATCAAAGGTTGTTGGAGATGGGAAAAGCAGTGCCTTTCTCCATTCCCAGTTCCCGTAGCACCTTAAATTCCTTCCAGCTTCTCTTCACCACAGTGGTCCCCCCCAGCAACACCTTGCAAGGCTGTGCAAACATGCGTCTTTCCCTTTCCTGCAATCTCTCTTACCCGTCTTTGGCCCAGGCATCACCACTCAGAACCCATTGACTCTCCCCTCGGTCTCCCACTCCCTTTCCCACTATTCCCAGTCTTCCCTGTTTCATTTCAGCACTGGCATCAAACCACATTTTCCTTACTCTGTGGAGAGCTGTGTCTGGTTTAGGTAAAATCCATTATTTGTGCTGCCTGAGAAGAAATGCTTTGCAAATGTTTTGTTTCTCCTGATTTGCAACCCAATCAATTCTGTGTTGAGTTTAGGGCTTGGAATAAAAATCTGTCAGTGTTCAGTGTGGTCCTCAAAGGCAATCTCTGCTCCTGACTGGAAAGTGAAAATGCAGTATAGCCTCCATGTGAACCTACGAACCGCCACGGGCTGAGAGGAGCTTTACAGACCATGCAATCCACCTGGCTGCAAAGATAGACAAATGTATAATTTTACAACATTTCCAAGCAAGACAAGGTTAATCAGTTTTGCCTATGAACCTCTCACACAGCTTCAGCAGTAACACAAAGTCCTGAACTGGTGAAAGCTGTTGCTGAAGGAGTGGCCTTATGCCAGTTTGTACCATCTGAGATGAGCTCTGTCCGGTATATATAATAGCAATTACAGTGCGCGGTGCGCTGTACATCTGACAAACTGAGCTGTGGCATAATCAATAAACTTAATTACCTATCACAGCCTGCCCACGTAGTATACAATTTTAATTCAATTATAACTCCCCAAAAATGATACATAGCAGAGCAGATATATTTATCACTGAGGTCTAAATCAACTGTGCGTGTCAAGGCTGACACTTAAAAATTAAGACGTTTATAGCTTCTGGAGCCCAAAGAAACCCACATAAAAAAGCACATTCTTTTCTTCTCAAAATAACTAAAGATGATGTGTCACTGATGGAGGATTCTCTGCCCAGAAAATGAGTCCAGAACCACAGTAAGTAGCACATTGCCTCCCCAGAGCCCTGGGCATAAAAGTCAACCATTCCTCATAAATGCAGCAGTGGGGGGAATCACAGAATCCTCTCCAATGAAGCAGCCAACAGACTCCCTCTGCTTCCACTGCCCTGGCCTCCAGGATGCAAGTCAGGAAGATGCCTCCTAACCCAATGGGGCCTAAATGGTCCTCAGCCTGTCTAGCACAATATTCAAACCTAGAAACCTTGGTCACAGCTATCCCAAGTGCAAAAACTTTCCAAGTATCCTCACCTAGGAGTTCTTGGCTCTCATCTTTAGGCATCTCATTCATCTCTACATCTGCCCCTACAGGTAAGCAAGTTTCAACAACTGCCCCAGTTCTTAATGTAGCCTTTACCATGAGGTGAGATTTAGGCAGTCACTTCTCTTTTCTCTCCCAGGCTTTCTCTCACCAACATCAGGAACAGATTTTCCAACCTCCTGCATGACTTGGGATGTGGGCTGGAGGGTGCATTAAGTGCACTTGCTCTAAATATGTCTTTCCTATGACAAATACACTGGGATGTCATACCCTGAAGCATTAAAAATGAGTACCTGGCAAGCAGCATAAAGCTAGCGGCAGAAAAATTAATCAGGATCAACAGCCAGGGGATTTGCTGCACAACTTAAAACCAATGGGGTGTCCCTGGTCACCGAGGCAAGTCCTTTGCTATTGTAGACACTGTGTCCTGTAATCATATTCACAAACGTATCCGTGGCCTGTTCATACCCTTTTGTTCTTGTGCAAGTGCTGTCCTTCAGCATAGCAGCTGTTTTCCATCCCTGGTGTCTTCCCCCAGTATGTTTATAGGCAGCAATCAGATCCTTTGTTTTGCCAGCTTTAACAAGGCAAGCTCCTCCTCCTCCTAAGTGAGGCTGCCTCTCCCCTGTAGCACATCCCTGGGTCTGTTCCAGTTGATTTTGTCTTTTGTGGATGTGAGATACCAGGTTGGCATGGGTGGATTGAGGTTTTACTGGTGCCTTCTGCACCAGCATGGATCTTTCCCCTTCTCTCATGCAGAGTACCTGGCTTCTGAATTGCTTTGACTGTCTTTTTGCAACAGCACTAGGTGATTACAATCAGCATTAAGTCAGGTTTGACAGAAATCAGCCCATGCTGTGTTGCCAGACATTTTCGATTCCAGCCCCTGCCTAGGTCCTTCCAGAGGCTGTTTGTTTGAAATATAGTCTTGCAAGAATGGGACTATACCCAAATTAAAAAGTCACCTTGTTTCTTTCTTCATCCTTAGGCAAAGCCTACTTTAAAATCCATTTGAGGCCTCTAGTCTGGAATTGGATCTCATTTGCTGGTCTCAGTTGTGTCTGTCTAGTGCTAGTAACTGTAATGCTGGACACGCAGGAACCTGCAGCAATCCTTAAAGGAGGTATGGCCATCCCACAGCGGTGGAATCCAGCAGGGCCTCTCCAAATAGCATAGTCTTTTGCTCCTAGTGCCTTAAACCAAAGCCATTCTTCATCCATGTCCTACTCCCATAGGCTTGCTAAGGCTCATGCAACCCTGCTCCTCCATCTGTCTCTGTGAAGTGCCTTTCCTGCATGGAACAGCTGCATTTCATTTCTTCCTGCTCCCATTCCCGACTTGGCTGTGGGAATGGGGGAACCCCAGCAGCTGTTTCAGCTGGAGGCCACTGGGTAGGACTTCTGAGAAACAGGAGCTGGGACAGCCAAAAGCCCCTGAATAAATGAAGCTGAGAGAATCCCGTTCCCTACAATCTCCGTCCTTCCAAGACAGAGGTGCCAAACACCTGCCCTGTTGGCTCACTATGTCAGGATGGTTTATGTGCCTTTATAAATTGGCCTTATCTTCATCAAGGAAAAAGACTGTACTCCTGCTATGTATCGGCTGTGGCTGAGGCCATCAAGACAGTTTGTAGAATTAAAACAAGCCACTAGTGCAAGACATGTTGTTCTCCTTCCCCATTCTGTTAATGTTGACATGTAAACAGGCATGAAAGCTACAAATTGTCTTGGCTTCACTAGGGTTTTACCTCAGCAGTACTAGATAGAGTGGCTGATGTAACCAAGCAGCATACCTTCCTCTTCTTTGCAAATCCTCTGCTTCAGCATAATCTGAACTATCATTAAAAAAAATAAAAGAAAAGAAAAAAGTTTCCAGCCTTTTTGATTACAAATTAACCCCCAAATGTGAGCAGAGCATCACTGATGCTGTGCAGGCTTCCTGCCGCTCCTGGCAGCCTGAAACAATGGCTCGGAGACGTGCGAGATCTGCTGCCCTTGTTACTGCACAGGCAGCACTAGCGTGAATACTTGTCGATAACCCCAAGCCTGCCAGCGTTGTAATTTTGTATTATCTGGAGGGGTGAGTCGAAGAGGAGCCAGAGGTCTATGGCAGATAGCGAGTCCCTTGCAGGGAAGGGAAGGCAAAGGGAAGAAAGAGAGCGGGGGTAGGTGTTTGGGGCATCGGCTTTGCCACCTCTTCTCTTGCCTGGATCCCTTGGGGGCTGTCTGTCTGGAGAGGCTCTCCTGTCTGGTTACACATGGTCACTGGAGGGGACCTAGTGCTAATGATCAGTTATCATGTGCTTGCCCTATTACTCTGCCTGCCCCTGCTCCCCCATTCCTCTGACAACAACAGGACATGGTTGTACCTCCAAGGTTAGGACAAAGTGATATTTATGGAATACTCCACAGACAGGGGTCCAAAGACCTTGTGAAAGTGCACCTGGTGTCTCAGATTCAGGGTCTTCCCCATTCTTTGTTATATGGGGACCAATATGCTGGGTGCAGACCAAGATCTGGAGACAGTTATGGTCCTTCTTAGATACTCCAGGAGATAGAAGAGGTAAAGACAGAGCAGACAGAGGAACCCGGAAAAGGCTTGTACATTGCCACTTCTTTCATTTATTTGTCTTTCACCTGTGGCAGGTAGCAAGGGAGGAGATGAAACCTGTGGGAAGATCTCGCTGGTGATGGAAGAAGTGTGTGTGTGGGAAGTTGTTCCCTGTACCACACACTGCCCCAAGAGAGGTAAAAGGAAAGGAAATGAAAGGGGCAAGAAGCACTTCAAGGAGTCTGTAAGAACTGAAGGAAAGTTGGAGAAAGTGATGTGATTACTGCTGTGTTTGGAAAGATTTTGTACTTGGACAATGGCAGGAAGACTTAAACAGAGTGAGAGAAACCAGCAGAAAGGATGAGAGAAGGGTCCAGATCAAGGTGAAGGTCTAGGAATTGCATTTTGTCGGAAGAATGTTGGATGGCACAGTATATGGTAGAGTCTGGAGAATACAAAAGACAACTGTGTGGAGCCTGGGATGGTTAGCCTGAGATGCTATAGAGCCGGTGGTGGCTGGAGGTGTCTGTCAGTTGACTTTGGACAGGAAGATTCAAAATCTGACCAACTGCAGAAAAATAAATATGTTGGATGCATGATGGCGGAGGGAAGAGTCAGATCTACCCACAGGCTAATAGTCTGGTAGCAGATGAAATGGCTGGGCCACATTAACCTGGTTTGAAAGAAATAATGTGAAGAGACTTCTGCAAATAAAACTAACTTGGCAGTTCTGCTCTCAGATGCAAGGACATATTTATGGTGATTATGGTGGATGAGCAATGAATGTTCAGTTTTTATATTTTCCCTCCTGACATCTATTCTGATTTGAAAATGATAGGCCAGCACTCTACTGATTACAGGATTATATGACTAACTTCCAGCAGAAAAAGAGAAATCTGTCTTTTTTTTCTGTTTGAGATGGAAGCAAAGTCATCAGCACTGAAGATTTGGCATCAGGGCTCTAGTTTATTTTCAGCTGAATATTGAGAATTCTGGGCAAACTCAGCACAGTCCATCACATTCACATCTTTTCATGTTAGACTTAGCAAGACTCATGGCACTGACGGAACAGAGGAGAATGCAGAAATTATTAATGCCAGCAGTATTAGGTAGTGCTTGGTACCTACCTTCCGGGAATAATAGGAAACATTGCTGACACACACTACAGTTTTATTTATTTTTCACTACTCAATCTGTTTCCAAATTGCGTGAATCCCACTTGCTAAGGCTGAGATGTGAGGCAGGATGATCTAGGAAGCGAAGGGGGAGGAATCTGCCTGTGTACAGACATTCTGCGTAAGATATGCCTCATTGTGATGTCCTGTGTGAGTCCCAGTCCCAGGTGGGACTAGCATCTGCTGCTTCGTTTGATGTGCCTGCATCCTGTCCCAGAAGAATATGCATCATTTGGAAATCCCCTGGAGGTCCTGAGGACAGCTTTACCCCTGCCTCCGACCCTGCATGGCCATTACCCAGTCACCTAGCTTTCCTTTTACTTTTCCACAGAATTATTCTTAATAACATTTTGAATATCACAGCTGTGCTGCGGGGCTGTTTGATGCTATTGGGAATATATGCTGTGATCATATGACAAAAATTACTCCTGGGTGTGCCATGGGTCTGTATACCATAGTTAGGATTAGACCAGTATGACAGCATTGTTCTTTTAGCCAGAAAAGTCCCTGCTCCTGCATAACACCTACAGTCCCAAAAGCATGGGGTGAAGGAGCTAGGGACAAGTGCGACTCCCCATGTGGGAACATAAGGCAGGGTCTGGGGGGCAGAGCAGAAGGGGGAGCTCTCAGCCTTCCCAGTCCTGATAAATCGGTGCCAAATATTCAACTCCTTCACAAGCCCAGTGTGGTGATCAGGGTTTGTGCAGTTTCTGGAGAACTAAATGTTCCAGGTAAGTGCTATTATTAGGTGTCCTGCAAGCAGAGGAGCAGAACAAGCAAGCAGACAGCTTTGTAACCTATGGATACTGAATCTGAAAAGTCAGGAAGGACAGAAATGAGGACTGGGAAAAGGAGATGCCTTTCTGTAGACACAGAAGCTCCCCTCACAAAGATGGGCATATAGAGTGGGCAGAGACGCAGGGTAACAGCAAGGTCTGAGCTTCAGCTCAAGGGTCTGACTTTTGGATCTGCAGAGAGCTGCCTTGAAGAAAAAGAAATGCCTTGGGATGCCATAAAGCTGGCTCTTTTCCACCTGGGGAAAGAGTCACACCTAGGAAATCAGAAAAGGTGCATGGGAAGCAGTGAACAGGGAGTTCTTAGTCGCTGTTTCTCGGAACACAGGACCGGTGTTTCCCTGAAACAAGCAGGCGGTGGATCTAATGCTCACTGTGCGTGTGTTTTATTACCCAGCACATCGCTAACGCACTGAATAGTCTTTAATAGTCATCACGTTTAATATGTGGTGATCCGGGCACAATCTGTTGTGGAAGTGGAGGAAGCACAGCTCCCTGGATCCTGGAAAGCTTTGTCCATGGAGGGAACCCTCTCTGTGTGCCTTGTTTCGCATTTGTAGCAGACCTGTTGCTGGATGAACGCTGGTGTTCACCCCCGAGTGCATCAGAGTGAGAACAGGGGAAGGGTGGTAAGATGGAGCGAGCAGTTCTGCTGGGCCTTTGGAGACTGCCATTCCCACGTGCTTCAAAGTGGCTCCTCTGGTGCTCTGCGCTCACTGAGAGGTTGGCAGAGGGGAACCTAACCCAAGGCCAGCTCCAACCATGCTGCCCATCCATCCTTAGTCTGCATGTCTCACTGGCCTCTGGCTGGATGATTTGGGGTGAGACTGAGCAAAGTTAATGGAAGAGATCTTGGGAAATACAAGACCAAGTGAAGGTTCCAGATGTCTTCTGCCTAATGTCTGCTCTCCCCTGCAGCAGCAAGCTCAATTCTGAGTTTGATTGTGACTTTGGACTTCAGTTTGGTCCTGAGTGCTCCCTAGATATCCTCTAGACCCTCACCCTTGCCTCTGGAGTTGACCGGCAGAGAACATAGCTCCTGGGTGAGCCACTGGTTAATCCAGAAGTACAATTTGGTCCCGGAGGAGCACAGCTTGGCGGGTGTGTGGCCAGTGGGGATAGCCCAACAGGACCTGGAGAAATTAAAGAAACAATCCCCTCCCCCCCAGCGAGCCTTACAGCTGCTGCTGCCTGCTCAGCTGCTGCCCAGACAGCAGGCAGCAGATGCCTGTGGGAGATGGGAAGAGGGAGGGGAGGCTGTCCCTGTCCCTAGCTGCGACGAGAGCCAGCATGGCCCGGGAGTGCGGAGTCCAGCACGCAGTGCTGCCGCGGCTTGCACGTGAGGACTGGACAGGGAGGCAGAGCTGCGAGGCTGCCCCGTGGCTTACGAGCTCGCCCGCCAGCCTGAGAGCGCTGCTGGCCGCCTGGCCACTAGTGTTGACAGCAAGGAGCCTGGCCTCGCCACCTCCTCAAGTTGGGGTGAGGGGGTACCCCAAAGAGCTGCTGTAGGAGCACAGAACAAAGCACACCACGCACCGCCCCACCCCCCAATCCGTAATTCCGAAGTGCTGCGCTTCCAAGCCCCCAGGCTCGGGGCTGTACATGCACAGAGCCCAACCAGAGTCCCTGAACTGGAAAGCAGAGATCCCCATCGTCTTCCTGCTCTCAGGAAGCTTCCCTGAGGACTGACTAAGCCTAATGGCAGGCAGCAATAATTACGATTGCTTAATCAGGACTGTTTCAGGATAAATTCTATTTAATGAAGATCCATTTTGCATCTATCAGGTAGTTAAGGGATGCTTAAACAGGAAAAAGAGGTGTGAGATTCTGAACACGGCTTTCTGGAGGCACACTGTGAAACAAAGGTGTATTTTTTGTTGAGTGTTTTTATCAGTACCTTCAAGGATGAAAAACGAGCCCCTCCACACCCCACACCACTGCACCTTCCCCAGGACGATGATCTCTGTGTGTGTGCACACATACACGTGTGCGGCCACATCGGAGAGCTACACCCGAGCTCTGCAGGAGACCTCACGCCTCACTTGGCACAGAGCAAAGAAAGGCAGAGCAGTGACCAGAAAAACCTGCAGCCCACCATTTGCATACTCCAGGGATCCCTTGGTGAATCAGACAGGGGTGAAATAACTGTGAATTGAGGGATATCTCACTATACAGGACAAAGGGAGGTAAAAAAGAGAAGCCATTTCCAGTTTCATTACCTGTAATATCCCATTCACCATTGTGCCTGCCTATACCTCCCTGCCTTTTTATTTTGCATTTTCTCCCCAGTACAGGGTGTGTTAGCGGGCAAGCAACGCTCTGACTTTGGGGGAGAAAGGCAAGATGGCTTTGGGAGGCCTCCAAGCCATGTGTGCACAGCATGGCATCTCTGAAAAAAAATGGCCTTCCTCACCGGCACCAACAGCAGTAGCTACTGACAGACAGAGGGAAAACTTCAGGGAAGGCAGTGGCTTAAACGAGATGTAAATAAAAAGGAGACATTCAGATTTTACTTGCCCTTGGAGCCCCCTCCTCCTATCCTGGCACTGTCCTCCTGACCCTTCCGTATCTCCAGAGGCAACATTATAAAACCACAAAAACAGACGTGTGGGAATGAGGAATGGCTCAAATAAATTCAGTTCCTCTCAGCTCACACTGCTCAGCAATCCCAGAGGCTTCCACCTCCCAGCAGCAAATACCTCCGGAGGGCAGAGTGCCAGCTGTCTTAGGCGTTTGTGGCTGAGGAAGGTGACCAAGATGACCAAGACCGCTGGAAGTGACTGTTTGTCAACATGATGAGGGAATGAGAACAACTAGTTTAGACACCCAGAGAGAGATTCATCTTGCCAAACTTTAAAAACCTGTATCATAATGATAACAGTCTGGGCTCTCTTTATAGTTGATGGAGAAGAAGCCACTTCTACATGTGATTCGCTGGATCTCTTTTAGACATATTTTTTGGGATGAGATGTGCTTACGCATCAGAAGTGCCTGTTTCTCTTCATTGCCTATAAAGGAGTCAGTATGACTAGCTCAGCTGTTGACGTGTGCACTGTAGGAATCTAAATTTGGGCAGATGAATCCCATTTCCAACTTTCAGACTGCTGAAGTTAGGTAACATGAATTCTACTGTGGGCATGTGCTAAATATTTGAATAGATGCTATTTTTTAATTCACCCTCTCCTTGCAAGACGACCACATCAGTAGGGTTATCTGTGGGAAGAGGAAACTGTGTGTCATTAAAACCAGAAGACATCCAAATTCTGTACTTTTTTCTGGCACAGATTGCCATGTGAGCTGCAGCAGATTCCTTAATCCCTCTGCTTTTTAAGCTTTACCACTATTCAATTTTCAAACGTTAGCTTACAGTTTAATTCCTGAATGTGCAGACAATGCTTTTTAGCACTTCACTGTTCTGGTTTTTCCTCATAACATTTTTATGTGAACATATAATTTTGTGTCCAGATTCATTACATTTTGAGTGTTCTGGCTTCTGCCCCCCTCCTCTGGGAACTGCTATGCATTTCTTTCATAAATCCAAACTCTCAAGCCTGAAGAACGGCACTAGTCTTTAATCTCAGGGCAGTATTCCTCCATGTTTGCTTGTTGTGAGAAGAGTCTTTCATATTTCCTCTCTCTTCTATTTTTCTTATTTGCCTTGTGTCTTCAGTTCTTTGCTGATGTGTAGGGCAGTATGTTCTGTTCCAGAAAAAGACTTAGGAACAAATGCCTGCCAGAGAACAGGCTTTTAATCTATTGTGTCTATACCACTGTGCTACTGGGTAGTTTGACACCTATTTCTGCTTGGCTCACATTTTCTTCTAGGAAAGGTTCTTTCAATTTGGAGACTTGGGAGAGAACCATGGAAGGCAACTATTGCTTTCAAAGATACAAACACTCACTCCTTACCACATATGGCAAAAATGTGACAAGGGATTTCTTGTTAGTGGTAAACGTTGATTAAAAAAATCAACAGATGAGGCTTAAAATCCACCAGAAAAGATGCTGTGTGGTGAGGCTTGTCACCATATTCAGATCATTCTGCCTGAGAATCTATAAATTTTAAACGGGGGCAAACATCATTGCAAGCACCAGCAGGATGTTCACCACCTCCGAACAAAGGAGCGGGGAAGCGCTAACGGTTCCCCGAGGAGCTCACGACTTGCAGTGCAGCCCAAAGAGTGGCGGTGGCTGCTGCACAGCCCGGGTGAAACGGGGAGGGAGGGCACCGGGGCGTCTGGTGGAGGTCACAGCTGAACGGCTGGAGAGCATCTGAAGAGCTCACGACAGCCTTTGAAATGAACAGGAGTATTTTTCTAAAGAATGCACACGAAAGAGCCACAAACATGGAGAAAGTGTAGAACATGCACCCACAAAGACTAAATTTAAAAGATGTGCTTAGCAGGGAACACATGCATAGCATATGGATGCAGCTGACGGAAGAGCTGTTGGACTCCATTCAAGATACCACTCACATAGCAGATGAACCGTCATAAATTTAAGCTACACATGTCACATTCTTACCGCTAAGGTTCCCTTTAGTCATGTGTGAATGCAGCTTAGTTGCTGGATCCTGGCTCACGAGCTAACTTACCCGCTCTCTGAGCACATGAATGTGGTGGGCAGGACACATAACGTAGAGACATCCTCAGCTGTTCGTTACTTTTTGTGAATTATTAGCCTGTGGGCTTTTTGCAGCCCCTACCTTGGCAATTGTGAGTCTGGCACTTGCTGCCTAATGGGTGTCGCATGCTGTCCTTCAGCTCTTCAGCTGCTCGCTGACTGACAGGGCAACTTCTTTAACATTTGCTTTGATACATTTTCTCATATTAAGTTAAGCTCCTTGAGCTGATTAAAAGCCTTCCAAGACTGTATCATTGCCAAGTCTTTTACATGCATGCACACACGCACAAATACAGTAATTCTGCAAAGACAGACAAATAATAAAACCTGTTCTGGATCTCTCCAATTAGGATGCTAGTAGCCAAGTCTCTGTTCTCCAGACAATTTTCTATGTTACTGAGCCAATCCACATCTCTGATGGGCACACAAGAATGCCAAGTTATTCTTTGGCAATTACTTTCCACTATCAAAGTCTTTTAATCCAAAGTACAATATACTGACAAACCTGGTAAATGGTAAACATTCATGGAGCAAAAATCAGACCTTCTTCCACTTCCATGTAGCACTGGAGCTGAAAGAGATTCCTTGCAGCTGCTTGCAAGGAATTAAAGTTTTAAATTTGCACTATCCTTTTGGAACCTAATTTTATAAGCAGCTGCCAACAGTCCATTAATTTGAATCCAAGATGCCCTCTGAGCTAGACTAGTGCTAAAGAAAGCATTAGTTTCCATTCCACAATGTGCTTTATCACACATTCCTGCTGCCTTTTGCGTATCTGTTTGACTTAAGGCAATTGCAGCATGGTATTTAAGCGCCAATTACATTTTGGTAATCCACACAATATTTTAACAGAGAGAGGAAGACTGAATGACCTTAAACCTTGTTAGAATAAGAAAAAAACCCAGACTTAAGCATTCACTGGAAGGATTTTTATGGAAGTCTTGCATATTTCTTGGTAATAAAGCTTTTTAACATTATGCCTAACACTGAGATTTTCTGGATGTACAAAACCGGAACTAAATTTTCTGGATTTTCAGCTTTCTTTTTCTCTAATAGGTCTAAATGAAATTAAAATTCAGACAAAATCTGTCTTTCTTTAAAGGCAGGTTTGAGCAGAATAATGGTATTTGTCACTAATGAATCTATATTATGGTAGCAGCCGGTGATACCACTCTGTGATGGCAGTTTCTTTCAGATTTAGGGCTGTATGGTAGAAACACAGATGCAGAGCCAGTCATATGATTTGGGGCTGTATGGTAGAAACACAGATGCAGAGGCATCTGTGATACGATTTAGAGGATAACCTGCTGTTTGATGATGATGTAGCTGGTGCAGGATTTGGAGGTTCCTTTGATGGCAGGTTTTGTTGCTGATATTACTGTTATTGACTCGTGGCAAAGAAGATACGAACCAAAATGTCATTAATCTGAAAGAAAGGCAGAATGGAAAGCATAGAAAAGCAAAATTATCACTGAGCCAACTAAGAGCAGAAGCATTTTGGGTTTTTTTTAAGGTATTATGCAGAGGTGAATATCAGTACCTTTGTGAATATGGAGATTCTCCCGAAATCTAAAATGCATCATGGAAAGAAGATGCATCTTTTGGACAGAAAGGTAGACTGATGGGCAGAAAAGGCTGGAACCATTCTGCAAGAAATTGCATCATCATGTCATAATTCTTTCATCTAAATAGAAATGGCGAAGCTAAGAAATGAAAGGCCCTAAACACAGAGGTGAGAAATTTTGACTAAACAATGGAATACATTTGGAAGAGCAATAGGCCCGAGATAAGCCTGAACGATGACCTGAACAGTTAAATTTTAAATGAACTTTGGGGACCTAAAATTGCTGAAATGAAAGGCAACGAGAAAGGAAGTGTTGATGGCAAAAGGAATGGAGCTTCCGGGCAAGTACTGTAAGGATGAAAAGGCCAAAATCTAGAGGTGATGTGGGAGGACACAGTCAAAGGTAACACGTCTGTGATACCAGAGAAAGATGGGAAGAAGGCAGCATTTCACATAAAGGAAAAACAAGTATCAGTTTAGCCATCCTGAGTTTAAGATTACAGCTATGCAATAAATAAAGTCAGAAAGAAAATTAAAGGTGTGGTTTTCATCAGAGGTCTGGATTTGCAAAGCACAGCTGAAATTTCTCAGCCCAAAGTAGCATAAGGGATATGAGATTTGAGACTGTAGGAGATGGGCCAGAAGGTCAGGTCTAGATGTACAAGGGAACCATGACAAAGTGAAGGAAAGCTGAGAATCAGTCACAAAACCCTCAAAGTAAACAGGCCTTTAAGAACAAAATGGCAGCAAAGTTTGAAAAGCAAAGGGGCAGAAGATATAGTGAGGCATTGTATTGGTCCACATCTAGCTAGTCAGTTTGTTCTTGTATCATATGTATAGAAACTCTGCACCTCAATAATTTTTACTTTTTTTTTTTTTAATTAAATTGACCAAGATGTGCCTATATAAGATTCACAATGTCTCCATCTGCCTGGAATTTTAGACGTGCAAGCCCTTAAAAAGAAGAAAACATCTTGTATTAAATTTTCTAAGCAGCCAAAATGCTCTTCATTTTTTCCCCCCTGTAGTTTAAATTTAAATTTATGTTTCTAAATTTACATATTCAAAAACTTAATCTGAAACCTGTTTGGAATTTGGATGTCTCTTTTTATCACATTTCATTTAATACAGCTACTTCTCAAACTGAGGCATCACCCTGCAGCTACTGGATGTCAAAGGACAAAAAGAAAAATAAATTGCTTGAAAAAAACCTGAAGCCAGATTTCTCTTCTGCATTTGAGCTGCTGACATTTTCTAGATAACACCAAAAGATGTCAGAATACTGGCTGTTAAAGCAGTCTATGTTTGGAGCCTATTAAGTTGAATTCTGAGAGTGAAGGGACATGTGAAGACTTCTAGAGGGACTGATATATACCATTACTTGCTTTATTTCAATTTTATAGGGAAAAAAAGGAGGATTTTTTCCTACTTTTTTTGTCCAAGAGTTCCTCTTAAACCATGGCAGGTTGCTAAGAGTCCACAATTTCACTCTCTTTCCTTTGTGTATTCAAAAGCTCCACAATACAGCTCCTGCCCTTTGGATGTGGAAGGGCTGAGAGGAACTCCCATCAGAGCTTCTTACTCTCTCATTACTGTCAGAGGCCACTACTGACCTGCCTTCTTCTTTGGCACCCATAATTCTGCCTTTTTAATGTTCCCCCATTATGTTGCTCAAGGGATCCAGACAGCTGCTTCTTGTTGATAAAGCTGCAGCTCCACCAAGTCCTTCAGAGTTACCCTAGGGTAAAAGGCATTTGGAAGGAGGAAAATGGCTCCGAGTGACTTGTTCAGGTCACTTGTACGTCATGTAAAGCAACCAGAATGATCTTCACCTTGCTGCCTAAGCACTCTCTCCTCTTCTCAGACAGTGGTAAACTTCAGGAGGAAATTGCTTGCCTGTCAGCTGCATTTTGCATGAAGCTCCTTGGCTCACACAGGCAGTCTGGCAGAACACCCCTTCAGAGACCACATTCCTGTCCCTCATTCCTGTCCCTCAGGCCCTTGCTTCAACTCGTCTGCCCCAGGCACAGAGAGAACTCAGCACAGACCTTCCCCCATCCACTGCACAGGGCAGCGAGCCTGCAACATGCTAAGAAAAAAGCATGAAGAAGTGGAGAGACCATGACTGCAAACAGCTATCGCTTCCGGAGCCAAGCTGCTGTTCTGCAAAGCTGGTATGCCTTGCGCTTCCACACCCACAGCCTTGGAAAGGATGCGTAGCGTTGGGTAGCGTGCATGGGGCTGAGTAGGGTGCACATGGTTGGGGATGGTGCATAGGGTGGGCTGGAGCTGAGCCTGGACTGACAGGGCCTGACGGGCTCCTTCCAGACCTAGCTGGGGTGTCTCTGCCAACCCACTAATCTTGATCTTACGTTAACAGACAGCTGGCGGCATTTAATCAGAGGCACCATTCATGTACACCCGCCACACCAATGAGTCTCCTGAACTGTAGATAATGCAGGTCTATCGGTTGTTTCCTTCAGTTGCTCACAGAGCCTTTTGTGCCTGCCAGTTTACGGATTATCTTAAATATTGTTTCTGACTTCAAAGATAAGTGGGATGTATTTAAAAGCATTTGAACATCCATCACATCTCAGCAAGAAATATTACAGCACAGCTTCTTGCCCTGCATAGCAGTTGGCCAGAGGTTTTCTACTGAAGCTCCTGCCTCAGCCTACACTACCCTTAGCATGGATGTTCCCCATTTCCCTGCATCTGCCTGCTCTTGTGCTGTGATCCTTCTTTAACAGTACTGCTGTTGCCTGCCTCAGAGGAAGTAAGGGTACATGTGTCAGCCTGACTGGAGCTGCTACAGGACCGCACAGACCCTTTGCTGAGCTGTTTAAACTTAGAGCAAGCAATGTGAGCAAGGGGATCTGCATCAAGCAATAGACGGCTCGATCTGGAAGGCTGAATCCAAGCAGAAACAGAGCAAGAAGCTGAAATCCTTTGTATATGCCCGTGTTGGTACCATGCGAATTAATTTGCAGCTAGTTTCACCCAACTGAGCTTTCTAGTGGTGCTTTTCAGGAGCTAATCCAGTGTCTCCTCAGTTTGGATCTTTGTGTTATGTCTTGTGGTGATGAAGGGTGCAAGTGGGGGATGGGGGGTAGATGGCTGCTGTCTTTACCAGCACTTTACCTTAACTCAGCCACTGGGAGGATCTGAGTGCATTTTAAATAGCTCACGCCTTACTGCAATAGCTCTAGGACCCTGATTAGCTTAGGCAATGTCAACTTAAAATTCAGCAAAACATGTACTACTTCACAGGGAAAACACATGAGGCTGAATATTTTTTACCCTAAGCAGTAGATGTTTGACTGTTCCCAAGAGCCAGAGACTACCAGCATGCACTGGTGAGCTAAGCAGGAAAACAACAGCCCTCATTTTCCTCTCAGACTGGAATCATGCAGGAGATAGTCCACCAAACTCCGTTCACCTGAAAGGTACCAATGTAGTGCAAATGAAGAATTTGGCCCACACAATTTTAAGGTTTTAACTCTTCTCTTAGTTTGAAGGAAAAAGGCTGCCTTGAAAATACCAATAGATATTCCAGAGGAGATAAGAGAAAAAAATGTAAGCATCCCAACCAGTACTGAAGGCCCACCAGAAGGAAAACGTATTGCTCAGAAAACTGAGATGATGTTCCAGAGGACAAAAAGAATGAAATAAACCCCTAAATTACCTCCAGCCATGCATTCAGGAACATAATTACGTTATTTTGCTCAGTCTATTCTTTCTTTCTAATCAGATTAATAAATATACACACCAGGAAACGTTAATATTTTGTATATGTGGGAGCTGACTTTATTCGGCATTTTGAAAATCCTTAAGCCTGGAGTTTATTTCGAATATTTATCATTTTGCAAAGAGAACACAGCCACCCAGCGCTCAGAAAAAGATCAGTCTCTAGCTCTCCTCAAGGCTATTTTTCCTCTTTAATCCTCAGGGACCTGATTGAATTTTTCTCTGTTTATTATTATTTTATATTTCTTCTCCACGTTCTATTTATTTATTTTGATTTATAAATTATACCACCATGCTAAGGGCGACTGTCCTCTCTGAATCATTCCTCTTGAGCCTGTGACATTTGTGCAAACCTCATGCCTGCCTTGTGCATTTCACTGCTTGGTCTCAAACTACTTTAGGCCACTGTATTGTTTAATTTTTTCCTCACTTGGCCAAGCAGCCTGAAACCAACTGCATAATATTCTGCTTGATATTTAGCCTCACATATACTTTACAGTCTCCAAGTTCTCTGGGGCAATAGCTGTCTTTTTAAATTATGTATAGTGGGGCCAGCATAATGGGGCCTCAGGCCTTGAGATGGCTCCCTCAGGCACTGCTACAATGCAGCGTATATTTCTAAAAGCAGAGGAGATGAACCACCAGAAGTGCCGAATTCTCTGTCCCTCGGTAACTTTGCAACCCCGCTGGAATACAGGCTACAGCTAAACACGAGTTCAGTGCAGTGGTAAGTGATGACATTTAAGGGCTTGTGGAGGTCAAAAGAGATGATCCAGTGGTCCCTCCCAGCCTTTGATCCACGAATCTATGAATACAGACAACAGCAATCAAAACCTGGCTCTCTGAAAAGGTTTTCAGAGACACTGTGAGGAGTTTTGCTGGAAGATTTCTTCAGGAGTGAGGCTGCGGAGCAAGTCTGCTTTCAATGAACGGGTACCACTTCAAGGGGAGAAAACATCTGCCTAGGGTGATGGAAAAAGACATCTCTAGAACAACATCATCTTAACTAAGGTATGACGACTCTACTGCTCGTTCCAAAGTGATGCCACAAATAAAGGAATCAAATTCTCCATGCGTAAACTTTAGGAGTGAGCAACCAGGAATGGTGAGCAGCACGGACGAATTTGGAATTGTTCACTGACTGGCTGTTGACCCTCTGCTAAATTCCCACCAGCTTTGATGTTGGTCATTTCTGCTGGCTCTGGGTTTACCCTGTAACTTAAAAAAAGCTTCAGCAAAAGAAAAAAAAAATCAGGACATTATTTGAGGTGTGGTCCAGGCAAGACAAGGACTAGGAATCCCAGATGGCACAGCTATGGAAAGCTTGCTAGACAAGGCAGGGAATATGCAATATTCCCAGACATCCAGCAGCAGGTTGTTGAGGCAGAGCTGAACCTCACCTTGTTTGAGCCCAGGAGATTCCCTGTGGAGAAGAGGTGGGAGTCAGTATGTGCCCAGCTGTTAACTTTATGCCCTTGCTATATCTTCACAGATTACTGTCAAAAGGCAGTGGATCATTTATGGACATGGAAAAAAGGAGCTGTGTTTTTCAACCAGCCTACTTACTTAAGCAGCAGGCATCAGCAGTAATTGGCAACGAGAGCAAAAAATAAACTTTGAGCAACCTCACCCTCCCACCAAATCCCTTCCCAAACATGTATTGTTTTGGAAGCAGATAATATTTCTAGTAATGAAGCAACAAAGCAAATACAGTTCAGTGCTCTGTAAACATGAATGCACACAGACCAATACATGAGCCTTGGAATAAAATTCTTTGAAAAAGCACTTCTTCAGATGCTTGCCGGTGATGGAGTACCTGCCAATGAGAAATCATGACTTTTCAGAAATTGCTCTATAATGCAAAAGCACTGGCAATTAAGTATGACTTTCCAACACAAATGATGTTCAGTCCCTGCTTGGGTCAAAGATGCAACAGGGAAGGCTAGAAATGTGAGGCTGCTAGCTGGTGGGTCTTGGCTTTCACTCAGCTCCTAGAATGACCCAGCAACCATTCTTCTTCATTTAACATGTCTGTGTTGTTTTGGTACAGAAATATCCCTAGTTTTCTGGCATGATTTCATGAAAAATTGTTTGATCTTTGCCTGTACATTTCTGCAAGGCCTGGCTTGCTTCTCCTGCTGCAGCAAGACACTTTCCTGACTTCTGTCAGTGCAGGTGTTGCCATCACTCTGAGGAGCTGATAAAGATATACATCTGGGTAACCTCAAGCTGCCTCAAACAGCTGTAAGCCTGCAGGACTCTCATAATGCAAGTCAGCTCCAGATATCTCAAAAGTGCTGGCAAGATTGAGTTTTGCTGCAAAAGAGCAGCAGCAGAGCCAGGGGAGGGTCCTGTGGAGTCATGCTTTCCACCTCTGCTATGGCAGAGGTGTCAGGGGAGCAACGGTGGATGACAACAATTGCAGAGAAGCCCTTAGGTCTTCACTTCTGCCGTCAAAAGCCATGGCCCCACACAGATCTGTTTAGGTTGGAAAAGACCTTTAAGGCCGTTGAGTCCAACTGTTAACCCAGCACTGCCAAGTCCACCACTAAATCATGTCCCCAAGCACCACATCTACACGTCTTTTAATTACCTCCAGGGACGGTGACTCAACCACTTCCCTGGGCAGCCTGTTCCAATGCTTGACAACCCTTTTGGGGAAGAAATTTTTCCTAATACCCAAACTAAACCTCCCCTGGAGCAACTTGAGGACATTTCCTCTTGTATTGATTGTTACTGGGGAGAAGAGCCTGACAGTGTCCTGATTCCTCCAGCAACAGCCACCAGGCTGGCTCTTTAGGGCACTGGTACTGACAAAGGCGGCTGCAGGAGCCTGAACTCACCCTGGTTTCACCAGCAGTCTGTTGCCATAGGCAACTGCCTATTTTGCCTATACCTAGAGCTGGCCCTGAGCAATATACACAGCAGAATTGCTATGATGAGATTAGCACGCTTTATTATACTATCCCTGCTCTTATCACCAACCCCAGCTCTCACAAATTCAAGATAAGGAAATTTCCCTCATGTACTTACCATGGTCTTGAACAGCACTTTAGAAAGAAGCGGTGAACACCACTGTATCCACATTTACATGGGAAAATTTAGGGAGCCATTACTATTCTTGTTTTCAGGTCCTATGAACCTTTCAGTGTCCCAGTTCTGGTCTGGTTGCTTATCAGCCATTCCAGCTTGAGTGGCTTGAGGGTGTCCTCTCTGCACTAGGCTAATGTCAATATGGGACCAAGGCATCATAATCCCCTCAACTGTAGACCATAATCTTTTCCATTTGTTAAAGGCATCTTCCTCCTGATTCTTCTAAAACACCCAGGGATAGCATGTTTCTTAGTCTGGCTTTAGCTTCTGCACCACTTTGCTTTTGGCAGCTGGGACAGACACCTGCATCAGGTAAGCATACTTGTTAGTTTGCAGGAAGGTAAAACATCTCTAAGAATGCTCTAAGTCTCACTGAGAGCCAAAACAGGACTTACTCTCTAGAGACTAAGGCATGCAACCAAACCAACACCACTTAACGCACTACCATCCATCATCCGAGCAGCAAAACTGCAGGCACAGGGGCACTGCGCTACCCTGGCCTGCCTTGGGACCGCCACAAGGAAATGGAATGGACTCTCAGTTAGAAATGGTGAGCCTAAACCCTTTCTTGCGTGTATTTTTCGTTTAGGTCCTTCACTCCTCATTGAAATACCTTGCTGATTCTGGGAAATACCTCACTGAATGTTGCCTGGATTGTCAAAGATACTGCTTTTTAATCAGAGTGGGACATCTAATTGCTTTGAAAATCTTAGGGTTTAGATCCTTCAATACTTGCATAGCTCTAAAAGTCTGAGCCTCAAACTGGGTTCTGCAGAAAGAGGTTTAGGTAATGTGAAATCCTGTTGTATTAAACAACAAATACAGGCCTAAGTTGACCTAAGAGTGACCTTTTTAATAATAGAGAATCATCAAAATACAAAGCACAATGCAAATGCAGATGATTTGGTTACAGTAGATTTGATCAAATAAAACAGACAATCTAATTAACCAGCGATTAGATTAAGTAGAAGTCTCTGTATTGAGTGATGGATAATTAACTGGAACTGTATTTACTTATTTTTTATTGTGCTGCAGAACAAGGCATATCTTTGCCTTTCTTTCTTTTCACTGCAGTCTTTTAATTAAACAAAATTATTCTGAATGTTCTACACAGAATCTAGGCCTCTGAGTAAACACGGTGGGTTGGAAAGGGAAAGGCAGCCCTATACTGAGATTTAGTTGTCGATCAATACTGTTTGGCTAAATCTCGCCCAGCAGAACAGTTACAACCCTGGCTTTTCAGAGCTGCTTGGCATTTATAGCTCCAGCTGAATGGAACGTGAGCTGCAGGTGCTCAGCCCTTCGGCGAGCCGCACCCTTATTGTCCAAACATAATTTATGCTTGAGAACAAACAAACAAGCAAACATATTCAAGGCAATTCCTAATTTCCGCACCTGAGTCAATCAAGGTTTATTTTTATCAAGGCAAATGCACATAAGGGAATGGTGCATAGCTGATCAGCATCTAAGAGAGAAATGGATCTTGTACTTTGAAATCCTTATCAGAAATGGTTGTAGTGACTTTTAAGGGTAGGCTGTGCAAGAGGCAGTCTTTTAAAGTGATTTAATTCCATCCTTTCAAGAACTGTAATCTGGGAGATTGGTTTGGCTCCCCATCACTGCCAGGGAAACCCTGTACTATTGAAGAAGCCCTTTTAATAACACAGCTTGTCAAATGCTCGATGTTTTAATTTTTTAAGTGTCTTGTTAATTGCGTATTTGCCAGAGGCTCTGTGATATCATATAAAAGCTGTCATAGCAGGCAACCACTAAGTTCACCATACACTCAGGTTGCATAGTCATGCTTCTCTGTTCAGAATACACAACAGTTAATTTGATGAAATATCTACTGGCAAAATTTCTCCCTTAACTGTGGCACTACTGTCTGTCTGTTTGTCTGCCTAGATGCTCTTAATGCTCTCATTACCATGGTATCTCAGTGCATCCAGACCCATGGATATCTGAGGAGGAGTTAATAAGCATTAGCTCTTGCTAGGACTCCTCAGAGGATGCTTCTGCCAAACTGCAGGGGACAGCAGAAAAAACCAGCATGATTCCTGAATGCAATGAGCTGCCTGAATGAGGAAAGCTGGTAGGACAGTGTGGAAGCTCTGGAATCTATTTAGCAGTGCCTTACAGTCTGCCTCTGGCCAGGTGGCAGGGCTCTCGCATGTTGAATTATACGCAGGCATTTTTCTTGCTTGTGTGCAGAGAAGAGCAAAGCTAGAGTTACTGTGAGCTCTGTGCTAGTGAGGATGCCAAGGAACACCATGTGGAGGCGGGTGAATTCTGGATGAGAGAGTGGGTAAACAGAAAGGCTGAAGTGCCAGGGGGTAGCCTTGGGGGCATTCCCTTAGGGAACAAACAGCAACTGAGCTAAAAAGTAAGGCCACACTACAGCAATTAGCTTCCTGAAATGATCTAAGGTATCAGCTAGACTTTTAACAGAAAGACCTGGTTGACCAGGTGATGTGCATGCCTACAGTTGCTGTATTTGAAAGCAACATTTCTGGCCCTGAAAAGCCAGCCCATGAATTTATCCATTTACTTGTGAAACCTGGAATCTCCTGGATGGTGCAGACTTTATTTTTGGTGGTGCTGAGTGCAAGCTGGAAACAGATAAAACTGCACCTTTTCAGGACTGTTCATGTTCAGGGCTTGGATCTTGATCCTCATGATATTATTAAGAAAACTTCACGTGAGCAGGCTTTTAACTAATACTACTTTTATTCAGTCCCAACTTATATCTCAACAACCCCTCTGACCAAAAAGGGCTGTAACAGTGGGAGCAAAATATGACCTCTGGTTTGTACTGTTTCAGCAGGGATTCTCCCCATTTCTCAGTCTCTCTCTCCTCACACTCTCAATCTTATCTTCTCTTCAGTTTAACAGGAAAATGGATGGGACTATATCAGAAAGGCCAACAATATATCTGAATTCTCTAGTATTTCTGGCATAAAATATTCAATAAGTATTGTTGTTGAAAAGGCTGGGTGTCAGGAACGTGGGTGTACCTCCTAAATAACATGGGCAAAATCATAACATCACAGCATGCTGTCATCCACAGCAAGAAATCTCAGCTGAATTCCCCTGTCTTTCTCTTCACAAGGCCACGAAGACAAGGAAGTACATACAAACCACAGGACTCGAGAGTGTTTTCCAGTGTCCAGTAGCCTAGATGCATCCTGACTCCATCTCATGACAAAACCAAGGCATGTATACTCTCCTCCCCTACTCACTTCTCCTCTTGTCTTCCTTTCTGGAAGGCCAGGTAGTCATGTAGGCAAGAGGGCCTCGTTGCCAGTAAGGAAGAAGGAGTTGCAGAAGATAAAGGATAGCTCCTCCAGTTTTGGTGGAAGCAAGGAAGGGGGAGAGTAAGTAGATATGAAATACCAGATCTCTTGAGAAACATCAGGTAAGAGGAAAAGAAGTAGTGCACATTTTTCTTCTGCTCAGTGGTGATACATGCATGCAGACACCAGCCTAGGAATTGCTGGGGAACTCTAATGAATCTCTCTGAGTTGTGTCTATGGTGCTGATTACCGCCGTTCCCGCAGAAGCCACTTGTATTTGTGATATGGAGATGTTTTCAGCAGGCAATGAAATATTAGTCGCTATTTAAAAGATGTACCACATAATTGCAGAAGATAGCATGTTCCCATTCCAATTACAAGTGAATAACTGTAATACCTGAAGGAGCCTTGTGCAGCATCTGTAGGTAAACACCCTTTGTAAAGGAATCTAGGCATAGAAAAATGCATAATAGGCTTCTGAATAGTAAGGATTAGATATAAACTACTGAAGTAAAAGAATCACTATTCCATGGAGAAATCTAAGTCGAGTTTGAGCTGTTTTTCCTAAAAAGATGCAAAATATATTGTTAGCAAGTTGTGCTCTCCTTTATTGCTTGCATATCAATATGGCAAGTAGAACACTTCTACCTCAGAATAGTTTGTCCTCAGCTCTCCATGTTAAATTCACAAAAACATTTAGATGTGGCAATGCTTCATCTTTAACCAAAGCCTGTCTTCACACATTGATCGTGCTTGCAGCCATTCTCCAACACTGAGGTCAACTAGCATGAATGGTTCATATTGACTCTTAAATCTCCTGCACAGCATGGCTGTTGCAAATTGTTTACTGGGAATGGGACTGTTTCCAGTAAACATCTAAATTAGCTCACTGCAAATGCTGAGATATGCCCTAACTGCTAGGTTATGTAGGGGCCTCCATACAGCACGTATAGAGTCTTCTGACATGTGTAGAGCAGATGGGCAGATTCTGACGATCTACATGTTGAAGGTGGTTGCTGAAAGTGGTGGTGCAGTGACTAAATCCACACTTTGGTAGATTCAGCCCTTAACAATTTATGGGAAGCTTTATAGAAGGGAACAGAAATATATATATGGGGCATGACAGCAGGCTTGCAAACAACAGAAATACCTGAAAAACCCTCTGTTCTGCTATTGATCCAAAGGAGTGCTGGAAACATTACTATGGCAACAATTCTTACCCAGTGGAAGAAGCATGCCATTATCTGTGCATAGGAACAAAACAAGAGGAGGAGTTTTTCAGAACTGTTGCCCACCTCCCCTTGACCACTACAGATGTGCTGACCTTCTGGCATGAGCTCCTGCTGCAGAAGCTTTCAATGAGGTACAACTTGCAGAATTATTTATTGGCCCATGCACAGAGAACAAAGACATTCTATTGACCAACAGAGTCCTGTTGCAGAAACCAGCACTGCATGGAACTCCTGTTTTCTAAGAGTATCAAACATCTTCCTTATCTTGTTAACAACCTGGGTTATCCGTGTGAATAAAAGAGACACGTCTGCTCTGGCTCACTCTAAATGTTGTCTATGTCATTTGGCTACACACCACTTCAACCTTTCGCAAGTACAGCTATCAAATCAGAAAACTGCTGAGCATCTAATCTGGCCCGTTATTACTGAGAATTTCAGACTAAAGTACAGATCTGCTGGTATTGTGGTAAAGGTATAATTTGGTCTATTAATTAGCAACTAGACTAATAAAGTCAGCAAGAAACCTTTTTGCATTATGTGGCTACATTGACAGTCCACATTCCATAGCCTGAGGGCAGAACTGAGAGCTAATCATATTCCAGGTGTTTGTAGCAGTGAAGAAGCCCTCTGCTGCTCCTAGCTGCATCTCCAGCTCCACATAATTTTAAGCAGTACTGTGACCCTGCCCACCGCTCCTAACCCTGGGGAGGGGAGTGATACCGGCTACAAGTCCAGGCAGACTGTTCTTCCTGTAAATGGCTGAGGAAAACGATTGTGTGGGAGATGGTGCCAAGCCAGGAGAGAAAAGGAGCAGCCTGGAAGAAAGCTTCCAAATACACACTCCCACTGCAGAAACACTTTATGGCTGTCCTGAGGCTGGGGAGAAGAACAGGCAGCTGCAAGCTCTTTCCAAGCTGTTTGTTTGCCAGTCTTCTCTGGGCAGCCTGTGGTACAGCCAGCTGTGAGAGCAACACAAGTAGGTGGAACAGCTCTGCCCGCTTGGGAGCTTGCTACTGCTCCACAGAGCCTTTTAACGGCATGAGCCAAATCGATACAGCCCATTGCCATTAGTATTGTTATCCCCCTTTTTTATAACAACAGAAAAATAAGGGCCAGAAAAAAAAAAAAGAGAGAGAGCCTGGGCAGAAGATAGACTGTAGAAAGATATCAAGATCAACACCAAGTCTGTGAAGCACAAGGAAGGAATGGAAAATACATTGCTACTAATTAATAATGTTGAGTATATACACCAAATGCCATCCAGGTGTTTACTAGGTCCCTGCCTAAAAAGCTGAGTTCCTGCTTATTCTCTAGAAATGGTAAAGGTCTATTTCTTCCAGAGAAGTAGGTAGCCCTGCTGTTCCCGGAAATTATTTGTCTTTCCTTCATGTTAACTGTCTCCTGCACTCCATCACAAGCAGCCACAGTGGCACAGAATATATGTGCATCTGTGTGTATATACAGGTATATTTTACTCATACACAAACATAGGTAGGAAAGAGTGTTGAAAATGACTCCATGAAAGAAAAACTAGAATAGACACTTGGATTTAATCTACTTGGTCAGTCTTTTTTCCCTTCCCTAGACACAGCTGGTTTTATTCAACACTGACTTTTTTTCTAGTACTAGATGACTTTGGGTCCTGAAGACACAGAAATAGGAGCTGTTACTAAGGATATAATTTTTTTTTTGACAACATTAACTTTGACAGCTTCATGAACTTTATTGAATAAATGATGGTTCACTACCCATCAAAACAGTATTTTCCCACTTCCCCAGCTTTCTCTGCCTTCAACACCTGAGAGCCTCCCAAGTAATAATCTCTTTTCTAGCCTTTGGGGAAGTAGCTTAATCAGTTCCAGGAATTTTGTTCCATGTTTGCACAGGTGAGAGCAGGTGCCCTGGGAAGAAATAATGAAAGAAAGGCTAAGTCAAACAAGTAAGATACACAGGTAGTCTCAGATGTGTGGAAAGCTCTGTTCGTTTGCAGCTCTCATGGAAGCAGATTTCACATGGAAGCAGCCCAGGTCCAGCTCTGCAATCAGAAGCAATGCCCTGTTGCCTGCCTGTCTGCATTCCGAGGAAATGCAATTGCTGGTGGAAATCGTGGTCCCTGAGGGGGAAGTTCTTGCCCAGATAGCTTGGGACATCTGCAGAGGTTTTCTTAACATTAAAGCAGAGATTGCATTGTGGATTCTGTGTGAAAATGTGGGAGCACTGCTTACAAACACTGGGTTTGGGTTGTGGGGGTGCTTACTGCAAGCAGGTTCTTGTATTCTCTGCCTGCCGGCCCAGCACCTCGCTCAGAGCTGCTGGTGTGCTGCATGCAGGTGCATTTCCCTGGCTTGCACAGGGCTCCGGCATACCGGGCCTTGAAAGGTGCTGTTGGGTAGTATTTTAAGCCATTGGAGTCAGCCACAAGAATTTTAATCTAAATCTGCTTTTTCTGGACTTTGGAGAAGAACTGCATGTTTCAGTTGCAACAGCGAACGTTACTGTTCAGGCCCACCTTTAACCGGCAGGCTGACCCCTCCGGTGCCGCGAAGTTTGCCACCAGTTTCATCACGAAGTCAGGCCAAGGAGCGGCCACGAACCGCTCGCACTGCGGCTGCCAGCCTCAGGCTGCGGCCCCCGGCCCGCCGAGCACCCCGCGCAGCAGCCCGGAGGCCGGGGCCGCGCCGGGCGCCCCGTCACAGCCCCGCCGGGCCGGGCGCATTGTGAGGCGCCGGAGCTGCCGGGCGGCGAGCGCGGGGCATGGCGCTGAGGGCGGGCGGCGCGGCGGGGCGCCCGGCCCTGCTCCTGCTCATGTCTCTGCTCCTGCCCTCGCCGGCGGCGGCCGCCGTGAACGGCAGCAGAGCGGAGGTGGCGAAGCCCCCGGGCGGGCTCGCCGAGCCGGGTGAGGCGTCCCCGAGCGGTGTGGGCGCCCTTGGCGGGCCCTTCCCGGAGCGGGGCGGGCGGTGGGCTCCCCTCAGCCCGGCCGCCTGCCCGCTCTCTCCCCGCATGGCTTCTCCCGCAGATGGGGCGATGTCCGCTCCCGCCGAGGGGAGTTCCCCTTCGCCGCCCGGCTGCCCTCTCCGGAGGCAGGGGTGCCCGGCCGCGCCGCGGGGAGACCAGGTTTCGTGCGGAGAGCGGGCGCTGCGGGTGCGGGCAGCCGCCTTCGCCGCCGGGGCCGAGCGACCCCTCCCGGGTGCCACAGGCGGGCGGCGGGAGGGGCCGGGGCCGGTTCGGTGCTGTGCGGAGCCAGGCAGCAGCACAGGGACCCCTCCGGCCGGGGCTCTGGGGTCGTGCTGGGGAGGCGGGGGAGGCGCCGGATCTGCCTGTTGCTCCGGTAGCCGCAGGGGTGGGCGCCGGGCCGCCGGGAGCCCCCGCAGCCCCCTCCGCCTCTGCTCGCGCAACGAACCGCACGGGGTCACGGCTCACGCGTAGTCAAGTGCAAAGCCGATTCCCCATGGAAAGATTTCCGTCCGGGGAAGCCTTCGTCCCCTGAGCTGCCCCTTGGGGTGACACTTCGGGGACGGAGCAGTGCTGCTCTCCCTCCCCACTCCACTTTGACCTTCAGGACCCCGCAAGTACTAAAGCCACAATCCCTGGCAGGAATGAGATGCCTAGCTCAGGAGTGAGCAGGTTCCCCCAGGGTTCACAACCGTGACTTCGTGTGCTCTCTCTTTGACATTTTTGGTAGCACTTCTGCGGGCTTTTAAAGTGTTTATCAAAATGTTCTGCATATATGCTGTGATGCGGCTTGTAATTAAAATGGTGTACAATGGCAAAGATTTCTGTTCTACATAGGTTTTACAAGGCTTCCAAATGTAGAGAGGAATACAGACTGCTTTGCTGCGCTGGTACTAATTGCAGCCCCCTGACAGGAATGTAAATGCAGTTCCTTAGCACATTCTTATCTCAGCATGTGTGGGATTTACATATATAACTCCTATTAATGCTAATGGAAGTTATATACATAATTCGTTTTGCATAGGGCTGACACTATTTTTTTTATCTGAACCCCATGCAACTAGAACCAGCCTTCTCATGTAAGTAGAAAGATCCGTAGTTTCTTGCCAGGAGCTGTCTTTAACATTTTGGTTCATTTAAAATGTACAGAGGAAATGCAAGTAAAGTAAGCAACCCAAAACTTTGTATTGTGACATTGGCACGGAAGGTTCATATAAAAAGTGTTACGCTATCCAGAGGTTTATAATTGAGTCTGATTCAGTTTCCCTTAGTTTCTTTTTGTTGCTTTTTTAAAAAAATTAATTAAATCAGAAACCAGGATTGGTGATTCCTGATCAACTTGTTCATTTATAACAAGTCAGCTTTTAATGTTTAGATGTGTTTAAAGTTTTATTTGGAGTATTACTTACAGTATCTTTTTTATTTAGAGCTATAGTCAGTTGATCATTATGCATCTCTGACAAAAGAGCCATGTTGTGCATTGTGGTGCTCCTGAAGCCAGAAGCATCCTGAAAGTTCATATCTTCACCTATAATTAGAAGTTTGCTTTCACTGGTTAGCAAAGTCCCTCGCCTTTTATTATCTGAAATTTTGTATTTTGTGTCTCTGCTTGTTTCTAAAGCCTTTTTTTTTTTTTTTTTAATTTGTGTCTGGATGGGAAATAGCAGGTTCTCCTTTCAGACCTGATGGCATCCTGCTGTGGCTACACTCAGCTTGTCACCTCAAAATTGAATTACAATAATGCCTACTTTCAGGGTAGAGGTTTGGGGCTTACCATAAGCTGATACGAATCATCAGAAATCTATTGAGTTGAGAATTAACATAATCTGAAGCTGGTTTAGTCCCCCCTCCCATTCATTTTTGCATATTTGTTTATTCTGCATAGGTGAACAAGTGCAACTCGTGTTGTACCAAGTTGAAAACAGGTATTTTTAAACAGGACTGTATTTAGACTGTAGACAGGATCTTTAAGTTCTCCTCCTCCTCTCTGCTGTGCTGTGGTAGTTGATGTTAGACAAGACAGCTGAATGACTGTCTGATAGAAAAGAAGCTAAGGGAAACGTGATAGGATGTCCATGGTGGGTACCATCTTCTAAAGAAGTTGTTATTTTTATGGCTCATTAGAGATAGTTTGAGGATACACTAGCTGTTTTAAAGGTTGTCTCTGTTTTCATAGGATTTTAATCTTATCATTTTTTTCCTTATGTTTTGGCTAAAGTTGGGGGTTTTATCATTCAACTGGATAGCTACTGTTTAAGGATTGTTGTGCATACGCTAGAAGACTGTTCTGACGAGCACAGCTTATATGCTGAAGTAAATGTCAAAACCATAGAGACAGTTAGAGATAACAGGAGAGTAAGATTTTGATGGCTTATTTATAATGTTGGGGAAAAGAGTTCAGTATCAGCGTATTATTGTGGAGAATGCACCATGCTGCTGTAGTCTAAATCCTTTACAATGGAGAAATAAAGGTTTTATATTTGTGTATCACTGACTGCAAGAAAAATGGATCCATTCCTTTCAACCTGAGAAATTTAAAGTTTTGGATAGTGTGTGAAAAATGTAAATGTTACCCAGAGATTTAGTAGCAAGAAGTGATATATAAACTTGCATTGCTGCACAGAAATAACATTTTGTAAACATAAATCTTGAATATAAAAAACTGAGAGACAGTGAAAGCAAACTTTACATTGGTGAGTATTTGTTATCAGAAAAAAATAATCTGAGTAGGAGGGACTGGCAGTGCAGACTTGCAAAAGCAGTCATAGTGACTTTCTCTTTGCATTTGGAAGAATTGAAAAGACCTATTGCTTATTTAATGAATAATTTCCAAAGGAGTTTCACTAAGTTAGTTTCTCTATAAAACAGTTACTGTATCTCAGCATCCTTATAAACAAACATTCAAATTGCATGCTATTAGGAATAAAATATATAATCCAGATTTGAATCCCAGATGGAGATGAGAACCTTTTGCTTTTGTACATTCTGTGAAACCCATTTTGTAACCTCAAAGTACCATTAAAAAATGGAAGGAACCCAATCACAGTGATTAAAACCCTAGTATCTAATTAAAATACTGTACCTGGTTGACTCATCTTTGTGCTGGCTGTCTAAACTTGACCTTGAAGTGTGATGGGGAAAAAAATCATGTGGGAAGGCATACATTAGCCAGAAAGAACAAGGAAATGAGTTAACTGAATATTGTTTCATGAAAATTTTTCTTAACTCTTTTCAGGGAGGACCTATTATTTGTGTAGAACCTAGACACTGCACTTCCCAGAGCATTCAGTAGACTAATTTAACATCATAGTCTGCTTTAGAAGAAAATTACGGCTTTTTTCCTTTTAAAGAATCATCTTAAGGTTTAAACATGAATGCTATTCAGACTGGATTTTATGATAAATTTTTCATAAATGTCTTGTTTTTCTCATCTAGTTAGTGAAAGAAAAAATGTTGGCAAATTTCACATTTCAACTAAAAAGTAGCAGAGATTTCAAGGAGTGGGTTTCCCGTTAACTGGGAATTTCCACCCCTGTCATTGTATTAGAGATGTAACTTTAGACTTTGTGTTCAGGTCTGGATGCCACTGTGTCCGCAGAAGTAGAATATGGAGCATGCACAGTTACATGTGGTAAGTAGCAAAGCAGATGAATAAAACATATTGTCATTTGTTTTTTTTGGGAAAAAAAAGTGCTAACTGTAGCAATTTAGCAGTTGTAATTTGCTTGCCCTTGTTCACCTCTCATTGGTTTCAATTGCCAATAACTATAATTAACAAAAACAATCAGGCTGATTGTCATTAGGAGTTTAGGTCAGATCTGTTGTTTTATTAATTTCACAGCCTGCAAGCTCCTATTTTAAACCAGTTCCCTACGTTTATTGGCACATGAGCTGCCTTCCCCAAAGTAACAATTTTCGCTATTTGTGAACATCTGTGAGATGTTCAGAAGATGAAAGATCTTCTGATGCTTCTCACAGATGTCTTCCCACATACAATATTGCCAAAAAATTGCTTGCCTGCAGTAGCCTGTTCTGTATTCCACATTTATACAATTTATAAATTGTGTGATGGCAAGAAGAGGTATCATTTTGGAGTAGGAAGGGAGAGAGGAAAGATGAGATGAGCTTTAAGAAGACATCTCTGTGTTTGGGGTGATGATAGAAACTGCTCTGAGGTGGTAATTTTATTGCTTAGGAAGCAGCCTTGAATCAGAAATGCTATTAATTTTTTTCTGAACAAATTCAGCTTCTCATAAGACCACAGAGAAAAGTGAGGTTTTGCCCCCGTCAATCTGATGTTTTCTAGAGTATGCCTTTTTTTTCCCCAGTCACTTTTTCATATGCTAGAACTTCCTTAATCCCCTCCTGTTTCACATCTTAGGACGTTATGGGTCTAAAAGATTTTTTCCTTCTACATACTTTAATATTTCTCTTTCTTCACTTCATAATGTCAAATCTGCTTATATGTTCTGTATATTGATACTGTATATGTATCCCCATACTCTTAGTAACCTCACTTGCTCTGATGCACACATCT
The DNA here is from genome assembly GCF_017639655.2 of Falco naumanni. Classification (NCBI taxonomy): domain Eukaryota; kingdom Metazoa; phylum Chordata; class Aves; order Falconiformes; family Falconidae; genus Falco; species Falco naumanni. Next base: position 5,427,780 of record NC_054059.1, on the reverse strand, counting down.
TTTGGATATAAGAAACTGCTCTTGATGTCCCATCCCTCTAGCAGATGTCTTAAATGTTCTGTATTTCCAGGGAGTTTCACTAAATTTCGTCTCGGTTTTATCTTTGGACCCTCAGAGTTAATGTTCTGGTGGGTTAACTATGGCTGGATGCCAGGTGTCTACCAAGCCACTCGATCACTCCCCTCCTCAGTGGGACATGGGGAAAAATAAGATGAAAAAGTTGTGGGTCGAGATAAAGGCATTTTAATAAAGAAAAGCAAAGCCTGTGCACAGAAGCAAAGGAAACAAACAAACAAAATTATTCTCTGCTTCCCATCAGCAGGTGATGTCCAGCCACTTGCTATGACGTAGGGCCTCAGTATTTGTAGTGGCTAATATGAAGACCAAGATATCGTATGGTATGGAATATCACGTTCATCCGTTTGGGTCAGATGTCTTGGCTGTGTCCCCTTCCAGCCTCTTGCCCATTCCCAGCCTACTGGTCTTTGGAGGGGGTGTGAAGAGACAGCCTCGATGCTGTGGGAACACTGTTCGGCAGTAGCCAAAACATCAGTGTGTTATCAACGCTATTCCAGCTACAAATACAAAGCACAGCACTATAAGAGATGCTGTAGGGAACATTAATTCCATCCCAGCCAGACCCAATACAATATGTTTAACCACTTTAATTCTGAAAATTATACGATCTTGCTGAAGAATCAGGAAAGGAAAGCTCTAACAAAAAAGACAAAGGCTTCATCTCATATCTGGAGTTCAGATCATGTTCACAGCCTTCATTCTAGTCTGAGCTATTCAGTGCATGGCATGTTTACCCTAGACTTCAGGAGAGCAGACTTTTGCCTCTTCAGGGATCTACTTAGTAGAGTACCATGGGGTTAAGCCCTGGAGGGAAGAGGGGCCCAAGGAAGCTGGTTAATATTCAAGGATCATCTCCTCCAACTCAGGAGCGATGCATCCCAGCAAGAAGTCAGGCAAAAGCTCCAGGAGACCTGCATGGATGAAGAAGGAGCTCCTGGACAAACTCAACACAAAAAAGGAAGCTTACAGGGGGTGGAAGCAAGGACAGGTAGCCTGGGAGGAATACAGAGAAGTTGAGTAGCCAGGGATCAGGTTAGAAAAGCTGAAGTCCTGATAGAATTAAATCTTAACAGGGACATGAAGGGTGACAAGAAAAACTTCTATAGATACCTTGGTGATGAAAGGAAGACTAGGGAAAGTGTGGGCCCTTTCTGGAAGGAAACAGGAGACATGATTACCCAGGACATGGAGAAGGCTGAGGTACTCAGTCACTTTTTTGCCTCAGTCTTCACTGGCAAGTGCTCTGGCCACACCACCCAAGTCACAGAAGGCAAAGGCAGGGACTGGGAGAATGAACTCCCCACTGTAGAAGGTCAGGTTCAAGATCATCTAAGGAACCTCAAGGTGCACAAGTCCGTGGAACCTGATGAGATGCATCTGTGGGTCCTGAGGGAACTGGCAGATGAAGTGGCTAAGCCACTATCCATTGAATTGAGAAGTCATGGCAGTCCAGTGAAGTTCCCACTGACTGGAAAAGGGGAATCATAACCCCCATTTTTAAAAAGGGAGAAAAGAAAGACCTGGGGAACTACAGGCCAGTGAGTCTCACCTCTGTACCCAGCAAGATCATGGAGCAGATCTTCCTGGAAACTATGCTAAGGCACATGGAAAATAAGGATGCCATTAGTGACAGCCAGCATGGCTTCACTAAGGGCAAATCATGCCTGACAATTTGGTGGCCGCCTATGACGGGGTTACAGCAGATAAGTGAAGAGCCACTGACATCATCTACTGGACTTGTGCAAAGCTTTTGACACTGTCCTGCACAGCATCCTTGTCTCTAAATTGGAGAGACATGGATCTGATGGATGGACAACATGGTAGATAAGGAATCGGCTGTATGGTCACACTCAAAAAGCTGCGGTCAATGGCTGGATGTCCAAGTGGAGACTGGTGATGAGTGGCATTCCTCAGGGGTTGGGATTGTGAGCAGTGTTGTTTAACATTTTTGTCAGTGACATGGACACTGGGATTGAGTACACCCTCAGCAAGTTTGCCAGTGACACCAAGCTGTGTGGAGCAGTCAACACGCTAGAAGGAAGGGATGTCATCCAGAGGGACCTTGACAGGCTTGAGAGGGAGGCCTGTGTGAACCTCATGAAGGTCAACAAGGCCAAGTGCAAAGGCCTACACATTGATTGGGCCAATCCCAAGCACAAATACAGGCTGGGTGGAGAATGGTTTTGGAGCAGCCCTGAGAAGAAGGATTTGGGGTTGTTGGTTAACAAGGAGCTCAACACGGCCTGAAAATGTGTGTTTGCAGCCCAGAAAGCCAACTGTGTCCTGGGCTGCATCAAAAGAAGTGTGACCACCAGGTCGAGGGAGCTGATTGTCCCCCTCTGCGCCGCTCTCATGAGACCCCACCTGGAGTCCTGCGTCCAGCTCTGGGGTCCCCAGGAGAAGGACATAGACCTCTTGGACTCAGTCCAGAGGAGGGCCATGAAGGTGATCATAGGGCTGGAATGCCTATGAAGACAGGCCGAGAGAGGTGAGGTTGCTCAGCCTGGAGAAAAGAAGGCTCCAGGGAAGCTTTGTAGCAACCTTCCAGTACCTAAAGGGGGCCTACAGGAAAGCTTGGGGGGGACTTTTGACAAGGGCATGTAGTGATAGGACAAGGAGTAATGGTTTTAAACTGAAAGAGGGTAGATTTAGATTAGATGCTAGGAAGGAATCCTTCACCGTGAGGGTGGTGAGGCACTGGCACAGGCTGCCCAGAGCAGCTGTGGGTGCCCCATCCCTGGGAGTGCTCAGGGCCAGGCTGGATGGGGCTTGGAGCAACCTGGTCTGGTGGAAGGTGGAAGGTGTCCCTGCGCGTGGCAGGGGAGTTGGAACTGGGTGATCTTTAAGATCCCTTCCAACCCAAACCATTCTGTGATTCTGTGATTTTACATTTGTTGTTCCGGTAAAGCTGTAAGCTCTTTGTCTCCTTCACAGTCCTTATCCTCTAGATCCATCTATCAAGTCTTTTATTATTTCTTGCTTTCTGAAATGACTCAGTTTTCTTAATTTTTTCCCAGTAATGCTGTGGCTCAGATCCATTGCTCCTGTAGCCATAGTCCATGTTTACAGAGGCATTAAAGCATAATTAAAACATGTTTAATGATACCTTGTCATACTTGCCTCAGTTTTGCCATACTCTCTTTGCGGTCTAATTGTTTTGGCCACTCTTACCTCTCGATTTCTCTTGTATTTCTAAGTATCCAGCTCTTTGTGGATCATCTTTCTTTACCACTTCTGTCCCAGTCTATTAATTTACATTTCTCTATGGTGAATTTAATTTAGGTAATTTATTTTACTGCATTGTGGCCAGTTTTCTGTTAGGTTAACTTGTATGACTTGTTGAAGTTAAGACTTAATTTGTTAAGCATCTCAGGAGATTAATTTCATCAGCTTTGGCAGCTACTAAGAAGAGGTGGGGAAAGGAAACATGGGAATGAAAGGAAAAGCTGTCCAAAAGGAAGAGGCAGAGGAGTACCAAAAGAACTTGTAGGTGTAATTAAAAGGTTTTTTTTCATGAACCCTTTTGAGTACGATATACTTTTCACATTTTATTATTCCCATAGATAAGACATGGTGAGATGCTACCTGATGAATGTGACTACAGTTAGCCCAGTACCCAGCCTTTTGGCTTTTCATAGGTTTCCTGTCTTTTTTGTTAGCTAAAAAAAACTGGATGTCACTGAAGAAAGAGGAATGCCTTTAATAAAAATGTCAGTTCACTGCCATTTACACCTCTGTCTCTCTGCATCATGAGATGAGACATTCTCTGGAGAGGAGAACAATCCTTGTTTTGTGTCATTTTCAGTAAGTGGTGTTGTCTCCCTCTGTCACTTGAAGTTCTGTTTCACAAGCTACATGATATCTCTGAGACATTCTGAAATCCATTGGTTTATATAATACGCATTTAAGGAAGGCAGATGCATCATAAATGCAATGTTCAAACCAATTTCCTATTTTTTATTCTCCTGCAAGGGAGGGTTAACTTTCTCTTTCCATGCCTATTAGTAAACAAAATGCTTCTGGAAAAATGGCAAAACCTTCAGTGTTTACTGGGCCTAAACACATTATTCCTGCCTCCCCCACAAGCTATGTCATTCCAATGAACTTGTGTACACACTGTTTGGCAAAAACAGTTATAGCACTTGTTTTGAATTTGTTCGTAATTGTTAAAACGAGGATGTTCCCATTGAAATCCTGATAGTGAGAGTGAACAGCTTTTTGCTTCCTTGAACATTGTGTAGGAATTCTCCTTAACTTTACATGTTTGAAATAGGTTCCCTCCCGTTCTTTGTCTTCAGTGCGACCCTCCCATGTTGCAGGTGGAGTCCAGGTGGTCAACACTTGATTTCACCTGTTTGTCGTGAGAAGCCCCATGTTACCGTCCACCGGCCTCTGTTCTCTCCTTCATTCCGGAGGCTGTTGGTGGTATTCCTGTATCCCTCACTGTTGGTCCCTGTTAGGTAGCTTCAGACTCCCCCGTCCTAGTGCCAGGAGGTTTTTCGTGCCTTCAGTTTCTGTTGGCCTTGGTGGGAGTTGAAGACACTCAGTCACGAGACTGGAGGCAGGCTGAGTCGGCAGTCTGTACAGTGTTCTCTGTGCCATCTGATTTGAGCATTTAAAGGCCAGGAGCCCGAGTGCTTTGGTAGTTAAAGTGAATTAATGGTTTTTCAGAACATATATTAGTTTCTTTTCAAATGCTTTTTCTGTAAGAAAAGTTTTGAATTAATATTCAATTCTTTTGATGACACATGATGACTCTAAGAATCACAGTCCCTGGTGTGCAGTGTCTGACAGAAGTAGATATTGTCATGAAATCTTAGATACCAACATGGGATAGCTTTAGCAGGCACTCTGAGAACATCTGTTTGGCCTGGTATTTGGTAGATACATATTAACATCCAGGATAAAGAAAGAGAAAGAAAAACAGAGTATGAAGGAAATGAAGAAATTCAGAGTGAAAGATTTTTTTTTTTTGCCCCTCATAGGTATTGGCATTCGGGAAGTTCTGTTAACCCGTGGATGCCCTGGGACTGAAGCAAAATGTCTTGTCCGTGTGGAGGAATGTCGGGGGCCAGTAGACTGTGGATGTAAGTGGAACACTGTGATACGGTAATCTAGAGTAAATATGTTGATTCAAAGGAAACATCCTTATTCTCTGTTAGCATGGTGGAAGTGGAATAAAATGATTGCATTCCACCCTCTAATCACCCTGTTAAAAAATCCGGTAATGTTTCAGGGTTCATTTCTGTACTGATGTGTGCTGGATTTCAAGTTCCTGTAAAATACTGTTTTTCTGCTGTGTACTTGGTTCCAGACATTAGACCAAGCAAAAAATATTTTAAGCAATTTTAAGGGAAAGCATAATTTCCAAGTAACATTCAGTGGTTTACAGAATTATGAACTTTATGATCTATACAGAGTTGTATTTAATTAAGTAATGATGTACCTAATTTAAAATCCCTCCTATAGGGGGAATACCAATTTCTGAGGGCCTTGCCTGTGTGAAGATGCCTTGTATTTCTATACCTCCTGAAAATCGATTTAAATATGTTTGGAAGATGTTAATTCCAAGCAAGGTGAGTAACTGAATCCCACTTTGTGCACAAAAATTGCATGCTGCATGCATTTACCACATGCTCCAGCTGAATTGTTCAGACTTCTGGGCAGATTATTTCCTTTGTTGTCATAATGCAAATAAGCCCTGATTTCTGACTGGAAAGTTGGTAATAGAAGGACTCACAAAGCTTTGCTTCTTTATGCAGCTTCACTTTCCTGTTCATGTGAGGGAAATAATTTTAAAGAGTAATGTTTACTGTTACTTCAGGAAAATGGGGCATAGTGGCTGGTGAGCATATACATATCTCAGCAAGTCACAACCACGTTGCCCTTCCCAGTTGTTTGCGTAGGAGATGCTGAAGAGGTGGCGGAATTTTCCCAGGGGCCAAGAGATCCTGACAGGTTGAAAGCTGTTGGAGTATAATAAGTACTTTTCTGTGCGTCTGACACAATGCAAGTCATCTTTGCAGATCTATGTGAAAAATTACAAACACCCCCCCCCCCCCTTTTTTTTTTCTTCTCTTTTATATATGGCTAGACACCACACATTCTTCCCAATGATTCAGCTATTATGGAAGTTTGCAGAGGTACCCATTCAGTTACTTTCCAGTGTGAAACTCAAGAAAATGGAATTATAATTGCCTCTGTAAAATACACAGTCTACGCAACAACTGGTAAGTTCACAGAGATGCTTACAGTCTTGTAGTGATATGGCCTTGTGTTTTTTATGTAGTACTCAATCTTCGTAAGATTGCATGTCACTGGCAGTGTATAGGTAGCAGCTTGTGCACTGTGGTAATGACTGTCATGAAATGCAGGCCAATAAAAGAGACATATAAAAGGAAATGACAGAATGAGAATGAAAAGGTTCCTTGTGGTAGGAATGAGTATTTTCTTTATCCTTTGTAAAACTTCAAGCTAAAATTAGGTTTTCCTATTACCTGCTTATTTTTTACTGCACCCAGGTTGGTTAGCATAGGGTACTTTTTGCCTCACTAAACCACATAGCACCAGCAGCACGGGCTGTGCACTTAAGTTTCCTTTCCACTTCTACACTGAAGCAGGAAAACAATCTTTTGGGTTTGTCTTTTAGTAGTCATCTGGAATTTGCTTATACACAATGGATTTAGCAAATTTTAACATGAAGAAGAATGCATCATAAACCATTTCCCCAGTACTATCTACTTACCCCCTATGCTAATGGGATTTTTGCTGACTTCATCAGGAAAGGTAGCAGTGTGCTGATTTTCTCAAACCATGAGAACAGCACATGGAAGCTCAATCTTTCCCAATCAGAGAAAGTGTGAAATTGCCTTGCTCATCAAAATGTAAAGTTTTTCCTGAAATAATGTAGATTTAGGTCTTAGGCAAAATTATGGCAGACTAGAAAGAAATCCTTGGAGATACTCCTCCCCAGGTTTCTCCCTTTCATGTTGTTTACCCAGGTAAAACTGTGTGGCCTGGGAATCCTGCTTTTTATCCTTTCTCATCAGTAAGATAGGCTATTTCCTGTATATCTATTGAGGTCCTTTCTGCTATTGTACACTAACATGGAATTTGTTTATTCACTTTCTAAATCCATCTGGCAGTCACAAAACACCAAAAGCTGTTTTCTTTTTTCCTTCTCCCACTATTCAGTCTCTACATTCCTTTTTGTACAGAGCAAACTTCCTTTTTGAGACCTGAATTAGCGTAGCACATAATCTGTTTTAGGTTTAAGCATGCAAGTGGTTCCATTGACTTGAGTAGGTGGGTCATCAATAGGACGACTCACACACTTGTGTTTAAGCTGTGACTGAGTAGTGTTGGTGAAAAGTGGTCAGATGAAACACGTCCAACAGACTTAGCCACTGAGAACCTCTTACAAGGACTGAGATTTATTGAGTTAGAAAATATTTAGGACTATACAGAAATCTGAGGAAGACAAGCTGTAAGGTTTACTAAGTAGCCTAAAAGGAATGGATTGTTCTGCTTAGTGCCAGATCAGCATCCTTTGGCTTTGTACAGAGGTGTGCAGATGCCCAAAAGAGTTTCTGGGTTTTGCTTACCCAGGAGTGGCATTGTTTGGACTTGAGAAATTACTAACTCTGAATTAGATACATAGAAGAAGTTATTAGTTTAAGTTTTGGTTGAGAATGTACCAGATCTAGTTTTGCTCACTGTGGATGATCAGAAGTCTAGACAGATCAGGATTTGCAACAGGATTGGGAGGAAATGAGAAAGATCCTTCTGACAGCATCAGTGGATGCGGCGAGACTCCTTGTGTTTGGATGTCGATTTTCTTAGCTGCTGCCTTGTATTTGCAGAGCTGCTCTGTTCATCTGTGTTGTTCAGACTCTGGGAAGGGGTAACATTTCTGCCCATGGTACAATGATGCCTGTCCCAGTTCCTTATTAAAAGACATTTTGAAATGAGGGCTGGGGAATTTGAGACAAGTTTATCACCCCTGTCAAGTAAGATGGTTTCTCTATCTACTCCAGAAAATCTAAGTCTTTCCTTTGAGAGAACATCTTTTTCTTTGCCGTTTATCTATCCAGTCTCCAAGCTGAAATGTAAAGAGCAGAATCACAAAATCAGTATCAGAAATAGGACAAAAATTTCCCCTTTCAGGTAATCTACAGGACTGAACTAGATTTTTTTGAGCATCCAAAATTGGCTACAGAGATTCCTAGTCAGCCGAAGCTGGGCAGGTGTGGTGGGCTGACCCTGGCTGGCTGCCAGCCCCACACAGGTAGGTCAGAGGATCATAAAATTGCTTAGGTTGGAGAAGACCTTTAAGATCATCAGGTCCAACCCTTAACCTAGCACTGCCAAGTCCACCACTAAACCACGTCCTTAAGTGATGAGTCTCACAGAGGCCACCTTGCAGCCCTTCACTGCCTGGGCACTGGCACCTAGTACTGCAGTCCAAACTGTCTGTGGGGAGAGGGTCTTGTGTATGTTTTGGGAGGTGTCTTTGTACCAGATGAATGGACAAATTGGTTTTAGTCAGGAAAAGAATAGGTCCTTTCTATTGCCTCCTAAATTACCTTTTTTTTTTTTTTTTAATCCAACTGAGGGGATTCTGACGATCTCTGTGCCTCAGTCAAGTCAATAAGCTTATGTATTTCATCTTTCTCATCACCTAGATCACTCCTTTCACTATTCCACAGAGATTAATTTCTTCATGCCGAGACTACAGGACATGGCAGGGGAAGTGAAAACGTGTTTGCTCCATGGTTGGCCTTTCTTGTTGGCACTTTCCTAGAGAGAAAGCCTTGAAGTTGTCAACAGAGCTAAAAATTATCAAGGTAGCTGACAAAGGGCAAATATGTTTGCTTTTGTCTCATCCCTCCTTCTCTTTCTAGTGCTCTGATGTTTCACCCATGTGAACAGCAGCAACCAGATTCAGCAACACCACCTACAAGCCTGGCCCCAAAGACACTACTTGAAAATACATAGTGTGACACTTTCTGCTTCAGATTTTGAGGCATGTGAGGTGGGAGGAGGGAAGACGTGTTGCAAAAGGGCAGATAAAATCTCACAGGACTTTGTGTGTATTTGCCATGTGGCAAAACTTCGTATGAGTTAATTTTAAATCTATGCACACAGAACTTCCATGTGTCCTTTACCAGTGATCACTGTGCTTCTCAGTGACCTTTTGATGAGCAGTCATAATGGTATTTTTGCATAAGTGAGGTTTTTTTCATAATTTGGCTCTTTCTTTGGTTTTCAGAACTGTTCAGACCTATGGGTTCTCTTTGTCTTTTATAGCAAGAGAACAGGGGGAAAAAAGTATTTTATTCTCATCAAAAATTACTGGAATCTATGCAAGGAAAATCCCATCTTCTAATAACTGACTTTTCTATATTTCCTTTTTACTAAATCACTACCCTGAAACACTGAAGAGTGTTTGTTTCGCACTCCCACCTGTTGTGTTGTTCGGCGTTTTGTAAAGACTTTGGAACTGGAAGGTGGTTTATTCATATGTACTAATAATAGTTCTGTGAGGAGGGAGGACTCTGCAAGGGAGGAATGCAAGAACAGAGAACGATCCTCATTAGGATGCTATTTGAAGGGTGTCAGCCTACTGAGATCCCAGCTGTGCTCCAAGCTCCACGCTTCTCATGAGTGAGAGAGAGAGTTGGGGTGTGTGTCTAGTGCCACTTCTGTGGAGAAGATGGAGGCAATAGCGTTTCTGTGTTTCAGAGGCCATTCTAGCCCACATCTCTCTTCATTTCCTGCTGATGACTTCAGTGCCAGAGCCTCCCTGAGACAGAAAAGTCACATCTCTGTAACTGGCTACTGTACAAACATGCAATCAGCATGGCCATGTTGTCCTTGCATTTGCACAGAAATGAAATGGGGAACCCCCGTACTCAAGATTAACAGCCTGGATCTCCTCCATGTGTTGTAACCCTACTGTCTCATTAGCATATATCCATCCATTTTTGATACACAGGAAAAGGCTTATAGATAATCTAGAAGGAAAACAGAAAAGCTATGCATCACCATTATATTAAGGGGAAATAAAACAGTCTGCAGAGGCAAAATTTCATTCCTTTCTGCCAAACTGATACATACTTTCTGGATCTGCAAAGTGGTGTAAAGCACTGCTGTTGGCTGCTGGACCATATAAACAATTGGTTGAGTGCTGGCTTGTAAATGGAGCACTGCTGTACAGTCAACATCATGGTCTAGGAGGAACTCCAGCTCAATGAAAAACCCAGGGGTAGAGGAGGATAGAGAGGAACAATGCTACTGGCAGAAGAACTGGGTTTCCTTTGGACAGAAATGGTACTGAAAAAGCAGGTGTTCCACTTCTTGATGTACATGATTTACATTATTATGAATCTGTTTCTTATTAAAGAAATTACTGAATGGAATGCAGAGACAGAATTTGTATTGCTGATATTTTCTGGAGGGAAATGCTAGCAGTGGCAACAGATGCTTCTGAGTGTATTTGGATTTAAGAAATTAAAGGGGAGAGGGTTCCATAAAGGCAGAGGACAGTCCAGAGATGCACTGCACTGCACAGAAATCAAAACAGCTTTGTTGAACTGTGGTGTACAATGCAAATACAGTTGCTGGGCCACACCACAGCAAAGTATGTGCTGCTAACCTGCTCTGGTGCTTGGTGGGAAGGAGGTATGTGATGTATCTCTTTCAGCCCAAATAAGAAAGCAGTAACTTTCTAAGGTCCTGTTGTTCTGATGGCACAAAGAACATTAAAAAGCTGCCAAGCTTCTTAGCAGCAGGTAGTGGCCATACAGGTGATGCTTTTGTTTCCTTTAATCCAGCCTGTTGTCCCTGCATTGGCATAGCAGATAGTGACTGGGGTAGGAGTGTGCACTGCTTGGACCATTTGAGCTGTTGGAAAGGCTTCCGTAAGTCATGACCAGCACTGGGACCACACAAACTCTGGGGTTTCTGCCACAGGGCTGGCCTCAAATCAGCAAGCCCTGGTGGAAGTTAATTTTTTTTTTTTTAATTTTAAATTTGAGCGTTCTTTCTTTTCCTTCCTTCCTGTCTTGTTCAGACTTACATAAGTAAATGGATCTTCGTAGGTTAGATCCAACAGTGCCTACAATCTATCTGCAGTATCCCAGCCTTGCATTTCATTGAAGTGCATTCCTTTTTTAATAAACATTAATATAAATAATTAACAGGTAAGGTAAGAATGCCAAGCTTTCAGTAAGGGTTGGAGGCAATCTGCTTGAAACTGTGAGATGTGTTATCAATCTCTTTTTTTTTTTTTTAATAGTGGAATGCACACAGTTTTAGGGATCGTTTTACAATGTAATTTGGGAATATATATGATAGTGGTTTTTTTGGTCATTCTTTGTAGCGAAGTAGTCCAGAGACCCAGAGTGGGCTGTGGACTTCAAGTTGAAAGCAATTGAACTAGACTTCACATGTTTCAAAAAAGATTTGTTCTTCCTATTTTTACTAAATACCTCTTTGTAACCTTAACTGTAAGCTGAGGATGTTTTTAAGGCACGTTCTGACTGTGGCAAAATTTTCACTGACTAATTGGGAGTGTTGCCTGGACTTTAAGAGTGCAGTCAGCACTTAGAAGTGCACCTGATGTGAATCAATCTTTGCTCATTGTGAACCAGCTTACTGGGAAGCTGCTTTCCTGTCTGCTTCCTGCTTGCATTTTAAACATGTGTGTTTACTTGGAATGCATTCCCTCTGTATTATCAGGTTGTCTCTTGGGCAGTTCTGGTTCTTGGCTACTGGAAGAATTTCTTGCCTAGGAAGAAAACTTGAGTAGACTAGCTGTGGATGACATAAAACTTGCTTTTCTCTTCAGCAGGCTCCTGTTACAGCTTGTAAACAGAGATATTCTTAGAGTTCTAAGTTCACATCTAATATATTACATTAATGAAATTACAAAATCAATTATTATTTTCATTAACCTCTCTTCCCCACAACTTCATGTAATTCTAAAAAGACAAAGTCCAGTGATGTCAGTTAGCTTAAAAGTGAATGGCTTTACGTTGTATAAAAACTCCAGTATTCAGACTTACTATGTATGATACTCTCAGCCAGTTCACCATTCTTACCTGTCCTATATCTTGCAGAAAGATCAGGAGAATCATATAGATGAGCTGTGGTGTAAGAATATCAGAATGAAAATTCTGTGATGCAGAAGAGTGAAACCCAAATGATGTGATGGAAGAGTTGCTTAGATACTACAGTGATGACAGTGGCACAGGTCTTTATATAGAAGTAGAAATGAAGTAGAAATAGAAATGGGTTTCCTGCAGTCATTCTGCTACACAGAATTCCTACCAGTGTGAACATGAATCTTGCATACCAGTCAGCAATGAGATTGCACCTTATAGTTTTAGAAACTGCATGAGGGAAAATGAAAGATAAATTAGAGTTGGCTCATGTAAAATTGCCAAAGTTGGAGGGATCTGGCAAGATGCCTAATGGTTCATTGATTTTGGTTGAACGTGGCTGAACAAATAAGGTCAAGTAAATTTCAGAACAAGGTGACTGGGTTTGATTTCCAGGCATTTCTTTATCCAGTGTCACAAAACAGATGGAGGAAGTTGGTTACCATCTTCAGCATTTTTCACTCTTCCTGGGTTGGTTGTTAGAGTCACCTCCTAACCGTCACGTCTGGTCTTAGAGAGACAGCCTGAGTAATGGCAAGGCCCTCAGTTTCCTTAGGTGAATGGTTGAACAGGCTGCAGTATTACAAAATGCATTTTTACTTGATGTCCTTGCTACATTTTCATTTCTCAGCTTCATGCAGCTGCTCCTCTCTCTATATTTCTGGGCCATGCAGAACAGCTCCTTTCCACGCTCAGTGGTTATTTGCTTTAAATAAAGGCTTTGCAGACCTAGATAGAGACAGGGAACTGAAAAGCGGCACTTAAGTCCTTGAATCTGGTCTTTTGTTAGCATACTCTCTTTTGGCTTCATTATTATCATTATGACTGCAGCAATTACCATTGTTAGAATTCTTCTGTAGCACGGTGGTACCTTGATGTCTCAGCCCTGGGTGATGGAGCACCTGGTACCAGGCACAAAACAAAGAAGTCAGCCTGCCTCGAGTGGCAGACAGGCTGTGGTATTTCTTCTGTCTTTATCATTCATGTGTCTTACATGAACGTGTCTTGAAATCTTAACATTAAGGCATTTCTTAAAGCAAAAATATTGTTATATTAGTCATTCTTAACATGTACCAAATAGATACTTTCCCATTTTTATTTTTGCCTTGTCTTTAGGAATTGCAGTTCTTTGTGTTTCACAGCTGTTAAGTGACATGTATCCCCCACTCCACACCTTGATCTCTGTTTCTTTGCATCTTCCTTGGTTAGATAGGCCTTTGCAAAGAAGGTATAAAATGTCACTATTCTAACTTTTGCTGATACAGTAAAAGCCTGAAGGCTGTGAAAGATGTCAGATAGTAAATAATCAAGCCCTGCTCCTTTTCATCCTGTCCATCAGATTAAATGCCTGATTCATTTGACAATTTGAACATAACAGTGACCATGTATTTCTTTTCTTCAGAGATACAAGCAAAGAAATCTAGGAGAATAGAAACAGAGCAATCAAGGAGAACAAGAGATGCCATTCTGGTCTTTTGCCTGGTAACTGGAACCATTGTGACTGTTGGTGTGATCTTTGCCATGATCTTTATGATTCTTCACTGGTAGGTGGACAGTATACAATATGTTTTACATTTTATTTGATCAAAATATGGTATTACTGATGACAAACATGACAAGTTTCTCTGTAGTTTAATATTTGTATTGCCAGTAAAGAAAACAGGAACAAGCTTCTGGAGACTGGAAAGAAGTGCTTCGCAAAGCAGTTACAGTGATGGCGGGTGGGAAGGGAATGACTCATGTTAGAGATCACTTAAGCAAACTAGACACCCACAAATCCATGGGCCCTGATGAGGTGCACCCCTAAGTGCTGAGGGAGCTGGCAGATGTTATTGCTAAGCCACTGTCACTTTTTGAAGGGTCATGGAGAACAGGAGAGACGCCCGAGGACTGGAGGAAAGCCAATGTCACTCCAGTCTTCAAAAGGGGCAAAAAGGAGGACACAGAAAACTACAGGCTGGTCAGCCTCACCTTCATCCCTGGATAGGTGATGGAACAGCTCATCATGGAGGTCATGTCTAAGCATATGCTGGAAAATAAGGTTATTAGGAGTAGTCAACATGGATTCACCAAGGGGAAATCATGCCTGACCAACCTGATAGCCTTCTACGATGGAATGACTGGCTGCGTAGACGAGGGGAGAGCAGTGGATGTTGTCTACCTTGACCTCAGCAAGGCTTTTGACACTGTCTACGATAACATCCTCACACGTAAACTCAGGAAGCATGGACTGGATGAGTGGGCAGTGAGGTGGACAGAGAACTGGCTGAAGCGCAGAGCTCAGAGGATTGTGGTCAGTGGTATAGAGTCTAGCTGGAGGCCTGTAGCTAGTGGTGTTCCTCAGGGGTCAGTACTGACTCCAGTCCTGTTCAACTTAGTCATCAATGACCTGGATGGAGGGACAGAGTGTGCCCTCAGCAAGTTTGCTGATGGTACAAAGCTGGGAGAAGTGGCTAATACACCAGGAGGTTGGGCTGCCAGAGAAACCTGCACAGGCTGGAGAGTTGGGTGGAGAGGAACCTGATGAAGTTCAACAAAGGCAAGTGTAAGGTCCAGCACCTGGGGAGGGACAACCCCATGCACCAGTACAGGCTGGGGGTGACCTGCTGGAAGGCAGCTCTGCAGAGACTGCCTGGGGGTTCTGGGGGACAGCAAGCTGCCCATGAGCCAGCTGTGTGTCCTGGTGGCCAAGAAGGGCAATGGGACCCTGGGGGGCATTGGGAGCAGCATGGCCAGCGGGTCAGGGGAGCTGATCCTCCCCCTCTGCTCTGCCCTGGTGAGGCCACACCTGGAGTGCTGTGTCCATCCTGGGCTCCCCAGTTCAAGAGAGACAGGGAACTGCTGGAGAGGGCCCAGCGGGGGGCTATGAAGGTGATGAGGGGACTGGAGCATCTCCTGTATGAGGGAAGGCTGAGAGAGCTGGGGCTGTGTAGCCTGGAGAAGACTGGGAGGGGATCTGGTCAATGTCTACAGATACCTTAAGGGCGAGTGTCCAGAGGACGGGGCCAGGCTCCTTGCAGTGGTGCCCAGGACAGGACAAGGGGCAACGGGCACAAACGGCAACACAAGAGGTTCCACCTGAATATGAGGAAGAACTTTACCTTGATGGTGGCAGAGCCCTGGAACAGGCTGCTCAGGGAGGTTTGAGTCTCCTTTGAAGACATTCAAAACCTGCCTGGACATGACTCTGTGCAACCTGCTCCAGGTGAAGCTGCTTTAGCAGGGGGTTGGGCTAGATGACCTCCCTTCCAACCCTGACCATTCTGTGATTCAAAGCAATTTATGGAAACTTACTTGAAGGTATGTTTTTGTTTAATTCTTTTTTCCGTTTCAGGGGTCTTATAAAATATATTTGGAAATCAAAATTTGGACAAGACAACCAAGAGAAGTTGGCCCACAAAAGATCACTGTGTAACATGGACTAAACAGCCCCCCTAAGGGTCTGCATTGGCCTTTAAAGGAACTGGAGTCTCCACCTGCAGCTACAGTGTTCTCACCATCTGCATTAGCTATAATAGAAGTGTCAAAGCCCTCACTCACCAAGTATGAAGTGCAAAAGTCCTTCCAGGACTTGCATAATAAATAGAAAAAAAATTGGATTACAAAGAAATGTGATACAAAGATTAAAATATGTTTGATATACTGGTTTTAAGAAGTACGTTTTATAGTTCATTCACTGTCTTTGATTTCCAGTAAGTCTGACATTTAAGAAGTCTTAATTTTGTGAAGATATTAATCTAGACTAGATGAAACCAGGCATATAGTTTAGGCAGAGACCATTTTTTGTAAAGTGCTCCTTATCTCCCTCGTGATCTTCAAGCATAGCACCTGCTATGTAATCACTATAATCCAGTTTCTTCTTGACACGTGGAGGGATACATAATGGTAGGGAAGGTCATTAAAAGTTGCTTCATAAGTTTAATTAATTTTTTACCTGCATATTTGTGCTTATAACCATTTCTGCCATCAAGGGGACCAAACTATGTGAACAGAAGAGTAGGGTCAGACCAAGGATTCATCTACCTCTGTAATCACATCAGTGGATGAAAAAAAAGGATGTCTAGGGGAGAGTACAAAAACAAGACAAGGCTGTATGATGTTCCACATGTATTCCTCCAGCTTCCAGGCGTTTGCAGATTTTCTAAAACAGATGCAACTTCTAAGCAGTTAGCAATCTTGCATGGATTTCTTTTCCTTGGCTTTGTTCAATGTCCCCTTGTACCTGTGTAAGCTTCTGTCCCATAAAACATCCTAGGGCAAGGAGATCCATAGCACAACCACATCTTTTGTGCAGCTTGAACCCACCTCCTTCTAGCTTCATTTGTCCACCTTACTTCTTGAAAAGGCAGTGAGCTGCCAGTCCACACTGTCCTCTCCCCTTCAGGGATCATATTCTTTTTGGAATGAAAAGTGCAAGAGTACATAGTGATTCTTCATTGTGAAACCATATCATACCTCTGATCATCCTTTCTGAGCTTCTCTAACCCTTCTCCATTACATGACAGTCTTGTTTATGAAGGTGCTTTCTGTTGGTGTAAATAAACATTGTTTGATGCAGATAAAAAACCTGAGTGGATGACATGTTGAAAAATGGACTGTGGACTGATTAAAATGTTTAATAGATTTTATAATTAAGATTTTCTCTTGAGTATTGTAAAAGCTCTGAAAAGAGGCCAAATATTGAGCACTCCAGGGTAGAGAATGCTTCTCAGTAAAGAACATTGTGAAAAAATGGCAAAAAAAATAGATTGGAGGTAGTAACTCATCCTCTCAAAGAATTCCTGTTCTCTTCAGATCCTCTGTTGCTGCAGATGTTCTAACTGCACCATCTGCACATCCTTAAAAAAGCATTATCATATTTTTCAGAGATACATCATTTTGTTTGCTGTTTAGTGAAAAGATCATTTACATTTTTGCAAATAAAACATCATACTAAAAAATGACATACACTTAATTCTATAAAAATATCTTTTTTAAAAAAGGAAATGATATTTTTGGTAACACTATCATTAACTATGTCATCTTATAGCATTTGGTGGACAAACTTAAAAGTCTTGCAACATTAAGAAGAAAATGCATAGAGGAGGAAAAAGCAGACAATAAATTCTGCAGTTCACAAAACTAGCTTACACATTCAAGGTGAGTTTTTGATTCTGTGCAACAATCAAAGACAGCATATTGTGGTGAGTCTGGGATTAGGTCTGGAATGCTGCTCTTAAAAACAGACCCAAACCAGTTGTTATTACTCAGGAAAATGTTTCCACTGAAAGTATGGTAAATATGAAGCACTGCCATCGGCTCTACGATTGACTTCTGAACTCCTGCTTTCGTGTTGTGATTAGGGTGTAGTGTAACTGAAAGAGAGGGAACTAGGATATTCTTTTCCATAATGATGCAAAGGTGTACTAATACACAACCATTTTGTATTTTAATAACATTTGCAAAGAACCTCCAGACTTGTTTGGGTTGATATTTTGAGGGTTTTAAATTTCCATGGTCTGCTGGAAAACCCAGCAAAAAGTGATAGGTAACATAAGCAGAGTAGTTCAGAAAATGAAATTCAGGAACAGCTGAACTAATCCGTACTGGTAAGTGTGGGGGTTCTTAGGGTAGGTCAAGGAGGCTTTGTTCTTTTGGCTTATATTTTGCAAAATATGATTATCTGCTGCTTTTTTTTTTTCTCTTACAACTCCTTAAAGCTATGTACAAAACAGGAAAAAAATTGCTAGAAAATTTGATGCAAAAACTGTAGCATAAAACACAGAAGAGTGCCTTACTGCTCAACAGATAGGGCAAACAGGCTGTTCTGTTGCTGAAGCTGCAATCAGAAACTCCAAGAAGTGAGGAAATTCCTGAAGTTGGTAGTTACTCTGTCCAAGCAGCCATCACACAACCACTGTATTATCATCTTCTCATTCTAAATATAAACTTGAATGAGTTGCTCTTTGTACTAGATGCAGTGTAACACACATAGGAAGTGCAAAATTATTATCTTAGCACAACTGTCCCTGACTTTTGATGCCATAATCTGAATAATATACCTATTAGTTTGGTAAGAGGGTGGACAGCCATGACAGTCAGGTAAAGGGCATCCAGAAATAAGTGTTTCAGTTAGCTTAAGTATTTTTAAATAGAAAGAATATGTTGCAATCTGCTTGAACACTTCTAGCAAGAAGTGTTCACGATCTAGAATATATAACTGTACTTGATGTAACTCCTTTTATCTGCAGTGCCTGAGAAATGTAAAGAATTTTCATTGTTACTTTCTGGTAGTGGGTTAATTAAAAGAATCAACAAGAGTTTCTCCTTTTCCGTAGATTTAACTGCAATGTTTTTATCTCCTTCTGCTTGCTGACTGCAGTGGAAACATTATCTCTACTGATCACCCCAAGGTACAGAAGTATTCTTATTCTGAGACCTTAGGTATGTGCCCAACTCCATTTTAAGCCAGTGGTATCTAAGTTCTTGAAGTGAGAATCTGCTGCATTTCTAAGGGGAGAAACAGAAGAACTATAAGAAGGGACAAAGGTCACATAAAAATGTCTTCATGATCACGGGAGCCTACAAGAGCTTTTGGCCAATGCAGGTTAGGCAGCCTCTCTAGCCCGCTCTGGCAAGTGTGATCTGTACAGAAATCCTAGCACTGTGGGAGCCGGACACCCTCCTACACCACACCTTGGATGGCCATCAAGCTCAGTTCATCTGCCAGGAGACCTTTTCACCCGCCTTTGCTGTACAGAGCCTTCCGCTATCTCCTCCCACTACTCCAGCTGCTGAATCTGGGATACAGGGGCCAGAGTGAAGGTGAAAATCTCATCATGCTTAAATTTAAGCTTGCGCTTACATTCTTTCCTGAACTAAGATGTCCTCGTACATGTGTTTAAGTGATTTCCAGAATCAGGGCCAAAATGACCGTGTCATTCCTTGCTTTCATTTGCTTTGCATTGTCTAATGCTGCAACACGATCTTGTGGGTTTAAATTTAATAGTATTTTAATAGTTTCCCCAGTATTCTTTCATCTTCCCTTTCTTCTTCTTCTTAAAGAAAAATCTTTTTGGAATGCATATCTTGCCTGTAAATGATCCACTATCTATCTCAGGGAATTTAGGATGCATTTATATAGTTATTTAAGTCTTGATGTGTGTGCAGTTTCATTTATGTATGGTCTAATAGTATATACCATAGAAATGAATTTTTTTTCTTTGACAGGTTTACTGGCTCTTTTTGGAAATAAAAATTTTATGGTGAATTGCAGAGATTTTCATTATTTTTTTATAACTTCATTTAGTCAAACACACTTAAAAAATAATAAGTACTCATGATTTTTCTTTCTTTGCTGCTATGCAAAAGAGAGTTTGCCACAGAAGTATGGGTCATTTTTTAACCTGATGCTCTATAAAATAAAATAAAGAAATGCTAGTTGAAAACTGATTCGGTGCTCCATGATTGATGGCAAAATTTCAGCATTGTGCAGCCATTACAGGGAGAAAATAAGCAAATAATTCGATTTATGATTTTATGAATCAGAAAGCTACAGATAAATGTTAAGTCAAATGTAGAGCATTTTATATGGGGTTTGGAAATAGAACTCTCTGCAGTTTCCAGTTGTTTATCTGTAATGTGTAGAGGTAGATTTTTTTGCTCTATTAGGTCAATATTGTTCACTTAAGATTTACTAAGTTTTTTACTTTTCTGTGTAGAAAAACTTTTGACTTAGAACTGAGACGGAGTGCTGAGACTGGCAAATTCATGGGGAATTTTCACGACAGTGCTACTTTAACATGAAATTGTGTTTGTGGGCTGTGAAGAGATAACTGGAGAAAAAGCTTGGATGTCTGAAGCAATTAAACCCCAAATCCAGCATGGCTGGATATGGATAATTGGCTATTTAAAATTACTTAACCTACATGTGTTTTGTACTCTATCCTCATGTTCTTATAATCAGAAAGCTACTGGGCAAAATGGGAAGATGAGCCGATCAAATCAGCCTTTTCCCAGAGAGGTGGTTTTGTAGTATACATACAGTGTCATATAATATGATGTCCTGATCCCTACTGAGAGTATCGCGTGTTTTCACTATGTAAGAATTAAATAATAGTATGAAATTGTCGTGCAGATAAAGCAGTTACTATTCTGGGATAACATTATGTTGTATTACACCTAGAATAATGGCAAATTGTTAATTAAAATCCCTTGATCTTTGCAATGATCCAATTTTCTGCTACTTATAACTGCCAAATTTAGTCTTTAAGGCAGAAATTTTCCATGATGAATATGTGATCCTCAAGCTACTATCTTTCTTTCTGAGTATGCAGAAAGTGCAGTCAAATGTTTTATTTTTTTCTGGGGACCCACTCAATGGAAAAATGGGCTGCTAATCCCATCCTGACCATTTATCTCACATTCCTAGTATCTGCTCTCATCCCAGTTTCCCCACTCCTGGACTACTCTCCCATCAGCAGCTCTTCCTTAGTGTGGTAAGACTAAGATTGAACAGGAAAGGAATGACACTGACTTGGAGGTGATGGAGGAGATGTAGGAAAGAGCAAGATTAAGACAGGGTGGGTAAGTATTTTGAGAGGGGCTGGTGACAGCAGGCTGGGTGGGGGAAAACTGGGAAGGGAGCAGAGACTAGGAGTGCTAGCTGAGAAAAAAGAAATTAAGCAACATCCTGAGATTAGTGGGACAAAGAGGCTGTGGTTAGAAACCTGATAGAGGTGGGGAGAAGGAGCAGATACTGTGAAAAGAGAGATGCCTTGAGCAGGATCTTCAGCAAGAGGGAGAACTGGCTGGATAGAAAGCCAGACAGGAATTGTGAGGAACATAGAGAAGGAAACTGGGATTGTGAGATCCTGGGAGGCAGAGAGAGAGCTATCAAACAGGGAGCTAAGCATGTTGCACGTGAATATGGAGAGAAGAAAGGCAGGATGAAGACACTGGGTAAACAACCTGGGTCTGAATGCTGGGACAGGAGGGCTGGGGAACTGGAGTGGATAATGAAGAACAAGGCTAGAGTGGAAAGCTAGGGCTGAATAGATAAAAAAATAGAAACTGGGTTGAGAAACCTGAAGACGGGAGACTGGAAATCACTGGCAAGAAGAGACTGGAAGAATGAGCAAGGGAGACATGGGCTACAGCAGGCACAGTACTTGAAGGGTCAAAACAGAAGGGGTCAGAAGAGAGGATTTGTTTGGGGGTACCTGTGTCCACTTGAATACTCCTCCATCGTGAACCTCGATTCGGGGCAGTTTTTCTCAGCTTCTTTGTACCTCTGCTGCTAGCAAACATCTATAAGACCCATTAGCAAACTATGACTCTCGCCTCCTGTATTTGCAGTTAACTTGAAGGGTGAACATATTACTGCATTAGCTCAAGTATCCAGAGCCCTGTCCTGGAGCTGAAAGTCCCAGCCCTGTTGATGGTGTATGTTGTTATGGGTATGGTGCCACCTGGCAGAACACCTGAATTGTTAGTACAGAGCTTAATAAACCACACAAAACTCTAAAGGAATTACAAGTTTGGGTGTTGAGAAATGTCAGTGTGTTTGTGGGCTGTACAGCACTGGTCCAGCCGTCTCTGGCGTGCACGTGAAGACAGAGCAGGGTGCAGGCTTGTTACTGCAACACACTCATACAGGAGGGGCAGAAGAGCTGGGGAGCAGAGGACTCACCAAAGCTGTCGGGTTTGGCAGGGTTGGTTAAGCAGGCCTGGGGAACCCAAGCAGAACAGCAGGATGGCATTTTAAAGGCAAAACAGAGGCTGAAAGATTTCCTCTCTCTTCCCCCACTAAGTCTGGCTATAGACTGATGTGGGGCTAGGACTTCACCCAAACAACTGAAAAAGGAGAAAGAGAAGGCCAGGCATTTAATGAGGCAGGATGCTGAAAGACAAACCTTATAAATTGGTAGATTAGTGTGTATATTTACTTCATTGTAAATGGCCCTGAAAAGGCAGTCAGGTTTTTTACTTGGTTTTTACTTTTAAAGCCTCCAAACTTTTATCTTTGTAGATAAATGGGTAAAGGTAAATTCCTTGTCTCATAAAAAGTTCATCAGGTGAATGATGTAGTTCTTTGAAAATGTCATCAGTCTTCCTGGTCCAAGTGCTATTCACAGAAGATTCTGAGCCAGTGGAAGTCAAAATGCCAGCTCCCTTTGAATAGCGTAGAGGCAAGTCATGTATAATTGAATCTCGTTTTTATTGTTGAATCACTGTTTTTATCCAGGTTGCCCATGTGCTACACTTAGTAATCTCAGTGAAAAACATCTGTGATTTTCTAAGAAGGCTTTAAGGACCTTCAGTTCGTATGTTCACAGAGCACACATCCAGAAGGACCTACTGGATCATCTGATCTTGTGTCTGTTAGAGGGTCTTACCCGTCTTACCTGTCCATCTATTACTCTTGTGCTGAGGCTGTTAACTCAATTGAAGTCTGTGTTTAAACGATACTTGCCAGAAAATCCTTTCTTTGGGGACACTGAAAGACGGGAAGTCCAGCACTTCCTGTGGCAACTTGTTCCAGAGGTTTATTGCCTTCTGTGCTACATAAGAATTGCTTCTCATTCAAAATGTGAACACATCTGGCTTCATCTTTCAGCCACTGGCTTTTGGTTCTGCTAAAATCAGCAGTCTTTTAGTGGTTCATATTTTTTCTTCATGGAAAAATTTTACTTCACCAACACACACTAATCGATCATTTTTTAGTCTTCTTTTATGACTAAGCTTCTTAAAGGTCTTCTCTAAAACTTTTCTCTCTCATGTTTGGGTACTTTTTCTAACTCTTTCTGACAGCTTCTAATTTTTCAGCATTATCTGTTCAACCAAGAACCATATATGCCCTATGACACTGATGTCTCTGTTCAGCTGCTTGCCATCCCTACAACCAAAACTCCTTGCAGAGTTGCATCTTTATTAAACACAGTTCCTCATTCAGTAGATACAACTACATTCCTTGTTACTGAACCAACTTTTCTCATTTGGCCCTAGTAAACCACACAGGGATAAGAGTTGTTCCATATGCTTCTCCCAACTTTATTTACTGCTTCATCCATCTTCATATTCTCTACCCATGTTGTCTCCGCCAGGAGCAGCTGTTGTAGCACAGCCACTATTCAAAGAAGGGTTCAGGGTTTGTTGGCCTGGATGTACAAAGGTGCTAGTAGGAAGACAACCCTGAATCCTGTTCAGTTTGAAGGGGATGCCTGCGTCTGCATTTTACATTAAACAGCTGCATGACAGAAGCAGCACAGACTGCTGTGTCACCACTCATATAGCCTGTTAGCAGTGAGGCCACGTAAGGACAGGTCTCTGATTCCCTTCATGCCCTGCCCCAGGAACCTGTCATGTTTCTACACACTGGTACAACTTGGGTGGAGAAGGTGAAGTGTGTGATGCCAGGAGAAACCCTGCATGTTAACCCCTACCCTGGTAGCTGAGATGTTTTCTTGGGAGACATAGGTCTGCGTTTCCTTCATCTGAGAAAATGGATCTGGGGTGGGATCTTCGGTAGCTGCACAACTGATCAGAACAGGAGGTTAGTTTATAAAGAGGACAGTCTGTTAAATTGTCATTGCCTCGCCCCTTTGCTGGAGACCTCTCTTACTCCCTTGCCTCCTGACTAATACGAAATATCTGCAATGCATGCAACTGGGGAAGCTCTCTTCTGTCTGGTGCTAGTGCTGGTCCAAGCTGGATAGATTCTTCATAACGTATTTAATTCTAAAGAGTGTGAAAATGATGTTTCAACATTTTAAATAATGAAAAATCGAACTTCTTCTACAAAGTTGGAACTCTATCTCTTGATCCTTCTCCCTTCAGGAAAAATAAAATGAATAATGGTCCACGACTGTGGTCCCCCCCAATCTTTCTTTGGTTTTCCTTCTCTTTTGGTTCAAGCATTTTTAACTGGAAAGGGGACAGTGTGGCAAAAGAAAGCCCAGAGAACTCTAAAGCTTCAAAAATTAAAATGGAAAACTTAGTGTTTCATTTTCATAGGTTTTCTTGCTCGTGGATTCCATAAAACATGTCATGGCAGGGCTGTATTCAGGCATCGCTTACAGCAGCTCCACGCCACCAACTCTGGTGAGTTTTAATCCTAACTTTCACCCTTGAGTGATAAAACTTCCTTGCAAATCCTGGAAAGGACTGACCATACCCTTCAGTGATGTCTTAAAATTTCAACTTGTGTTTGGCAAGTTTGATGCATCGAGAAGTGACATGTCAGACCTTATTAGAGGATCATAGATTCATAAAATCATTTAGGTTGGAAAAGACTTTTGAGATCATCAAGTCCAGCCGTTAACCCAGGACTGCCAAGTCCATCACTAAACCATGTCACTTGAAAAAGAACTGTATCTATCTGTCTGTGGCAAACTGATCCACAGTGTTGCCTGAAATGCAAATTGTATTGCTAGACTTTTCCAACATCAATGAAAACACCTAAAATAGGAAGCAAAGTGGAAGGATCAGAACACAGTGTAGAATCCTTCTTTTCAAGTGTCGTTTGTAAATACATTATAATTCACCTAACCTTGCTGGCTACAGAGTGGAATTCTTTCCTTCCTTCCTTCCTTCCTTCCTTCCTTCCTTCCTTCCTTCCTTCCTTCCTTCCTTCCTTCCTTCCTTCCTTCCTTCCTTCCTTTCTTCCCTCCTTCCTTCTCTCCTTCCCTCCTTCCTTCTCTCCTTCCCTCGTTCCTTCCTTCCTTCCCTCTTTCCTTCCTTCCTTCCCTCCTTCCTTCCTTCCCTCCTTCCTTCCTTCCCTCCCTCCTTCCTTCCCTCCTTCCCTCCCTCCCTCCCTCCCCCCTCCCTCCCTCCTTCCCTCCTTCCTTCCTTCCCTCCCTTTTGTTCTTTTTTCTCTTTCTTTCTTTGTCTTTGTCTCTTTCTCTCCTCCCTTCCCTTTTCCCTTCCTCCTTTCTTTCCCCTTCTTCCTCCCTTCCCCCTTTCCTCCCTCCCTGCGCTTCTCTGTCGCTCCCTCCCTTGCTCCCTCCCTCCCTTGTTCCTTTCAAAACCTATTGACTGTGTAAAAGAAGGCAGTTTTTAAAATTAAAATTGGCACAGGGAAAAGTACAATGTCCTGCCACCTCTCAGCCTCGATTCTGAGGATTCCAGGACTGTCAAAAAATAATTTGTGAAAGCACAGAATTAGCTGAGAAGTTTGGGTCAACTCTCATAGATATCAGTGAAAAGTCAGGTCGTCATGACTAAACCCACCTCCTAACAATAATCTCAATAATCAGAGTCCAACTCTGGCTGGGCTCCTGGGCTGTGCTGTGGGACCTGTGTGCTGCTGGATGCTGGCAGAGTGCAGGCGCTGGGTGCAGGACACAGCTGGTGGCAACCAGGCACCATGGATCGTCCCGTGGGGTCTGCACCATCCCCTGGCTGCTGTTTGCCCTCGGGCCAGCGACGGGCTTCACTCAAAAAACAAAAGAAGGGGCTTGTATCAGAGTCAGCGTTAGCACCTGAGGAAAGCAAGCCCTTGAGCTTGAGGCCACGAGCCCCCAGAGTTCGTGGGAGCAAAACCTTCTTGTTAATAAGGTTTGAGTCCGAATTATTTCCTGATGATGAGGAAGCAACTGGAACGTTGTGCTGAGCCTCAGTGGCCAGGAGGACCCCCGCTGCAGAGAGAGGAGTACAGCAGGATCAGTGCCAGCCTGTGGCTGGACACATTTTGGTGCCCGTGCCAAGCCCGTGCCGACCAGCATCTGGCCAGCTGCAGGGCTGTAATCCACAGAGGTGGCTTTACAGTCCCCTTTGCCTGGGGGATAAGCTGCACTGGCCCTAACTCACACCCAGCTGTCCTCCACATGCTGCTCTCACGGCCGAGTTCCACGGGCCACAGTGACAGAGCAGGCATGGTCTCTCCCTGGGCTCTTCACCCCACGCCGAGGGTGAGCCTGGGGAAGGCATGGGTTTCCTTGCGCCACTGTTGGTGTCATGGGTGTCACCTCCTCGCCCCAGGAATTCCTGCTGCTGGTCCAGCGACATCACTGGCAGTGTCTGAGGACTTAGCTGTCCCTGCCAGAGGAACAGCACCTTTCTTGGGGTTGCAGTGAGATACGTGCTGCCCTGCACACTCTACTGATAAGGACTGGGGACAGGTGTCACCTATGTGTGACAAACTGTTTTGTGTGTTTGTGCTAGGTATGCCTTCTGCTTTGGCTTTCTCTTTCTGATGGATAGGTGTGCTCCTAGGGCTTGGGACTTGGGCGGCCATTGGGAACTAACGCCTTCTGGCTGGAGGGGAACTGGCCGGGCCTCATTTCACCACCCCACACGTCCCGCTGCCCCACTGGGTCTGTTTCCCATGATGAACCTCCCTGCACAGGAACTGCCTACAGGGCTGGAAATGTCCTATTGCTCAATTCATCGACTTGTGTCTCAGATGATCCCTCCCTGCAGCAGGACATGCTGCAAGCTTCAGGTAGCCAGCAGCCTTGGTGAGCTGCCTTTCATAGTCAACTCACAGGAGTTAAAGCACTGTAGAAGACGGCAACTGTGTCAGAGCAGTGCCAAAGAGCTACACGATTTAAATTCTGGTAGGGTAAACACTTGTCAGATAGCTCACACTGATCAATAGATGTCACCTAATAACAACAGAATCTGCCATCAGACATGAACTCCATCCATGATCTATTCACCTTGGATTTACAAAAAACCTTTTGGGACCAGCAGTTGGGCTTGTTGCATCTTTTGTGAACTATGGCTCTGAAATTCTGGGCTCTCTTTGCCTGTCAAGATACTGTATCTTGGTGTTTTTTTTTTTCAGGGTGGGCCAGTCCACATGTACATAGCAATGAAAGTTACGCAATAGAATCGCATGGCAGGAAATACAATGTTAACTTGAACCTGGCTGTGCTTTTTATACTTAACAAGAGAAAATCAGGAAATAAGGAAAGTGTTGGATTTAATTTGGAATTTCCTGGCCCCTTGCTGTTTGTTGTCTTGAAGATAACACCATCTAAACATACAGAGTTTTAAAAATTTAATTTCCTTTTTCTATTTCCTAGTTCCTATTGCTCAGGCTTTCAGGCTTCTATTGTGTCTCCTCTTGAAGTAGAGACTTTTTATAATTCTGAGTGTGTTTTCTGATTCACACTGCATTTACATTCCTCTTGTTCCTTTCCAGTTTTCTCCCGAGTGAAATCTCTCTGTTCCCTCATGTGGACTCAGCCTGTGATGCTAGAGGAAGGGCACAGAAAGGAGAATTTGTTGATACTGCTAGACTTTTTGTATTTTCCTTTTCATTCTTTGTGTGTCACCGAAGATGACTGTTGCCCAATGGGCATGTCAACAGACCTTACGTAGGGCGTGTCTGATCTCAGTGTCCAATATGCTCTGCAAGAGCAAGAAATCCTCTTTCTAGAGGCCAAAAATAAACCCCATCTTGTCATCATGACACCTTGAGACCAATAGGCACAAGCACAGATACTTTCCTGTGATGTGACTGAGCTCACTGGCGTCATTTCCAGCTGCTGCCACTTCAGCAGAGGGAGGACCCCTATCAGGATTTTGGCCACAGTTGTGTCCTCGCTGCCCTTGCTCTCCGGGGGTGGCCGTCACCCATGGGCTGGGGAGCTCACTTCCCATCTCATACTGGATCCTCCACAAAGACAGACCAGCAAATTCAGGGAGTTTCTGGCAAGGGACATGATCACGTCATCCAGGCCTCTTTGAAGGTTTGGAGTTTGCCCTTGCTTGGTTAAAATACAGGGTCCACAGGCAGAAAAGCGTCTGCTGCCCTCACACATTTGTCTCATAGTCTGTTCTTTTTTTGTGCTGTCTCCTTCAGTGATTTAAACTTGCGCAATGTTTCCCATCATTAGAATTTTTATGTGAGCCATTCTTTTTATCGATGCTGAAAGGGCATCACCTATATTCTTTTAGTGTGGGCTGGCAAGTGGCACTCTGCAGAGGACATAAAGCCACATTTTCATAACAGAGGATCTTTTCCTAATTCTAGCCAGGCACACTACTTACCACTTAAAATCTAAAGCACGTTAAAGTAAATGGCTTGGTATATGTGGAAATTATTTTCTAATAATAGGTGGGTATTCTTGTTTATTATTTATGTGCATATAATTCCGGTAGCAATTAACATCTTAATGGAATCTTTATATAGAATGATTTTTAAAATGAAAACACAATTGTGAATCTGATTTGCTGTTCCTAGCAAACTGAGCATAATTAGATCCAGTTTAATACTGCGCAAAACTATTAACATATGAAGAATGTACTCTGAAAACATTCCTATGATGACACAGGGTCATCAGAAAAAGCTGGACTTACTTTTCCCAAGGTCTGCAACAGAGATGAGGCTGAGATGCTGTTGCAGTTGCATCACGTTGATCCCATTGGTGAGATACTAAGGCATTTATTTGCAGAAAGTCTGTGCACTATGAACCTTTCTTTACTTTTTCTCACCAGAGGATTCTACCCCTTGAGCAAGGGATGAAACCTCTTTCAAGTTGAGATTTCAGGGAACCCAAAACTCAATGAGAAATTAAGGTCTTGTTTGGTTAGGGGATTTTGCTATATTATATCCACTGGTGACAGCCGCTGATGGGGCTTTGTCAGCATTGTCCACAAGTGCATACAGGCGAAGCTGCTATTTGCACTGGTGGAGATTAGCCGGCCCCCAAACAGAAGTAAATTGCACAAATGCAAATCATGGCTTGCTGCGACTTGCTGACTTATGTCCCTGCCCATGGCAGAAGGGGGTGGACTAGATGATCTTTAAGGTCCTTTCCACCCCAAACCATTCTGTGATTGTGTGACTTGCATAAAATATTTCGCCGGTGTCAATTTGTTGGCTCCGCAAGTGGAGCATTTCTCCGGGGCAACTGAAGGCTAGTGGCTAGCATGTGTTTGGATGCGACATACCGCTGCCAAAGCAGAGCAGTGAGGAGGACAGGCAAGCCATGAAATGTTCTTCAGGGTGGCTTGACACACACAGAGGCCAAGAGATTCATGGCCCACCACCTTCCCTTCCAGGGTACACAGAAGCCTCTGCAAAACTTCTGATAAGCCTGTGCCCAAGATCTGAGCTTACAGCAAAGCTTTCATGACTTCTGTCCAGGTTTTTGTTTGATTTTTTTTTAATGAAGTAATAGCCCTGTTCTGCTCAGACTCTCACCGGGCAGACCAGGAAAGGACTGCGGTGGGAATCCTCTCTGGGTGCCTTAAGAGCTTAGAGGCCATCAGAGGCACTTTAGCAGGCTTTGGCCAAGGCTAAATCCAGATGGGCTTTCTCTTGCTGAGATCCATTTTGCCATGTCCTTACAATTATTTATACATCAGGACTCACATTTTCCAGTGTGGCTGTGTGCAGTCATTTTTACACACCTAATTAAGCCCAGAAATGCATGTTTAGTGTTCTAGCGATGACAGAGCCACCCAATAATCCTTAGCACTTATGTGCGTATGAAATGGTGCATACAACATCAAACCTGTGCACACACATTAAATAATTCACCCTCATAATAACTGCTGGAGGCGGGAGAGAGAGGCATTACATAAATAGCTCATCCCCATGCTTGCAGCGAGTCACCAGCAGAGTCAGGGTTAAGCGCTGCAAGGGTTCGGCGCCCAGCTTTATGCTTCATCTGTTAGCTCTCACTTCTCTGCTGTGGATGTCCGTAGCAGCTCATACGTTATTTGGAATATTTCCTACTCCAAGACAGTCTCCTGTGGGAAGCAGCTACAAGTCCAGATGCACAAAATATTCCGTAAAAATAAACTAGTGATCCCCGTGTTGGAGCGGCTGGTGCTGTCGAGGAGAGGCAATGCCACACAGATTAGCGATGCTGCTTGAGTTGCTCATGATGCTAACACCCACAAATGTGTTGTGGCACCAGGAAGCCTGGCACCCACCGGCTCCAGCGGTGGGCAGGGGCACCCAGGTGCAGGAGCATCAGGGAGCGTGGTGCAGAGGAGGGCTGGCTGCTGGGTGGTGGAGAAAAACCCAAACCAAGAAGAGCGTGGCAGCCACGTCAGTGGCTTTGTGCTCTGCTGTGCTCACGGCCAAAGAGTACAGCCCTACCTTGGTCACCCTCCTACTCGCTGTCGTGATCAAATTCAATCAGCTGTGACCAAAAATGACATAAAAAGCGACCCCCAAATCCCTTTGAAAACATGAAGGTTTCTAAATTAGTAGGGGGTCCCTTGTCCCTCCCTCAGCCTTCAGCCAAAGCGAGTAAATGGAGCACTGCTGGAAAGGTGAATTTCTCTGCAGACATCCTGTAGCTTTACAATCAGGATTCATCCTCTCGCATGATATTATTTGCATGGTTCACTTCTGTGTCACATGCATTGGCTTTTGTTTGTCTCTTCCCCTGAGCGGTGAGGTGTATGACACCTCTGAAAAAGCCCATCTGCAGAAGGCAGCTTTCCGAGGCTGGGAGAGAAGGTATCCAATGCTCTGGGAAAGAGCCAGCTCAGATGTAATAATAATTTGATGTTTTACTGGCCGAGGACGGTAACTCTTGATATTCTGCTGGCAATTTGCAGGGATATGGTTCTCCACATTGCTCTTTCCTGACAGACACGGCTATTTTTCCAAGAAGCCTTTGGACTCCAGGCATTATAAATGTGTTGCTGGTTTGTTTTTGTTTTTGTTTTTGTTTTTTTTTTGTGGTTTTTTTTTTGTTTTTTTTTTTTTTTTAAATCTAAGCTGCCTTTTGGTATAGTTATCTTTCTGCTCAATACAAGTTTACCTGTGAAGCTTATATTGCCCCTTTGTGATGTTACCACTGACTCCACATATTCTTTAAAAAGCCACTTCACCTTCAAAGAAAACACCCTAAAACTCCTGTACGTATTCCAGAGCTTTGCACAACATACGACAGGCTCTGGAGAGACCTATGTAACAGAGACCATTTTCTATCTAGATATGTTTGGACATTCCTTTATAGAGCATGTGGAAATATATTCCATTTTCAAATAGATACACCCTCCTCCTGTAACATGAGTCAAGAGGAGAAAGCCCACACAGTTGTTTTGGTTACTTAGGAACTTCCATGCCTGATTAATCAGTTTCTCTCCTCTGCTTCAAGGAACCTAATTGAACTTGTCATTTTATTCCTCTGAAATGTACTCACAGATTCAAAAAATTCTGGCATTTCTAATATTTATTTTCCACACTGTAGTTGCCAAACGTACCTCCCTTGGGGATAATATAGACTGGTTTCCATGTTAGCTAAGATCGTCCTCTACATTTTCTGTCCTTGGCTATAAGGAATGGAGCACCTTCTGCTCTTTTGGTGCAGTTTGGCAGGAACTGAGCCCATTCCTATACCACAGGGTCTTCCATATCAGCAATGTACCTCCTTCTCTTGCTCCCACCATATCTTTTCCCTCCAGCATCTTCCAATTACAGTATTCCTTCCATTACCATTAAATTTAATATAATCCATCAAGTAGTCCCAGAGGGGATATCTTTCACTTTGGATTTATCTGCTAATAGACACATGGTAGCAGATGATCTCTCTCTTTCTCTTTTCTGGGAGATTATTAATTACTAATGCAATTTTATCGCAGAAACCTGACAGTCTCCAAACATAGTCTTGTGTCTTCCCATTTCATTTGAATTTCTCCAGTCTAAATTACTGCCTCACAGTCCTGGTTTCTATAGGTGCTCATTGTATTCCAGCATAATTCATGAAAAAATAGAAATAGATTATTTTATGGGTGTGTTTCTTCATCCTGAGTTCCCCATTCACTGTTTGATTCTATTCTCTTTGGTGCGTTTATGCACTCATTTTTCACAGGTTTATGAATGTTGCAGCGGGAGCCTTGGATCAAATTCTCAGCTATAGGCACAGGGCTCCCATCTAGATGAATAGCTTCTTAGGTTTAAGGCCAGAAAGAAACATTAGATCATCTGTTCTTACTTCCTGTATATCACAAGCCATTACATATCACACAATTACCCATGTATTGAACCTAATAGCTTCTTTGGCTATAGCACATCTTCCAGAAAGGCATCCATCCAGCCATGATTTGAAACTCTCCAGAGATAAGAATCCACGGCCTCCCTTGAGGATTTGTTCCAGTGGTTAATTACCCCCACTCTTAAAAATATATGCGTTATTTCCCATTTTAATTTGCCTGGCTTCAGCTTCCAGCCACTGGCTCTTGTTATGCATTTTTCTGCTGGTTAAAGAGCCTTTTAGCAGCTGGTATTTCCTCCCATGGAAATACTTCACATGCTACAAGAGAATCATCTTTCAGTCTTCTATTTGATAAAAACCCAAATGTTATGAGCTGGGTCTCTCACGGAAAAATGGATTCTCAAGCCATTAAATCAGTTCTATGGCTTTTTCAGCACCTTTTCCAATTTTCCCTCAAAAGAAACAACATTCATATGTCTGGTTGTGATCTGTGGGAGGAAGCCCTGCCGCCTTCTCCTCCGTCCATTTAGGATATAAGTCCAGGTGCCCTCAAGGCATGGTCACACAATGCTTGAGTCCAGTCCTGGGAGGTGATGGGCCTTCTCAGTTCAGCACAGACTGAAAACTATGTCTTGTCCTTCCCAGGACGAGGGCTCAGGACAGTAACACAGCCTTTATTCAGATGTCTGTCCTCCCTCCTGCCCTCTCAGCTCATTGTGAGGTTGGCGAGAAGGGCCATGCTGTTCCCTTGGCCAAGATGGCTGAAAAACCTGCTGCACCTGGCAGCATATCTCTCAGGGGGCCGTGTGTGCATCAGGGGACTCTCCCAGCCCCTGCTGCCCTCCTTCTGAAACAAACCTCCTGTAACAGGGTACAAAGCGTGGGGTGATGAGCAGCCACACCGCGGTGTGGCAGACGGGCTTCCTGGGCATGGTCCATTGGGGACCAGCCACACAGAATCTTTTTGGTTCTTTGTGTTGTATTTTGCTCTCCCAAAACCTGGCAGCTTCTCTGCAAATGGTGGTACTTCCAGAGAAGAAGCTCTTGGGTGGTCATTCCCATCTGGTACTCAGCCAAGTAAGAAGCAGCTATTGAACAAGTGCAGTGAGGTACCCAGCCTGTCCAGTCCTAATGTTTATTTTTATTAGCGATAAGTAGCTGTGAGTGTCTCTGAATATCTCTTCTAGATAATGAAAGCTTCACTTAAAAAAAAACCCCAACAAATAGCTTTAAGGAAGTTTTATGACAGAGCTGGGAAGCACTGTTGCTTTTGCGGCTTGCAGACCCCAAGGAGAAGCAAGGACTGGAAGCACTTTGCATCAGGCTCAGGCTGCCTCACTCCCATCTGTGTTCAGTTAAATCCTGGCCAGCTAGTGATCCCCATCGCCATGCCTGCTGCCGAATCCAGAGCTGCTGCTGTGAGAGGTTAGATGTGGCTGGAGTTTCAGGTGAAGGGTAGATGAGTGAGGCAGCCATCCTTTGCCCATCTATTCGGACCAGGACCAGGGTGCCACCCCAGAGCTCCCATTTAAGTGCATATAAACCTTTGTGGCGCAGGAAGAAGGTGCTAATGATGGTTGCTAAAGATTTTAAGTGCCTTTAGATATTAGCTGCTGCTTTCCATGCTGAATTAATGAGGCTTAGGGTGCCTGAAGTTGGCATATGGTGGGATTCAGATCTGCTCGTGGCAGTACAGGACAGGGAAGGCATCAGGCAGAGTTGCCTGTGCAGGGATGCACAGCCCCAGCCCTGTGTCTGTCCTTGCTGTGCAGTGTTTCACGGCATTGTCTTCTAGCACGCATGCAAGAATGGCAACTGGTGCCAGGGAGTTTCCTTCCACTTGTGCCAGCCAGCATTGAGAACGTGCTTTGACTTTGCTCTTTCAGCTTCATCAGCAGGCTGCAAGCATGCACCCCCAGCCAGGAAATCAAAGGCAGTAAATACGTTCAGACTTTCAAAGCAAAGTTAGACACTGTGAAGAGCACCAGAAAAGACTGCAGGCTGCTGAAGGCAGCAGGGAAGAGGCGATGCTGAGTGCTCTGCAAGACCTGCCCCTGCCTGCCAAGCCATCAGTCTCAAGTTTTGGTTTTTACCTTGGAGCCCCACCAGAGGTGTTGACGTGTGGTTTGTTGTGTCAGTCCCAAGTCTGCCCTGGATCCCTGAGCTCATGGATGTTTTAGAGAGGAAATATCTGTGCTAATGAATAGTCCTTAGATCTTGGTCTTCTGCAGACCTTGTGGCCATGCTGTAAGGTCCTCCCTTTGGGCATGTGAAGAGGGAAAGATGAGGCAGGGAAGAAGCTTTCTTTGATATTGAAACATTTTATTTTTCAGGGAAGGGGGCATAGCTATTTATTTACTTTTGATGGAGCCAGGGCAAACCATTTGTTTGATGGATTAGGCACTTAGTTTTAATTTCTCAGGTTGCCTAGGGTACAGGACAGGCAGGTTAGCTGGAGCAATTGTCTCTATACAAATGGAAAGAATAATGTCCTGAAAAGACAGCATTAAGGGGTCTGCTCTCTCCTCTGCAGACTGTTCCACAATACTTACCCTTTAAATCCCAGTCAAGTCTCTTGAGGAGACCTGAGTTAGCAGTCAGAAGTAGAGGCTTGTGTGGCCTTTTAGCTGCAGACTAAATACCACTCTAATAATGAGGCCTTTGACATATGCAATACTGTTTTTTCCCCTCATAGGAATGGTTTGATAAAGGCTGTTTATTATTTTTTTTTGTGTGTGTGCTGTTGCCAACACCTTAAGCCCCTATTATTATGAGTTGCCAGGTATTATAGCAATATATGTAAAAACAGGCGATTAACTCAGTGACTTGCAAAGGAGAATATTATGAGTCTACTCCTCTTTGGGCAGAGAGCTTGCACAATTCTGGTAACACCTGGCTCATTTGATTCTCCCAGTTTGGGTTAGGATGGCTTAAGGATACACGAGGTACGCACGTTATGTTAGTGTGAGGAGAAGTGCAGCATAGACTGTTAGGGATGACGACTGCCAGCTTCCCATGCACATCTTTGCACCCCAGGGAAAATGCAGGGTACCTTGCCCTCCTGTGAAAGGATACGGTTGCAATTACTTTTGTGGAGTAAACACATCCACAACTCAGCAGTGTGACTGACTGATGTATGACTGGCCTCTATCGCTCTGCTTGTGAATGTGGTAGAGCTCTTCTAATTTACAGCAGCTTCTCCTCCTGATTTATTTACCAACCCAGCCTCTAGAGGAGATTGATTTTTTTGATATAGAACCAAGCAGTTTCTTTTTTTTTAACAATACAGGCCTGTAAAATCAGAGTTTGACTTGTTTTTTCTAAGAACGAAGATTTCCCAAGTCCCATGTTGTCATTGGTATTCAAATAAAATTTGAGGAGCAGAGGCACCAAGTGCTCCTGGTGCTGAAGAGGCTGTAGTGGCTGTCCTGCCTGAGTGCTGCAGATGCACCTGAGATGTAGTCTGCTTACGTGATTGACCACCAACTGGTCAGCAGCTCCTTCTGCAAAGCATCTCTGTGTCTCTCTGCAGTGATGAGAAACAAACTCCTTCAATTCCCAGTAATCTACCACTTTGATTCCCAGTATTAACAACACAGATACAGCAGTACAGAGAGGGGCATCATGAAGCAGGCAGTGAGAGGAGTCTGCCCCAGAGGTGATGGGCACCTGTGCCAAGGGATGCTCGCACTGCGATACGAGTGCTGCTGCAGCACCAAGCTCGCCCTGCCTGCCCTGGGACGTTGTGTACCGGTGCAGAGAGGTGCTCACCGTGGCATGCCCAGAGCAAAGTGATCCCACGGTGAGTCGGCCACGTGGCTCGTAGCCGGAGGGATGACTTGCATGTTCTGCCCATCCACCTGAGCGTGGGTATTTCCAAAGACTCAACAGGAGCATAGGTATCTTTCAAGAGAAGAAAAAGACAAAGGGAATTTTTCAACTTAGTTGTTACTTTTGTTGTTGTTGGGGGGGCGGGGAGGGGAAGTGTATTCGTGTGAGCAAAGTCACTGGCACTCAGAATGGGGAGAATTTTCTTAGCTCTGGTGAGGACTTTGCCTTTGAAGGACACAGACACAGCCCCTGCAGTTTTGGTACCTCGGTGGGCTCTGAAACTCAAGTTTTCTTCAGTGCTTCTGTGTGGAAGTGCAGATCACTTTTAGACTCTTCCGATAACGAACAACAAGACCCTGAAGGGCCCATTACATGCTTGGCACAGCAGGAACCTGGTTTGATGGAGCTGTTGAGCCACCTGTGTGACAAATCCTGCACCAGTTCCTAGCTCTGAAACCCAAGTCATGAAGTCTGGAAACGATCTGTCAGTCATAACATGCCCAAAACAAAAGAAAAAAAAAAAAAAAAAAGATGTTATTTTATAGCTGGATCGCTTCAGCTGGATCTGACTCACCAGGCAGCCATGCAAGCGCTTGTGTTGGCACTATGGAGGAGGCAGCATAGAGAGGAGAAGGAGCAAACTGCCAGAGGGCAAGGGACCACAGAAAATGTACATCAGCCCATGTTCTTACGCTTTGCCACTGTTCACTTTCTCACAAGAAACACTCCTATTCACTCACACCTCCACACTGCTCTCTAGAAGGCAAGTGCCCTCTTCCTTTTTGAGACTCCAGTCTACGCTTTCATAGTCAGCAGAAGGATTTAAGCCTCAGCAGGGGCCGGCTGACACAGCAGCTAAGATTAGATCCCAAACAACTATTTAAAAACCTTGTGTAATCAGTAAGAAAGGGCAAAGAGCAGAAGTGTTAAGAATAGAGCGGCACTGAGTTTGAAGGCCCCCTCTGTCCTTCCTTATGATAGCCAGCAGCTTCCCCATGTCTGCAATAACGAAATGAAGCATCCGCAGGGCCCAGCAGTATTTTGAACGGGATTAAAAAGGAACGAAATGATGGACGCTCACTTCAAATCAGGCCTGAATGTCCTGAATGAAAGAACCCAAAAGGTCTCAGCTTAAGTATGTGTTTAGGAGGTCAGCTGCTGGTCCCTGTAGGAGCGGTCCTTTCCAGCTCCAGATGCAACCGCTGCTTGCATTGCCATTGAGTGAGACAACTCAGTCTTTTAACTAAGCTAAACCAGATCCTCAGCTTTCCCATGGGAAAATGAAGTTAAATAGTTTACCTGCATATATCACTTGTATAGAAAACTGGGCTAAATGCCCAATTTGTAGGTGCATAACGTGGTCTTTTTTGACACTTTGCTGTTAGGCTACTCTTCCTGTAATCTGTCTATAAGGACTGTAAACATGGAGTTTTTTATCGTCTGCACATAGCCACATCTTGGTTAGCTCCAGGATCCCGAGTGAAGAACACCAAGCTGAAAGTGGAAGCTTTTCTTAAAGAACAATTTGGGGTGAAAAGCAGATACTCAAGCTATGCACAATTCATGCTCATGTCTGATGAAGCACAGGCAGGAAGAAGCCAGCTCCCTTTGCAAATGCCTCGCCATCGGCACTAACCCTTGGCTGCAACAATCTTGGCCACCTCCCCGCCAAGGAGCCCATCATCAGCTGCCAAAGTGGGAGTGGGGGGTTTGAACCTGAAACTTTCCTCCCCCTGCGGCAGTGTCCAGCCAGCACCTCCCAAGCCATACGGGGATGTAGGATGTGCCTGGGGAAGGAGCTGCGCCCTGGAAGGCTTCGCTCTTTTCTCATTTCCTACCAGGCTTGCTATGAAGTGCCAAATCCTCTCTCTGTCTCCTTGCCCAAACCAGTGTTTTGCAGCACCTGGGTGCCCTGGCCTCGCTGCTGCAGGCAACTCGGCACCACCACCGGCCGCATGCGGAGAGACCATCCCTCCCTCTGCCAGAGCTGTGCTGCCAGGTTCTGCTAGTGCTATAATAAGAATAAATAAAAGCCCTCAAATAAATAGGAAAAGATAAGGAGGCAGATAACTGTAATTCTCATGACTGATAGTATTACTCAATTTAGACATTAACATTCTAGCTAAAGCTTTAAATCCTGGATTTACTGAGCATTGCCTGTTATTAGTTTTGCCTACTCAGAACGCATTGGTGGCAGGTAGGTGTGTAACTGAAAAATTACTTTGAATTAGGCTGTGAGTTAAGCATTGCAGAGACAATGATTCCCCCCCACCCCACACTCCACCCCGGCTGCTGCTGAAAGGTCTTACAGCATTTATTATTACCCTTGTGGAAGTTTGGGAGGAGTGTTTACCTGATGGATCCATAGCCTGTATAGTTCCCCACATTCCTGTATTAAAATGATACCCCTAATCCTTGTTCCGTAGCTAAGAAATGACGCATAGCAGATCCTGCATCATGCCCCTGCCACATCTTAAACCCTTTCTTTTCAGAGTTGCAACCAGAGATGATTATTCTTCACCCCTCTTGATGAGGTTTCTGCTCTCAGCCAGGTTATAACAACCACCAAGCCCTGCCCTGGAAGACAGGGACACCATGGGGGAGTCCCCAGAGACCCTCACAGCACTACACACATAGCAGCTCCAGGAACAGCCTGCCATAAACAAGAACCGGGGAGTTTCCAGGTCCTTTCCCTTCTCCCTCACTTCAGCTTGGTGGAAAGTGGTGTGTCCCTGTGGCGCTGAGCCCTGGAGGGACTTTCCATGAGATCCATGGGGAAAAAGAAGAAATGGTTCAGATAGCAATGGTAGGGCTTGATCCATCCAGACACGGCTATGAAAGGCAGAAGCTTCCCCTTTGTTAAATTGGTGGCTGTGAAGTTATTTCACATTATTATTGTTGTTCTTGTTGCTGTTATTATGACTACTACCTTTATTTTGGGGAAAGACTTTGAATATGTGTGTGGCCCATTTTCACCATGCACATACATATATGCATATATATGGAGAGAAGGAAAGAAAGCAGCATTGGAATCGCATCGCCACAAGCAGTCAGGAAGCGACTCTGTCAGCATTACTGAGAGCAGTTTTGTTCATTATGTTCTCTACCCCATCTGCACACATATGGATAAATAAATTGCTTCACTCTCATGTAAAGTCCATTGAACTCCTGCCAGACTTTATGATTCTGCATTGACCCACCAGAATTCAAAATAGGTTATCTTGGAGGTAAAAAAACCCTAACGGATACAGAGGGTATGACTTATTCTGTCTCATCTTTGTTTTAATGCCTGCAAATGCAAATATAATGGAATATAAAATCGCACTTTCCAAATGCAGACTCACAGTTTGAAAATCTGGGATAAGGTATCATATCTGCTGAAGTCAATAAAAGATTTTAGTGACTTTATTGAGACAGGACTCCATACCTTAATATGCTTTAACATTAAACTGAGTGCTGCTCTGAATACCAAAGATGATTTATTGGAAAGCAATACCAGGGCGTGTCAAACCTAGTGATTTAGATTACCCTGGGTTTATTATCACTTTTTCTCCTAACTGAATTTTAAAGATTAGTATTAGATGACTGTTCATATTAAGGAGCCCTGTTGAAGGCTATCATGTGCTTCATACGTTATGCTGCTATTTAAAGAAAATTCTTTATGTCCATTACCTCAAAAGACCAGTGGACAAAGGCAGAATGGAGGAAGACATGGATTCAAAACTGTCAAATAAGCCCCTGACCCTATGCCTTCTCAAACACAGGCAAAAATGTTTTTTTTCTTCTTTTACAGTCTGTTCCCAGATATTATGCTTTCATTTTTAAATCAAGCCAAAGCTGGACTTTCACTGAAGACAAAATACGTATGTTTTATTGATGATGTGCATGCACGATGATATTGTGACTTCTTAAAAGAACTGTCAAAGAGCAGAAACTGTAATGGATGTTAACGCGAAAGTCTGAAATGATGACAGTCTATTTGGCCGCATGCTTCCTGAGCTGGTATAGCATGGGAAAACGGGCGCTTGGGAAGTTGTCGTTATTTCCTCTTGTGTTGTTTAGAACAGACTTACAAAAGCAGTCAGGTGTTACTGTCAAGAGGAACTGTTGGTTTGTGGCAGTATAGCCCTTATTTTCTAGTGAGCATGCAATCATACAGTGGGAAATGTCTCCTGGCTGCTTTGGTAGTGACAGCTTTCAGCAAAAATATTCAGACTCTGTCATTTAAATGTAGTACGCAGTTAAAGAGTATGAGCTAATCTTTCACTTCCACTTGCTTTTGTTTTGCCAAGACTTTTTCAATTCGTCCGTGACCTAATTTTTAAAAATACAAATATTGTGGCACAACCACGATCCAAAGCCCCAGGAGACGCTCACTTCATCCCTAAGGACCTCCCATGCTTTCAAACCACAAATGCGGAGAAGGAAAATTGCCCAAGTAACACGAATCTGACATTAAGTCATATGGAAAACCAGTCCTTTGAAAGGGGCGAGGACCTTTCTACAGCATTTAGTAGGCTTCCTCTCAGTTGTGGATGAGCAGCAGCGGGAGCACTTTTTTGTGCCCGTAGGCAGTGGCGTGGCCGAGCTGGCTCTCCCTGCACAGCTTTCGCGCAGCCCTGCTGGACCAGCCATCCCCCCACCGAACCCCATAACCCTGCCCCCACTGGCACTGACCAAAACTAGACTTTTTGTTTCTCTCAAGTCTTCGATTACGTTTACAACCATCAATAACTAATTTAGGTCATCGTTGCTTTTGGCAGTGCTGGTTTAGTTTGCATTCCTTTCTTCTGCTCTTTTGAGTTTCGCTTTTCTGAAGTATACGGGTTTGTCTTAATGTGACATCTCTGTGCAAACATATGCATCTGAGGAAGGCAAAAGAGATTTATTGCATTTTGGCTAATACAGAGGAAAGGGGAAATTGCCTACATAATGAAACAGGAGATTCAGTTTTAACTATGTCATTTCTCTCGTCTCCATAGTACTGAATACACAAATATAAAATACATAATCTACCTCCTCCTTCAAACATATCAACGTACAATTAAAACCCACAAAGCTTGACAACCTGTTGTCAAGTTGTTTAAGCAGTTGTTTCAGAATCTGACAGACAAACTTATAAACAAAACGTAGAGCACCAGATTGTGGGATGAGGCAGCAGCATCACGTGGCTTCCTCAGTTATCTCAAAATTTGGAAAACAAAAAAGTAGAGGAATACTTTTTCTCCTTGAATAAATAACAGTTTAATTACATTACAGAAATAAAATATGATATGGTAGGAATACACTGGAAATCTTACAGAAATACTATTCTGCTACTGGTATGTAAATGGTCAAAGCTACTTTTCATGACAATCTGAACAGTACTTGTGTACAAACTATTATACAGGTTGCTAATGAAAAATATTGCAGCAGTTGCAAGGATGTTACCAGCTCAAACAAACATCTAATGATACAATATTCTTCTAAGAGGAAGTAATAATGTTAGATTTACAGACAATAAAGAGTTATGTTCTCCACTTCGAAACACTGGAAATAAAAAGCTCAGGTAATCCAATTTCTTTACCTCATATTATCACAAGGAAAGATTTTCCTTTCACTATGAAACAGCATCCCAAGAGACCCTGTAAACAGTTTATTCAAAGGTAGTATTTGAGATGTCACAGCAACTTCAACAATCGTCCTAGTCTACAATTACAGACTTTTTAGGCCACTGCTTGTACAGATGACGTTTTTTTTTAAATTTTTCACTTATTTACATACATTCAGCCCAATAACAGCAGGTAAAACACGCTGTCTATCTCACAATAGACACACTAAAATTTTCATCGAAAGGCCAGTGCAAGAAGATGTGGATAGTGATTGCACAGCATCGAGATTATATTACACAAATATACAATTAGACTGTTGAGAATCTAACTCTGCACGCATGTGACACAGATGATCTTCTCAGTAGATGTGCGACACTTGGGAGTTGGTACATACACGTAACTGCAACTATTGTTGGTTGGTTGATGATGACGGCAGAACACGGTATCGTTTGCCTGTGTTATCGCTAAGTGAAGGCAGGCAACTGCAAATTAGGAATACCTAACGCTGAAGTTTAAGTACAGCTTATCTTGGAACGGCAGGAGTTTTTTCTAATGGAAGGGTAGTTATACTTAGCGCGCAACGTGTAGGGAAATTGTTGCCACCTCTTTAATAAATGGTTCTAGCTGAACCGACACAGTTCCCAGAGCTTTAGAATAACTCATTATGCAAATGAAGATACTGACGATAGACGGTAACATTTCACAGGATGCTATTTCTTATTATATCAGTAAGCACCAAGTTAAGTGCCAAGACAGCCCCATTGTCCCATGATTTATCACGTAAAATTTAGAACTTGAATGCACAACGAAAGTCCACAAAGTTTGCATTTAAACACAAGAAGACAGTTTCAAAAATGGCTCTTAAAATACCTTTACATTTCAAATGGGCTTTCCTCCCCTCCTCCAAGAGGACCGCTTTAGCTTTAGGATGGACTAGACCTAGATACAAGAAAGATCTTTCAGAAGGAGGACTTGCACGTCCCCCGGGAATCCTCTGCAATCTGCTGGTTTTGGCCGACCGCCGCAGCCCCCTCGGGAGCGTGGTGCCCTGTCCCACCAGCCAGGTAAGCTGCAGGGGAGCTGGGTGGAGGAGGAAAGTAAGCCCGTGTCTTCCAGCTGCTGCTCAGCACCTCACCTGATGTGATCTTTAATATGGGCCACCCCGCACCAAGCCTCAACTTCGGAGGCACTTACGGCCCCGCAGAGCCGCTGGCCGACATCGGCTGGGCTGCCCGTGCCACCGGCTGCTCTGGCCTGCATGGAGGTACCAGGAACGCCATGGGGACACCAGGGCGACCGGAGACCCAGGGCTGCCGTCCCCCTCTTGCTCCCTACGTAACCCCCAGGACGGGCAGCATGGATTTGGCTCC
Organism: Falco naumanni; assembly: GCF_017639655.2. Lineage (NCBI taxonomy): Eukaryota > Metazoa > Chordata > Aves > Falconiformes > Falconidae > Falco > Falco naumanni. The sequence continues at coordinate 5,384,857 of NC_054059.1, read as the reverse complement.
ACTCGCCCGGTGCCACGGAGGGAGTCGCCCCTCTTGCAGCAAGTGTCAGGCAGCGAACGGGCTAAGCCAGCTTTGCAGCTATTTTGGCAGAAATCAGCCAGAATAAGAGTGAGGAATTGGTCCAAAAAAAGCAAGGCAGCGGAGAAGAGGACCCCAGACCTTCTGATTCAGAATGGAATTACGGAATATCCAAGCCTCAAAGACCATGCAGTAACATGCTCCTTGGCAAAGTCCCAGGCTGCAGAAGCAATCCCACCACGGAACAGTCACCGCTTCCCTTCAGTAACTTCTTCCTTGAAGCCGATAGTGTCAAACCTTGTCATCTGTATCCTCACCTGATTTCAAGCAATCAGATTTGAATACTAATGGCCTTAAAACAAATTATAATTTATTTCTGGCTTTCTCAGCTTTCAGGAACACCACTGACAGCCGCTTCAGTTGTCAGTGCGGGCTCATGCCATGCTCTGCCTCTTGTTGCCATTTATTCTCAAGTACAACTGAAAGGTTGCTCTCTCTAGCATGTGGATACCCCTCTCAGAGTGGGTTGGGATGTTCTTAATATGGTACTTTCATCAGTAATCAGTTGGAAGAACTCAATTTTAGAAACAGAATTTGTGTGCAAAGCGTGCAACAAGAAATACAGTTTACATTTGGTCATAGTGTCCTATCTTAGTTATGCTACCATGACTCACACCGATTAGTATACTTACACACACACACGCACACGCACACATGTACACACACATAGATATTTATTTATATACACGCTCACACAGTAGGAAAATGTCTGACAATATTTCCTCCTCTTTTAGTGAAGACAGGAGTCTGGCATCTCAGGCTCTGGATCTGCTTAAACCTGGGATACGGGAATGCGACACACTTCAAGTATACATCGACGGCACAGTGATAACATCGCACATTGAGTCTGACACATGCTGTCTTCAGTGGTCCAGCACCAGCACGTGGCTTAAAACCAGATGCCCATTAAAGGAGCCAATATCCGGGACCTTCGCTTTTCAGTGTTCATATTCACACAAAGCCCAAGAGCGGGGCGATAGTCTTTACAACCACAAGTGTCCTTCCGTATAAACGCAGTGGTATTTAAAAGTCTGAACCAGTGCATTCCTCTCTTACATTCCTCCTCTATTCCTTTGTTGCTGTTACTCTCGTATGCATGTCAAAGTAAAAGGTAGTGGGGAAATAATTTTAGTAGAAGAACACAAAGCCTCTCCCCTAAGTCCACAGAAGACCACTAAAAGTGTAAAATTTCCAAAATAGCTCATAGGAATTCTTCAAATACAGTAAGTGTTTTCAATGGGGTTTACATATCACGTTTCACATTATTTCCACGGAAGTCTACCTTATCACTTTGTTTAATCAGACAAATATCAATAACACATAATAAAACAGCATACAATTCACAGGACACAACACATTTTACAAAACCTCTAAAACTCAGCACTGCCGCTTTTGGAAAAAATCAAAAACTCCTATTACTTACAGACATGAAATACACTTCACATTGAAATGAACAGCATGATTACAAGTTTCTTTTTTTCTTATTTGATGGTACTGGTTTAGGATGCGTTAGTTTTCAATTAGGTTTCACAATTTTTTTTCACACCCCCAAAAGGAACCATTGCTAACCTGGTATTTATTTTCTTTCAGGAAATTTACTATTATTCAGTAAACACTTTTTGAGAAAAAAAAATTTGAAAATTTAGCTTGAATCCCTAATTGTAAAACCTGAAGAACTGGCTGATGGTAATGCTCTTAACACAATCATCACTCAGCTTACAATGACAAACCAAAAAAATATTACAGGAGGGTACAAACACGTTAAGCCACGGGTTTGGTTTTCTCTGTTGTGGATTTTTGTTTTTTTTTAAACTAACTCCTTTTCTCACAATGCGGAGAAGTCTCTGACTTACAATGCTTCAGCAGTTGTGTCTGTGGAGACAGACATGGTAACTTTGGCAATCTTAACTGTGCTCTTAATGCAGCTCTCGGCAGCCCTGTGCACGTTGCCTGCGTTGTTGGCGTGTTTGTGCTGGCAGTCAGACTCCATGCTGTTATCGAGGGGCTGCGCGGTTCCTTCGCAGGTGGGGAACATGCTGCGGAAGGCATGTCGCAAGTCCTTGCTCCTCAGAGCGTAGATGATGGGATTCACTGTTGAATTCAGCAAACAGAGCATGCTACAGAAGGCAAAGACAGTCTTGATGAGCTTGTTCATTTTCCCAAAGACATCGTACACCATGATGGCAAGGAGAGGGCCCCAGCATATGATTAAAACGACTAGGATAAGGACCAAGGTTTTGGCTAACCTGATGTCCATACGAGTTTGATCAGGCCTAGTGATCTGTACCTTACCATCCTCTGTAGACTGAATGATTATGCTTTTCTGCGTGCCCCGCTGAATCATGCGAACCGCGTGGCTGTGAGCCTTCCACAGTATGTACATGTAGGCATAGACAATGAACAGCAAGAGGACGCTGGTGACCCCGATCCAGAACATCAGGTACGTCTCGTCGATGAGAGGGAATATGTCCGAACAAACGGAATTGAGCTTTTTGCAGTTCCAGCCGAGCAGAGGCAGAACGGCTATTACAATAGCGATGGTCCACATCACACAAAACGCTACAACAGCCTTTGGTCGGGTAACAATCCTTTTGTAAGCTAGCGGCCTGTGTATAGATATGTACCGGTCTATTGCCGTGAGGAAAAGGCTACCTACAGAGGCGGTGAAGGAGGCTGTAACTCCACCCAGTTTGAACAAGAAGACGTTGGGGCTGTCCTTCCGGTGGAAAACATGGAAATCCACAAAACTGTAGACAAAAATCACGCTGCCCAGGAGGTCGGCCACAGCCAGGCTGCCGATGAAATGGTAGGAGGGTCTACACCGGAGGCTTCGGGAGTGGAGGATGACACACAGGACGAGGAGGTTCTCTAGCACTGTGAAGGTGCCCAGGGTGAGTGACAGCACGGCGATGGCCAGCTGCTGGCTGGGGTTCAGGATCATAAAGCACTCCATATCCATGAAGTTCTCCCCACACTGTATGTTCTCCTCATTATCCTTAAACGTGGACAGGGACTTGTTGTAAAACTCTGTGATGTTGACCTGATCCGAGGGAATAATGCTCAACAGGGGATCATCTCCTGCAGTCATTTTTTCTTGGAAGGGATCACCCCTGAAGGAAGACAGAGGGAACTTCTGGGGGTAGTATCCCAGCTTGGATGCCATGTCGCCTTTCATGTCTTCGTACTGGATATCGTTGGAGCCCACGTAAAGGAGATCTGTCGTGATTGTTCGGAAAGTTGTATCTGCGAGGCCATCTAGGATTGACTTCATAACCCCAGTCTGGTTGGTTTCAGAGAGACTTGGGGGAGGAAAAAATGCATCGGAGGAAACCCTAGAAGGGGAAAAGATCAGACGTCATTAAGATAAACAGGGAAACAAACTCCACAAACAGCCAAACTGTCCCCAATATTGACCTTTCTCTTGCATTCAGTGCAGGTCTAGCCTTTGCCACCTGCAGGAATCAGGGTGAGTCAAGCACTTAGAAAGAAATCATCTGGATTTCACTAAAACTGAATTACGCTAAGAAGTGACGTGAAAAATGGAGGCACAGGGAACTGAGTATTCCACAGGAAAGTAATTTTCATTTCTCATCAAAACCTTCCGACCTGCTCCACCAGAAACATATTTTTTGCTAGATCTGAACTTGGCTCCTGATTGCAAAGTACCTCGCAGACCAATATTCCTTGGGCTTGCTTCATTTAGATAATACCAAGTGCCACTGCAGGAGAAGCATTAAATTGAATCATCACCTTCACTGCCTTTCTTTCAAAAGGCAGCAAGGGTTTTGAAAGCCTGACAACGGAGAGGGAACAGGGAAAGAGCCGTGCACTCTGAAGTTTCACCCAGTATGCCCGTATACCCATCATCACCCTGTTACAGCAATCTGAGGCCTACTAACATCCTGAATTTGTTATGGCAAATTTATTAGCAAGGTATTTAATCTACAAATATAGCTTCATAACTCTAGCCCTTCCTTCTGTTAGGCGAACTAAGGGATGTTTGGGCTACACGGGGGAGGTGGGCTGTCACCCAGCCCTGTCCATAGCTTTGGGAAAAGTGACCTGCATCACCCAGTGAGTGAGTGCATCACAAACCTCCATCAGGGCAGGCCATGTTCGCCTAGAAAAGCACAGCATCAAGTTTGGGTCAGAGTACAAATGGCTTAAACCCCAGGCAAAAGGGACCAGGAGCCACTGCTCCTGTGAGAGGCACAGAAATGTAACTCGTCCCACTGGGGACACCCTCAAAAAAATTCTGTCCCTTCAGAAACGGGGACCGCAGCAGAAGGTCCCCAGGTAGCCAGTGGCCTCCGACTCCCGTTAGCCCAGCCTTTGCTCATGGATGGTGAATAATTGCAGGGTGCAACTCCTGGCCTTGGGTACCCTTGGGAGGGCACCCTCATCAGCATCTGAGCATCTTACATGCATCAACATGTAAGACAGGTCTGTCTTACAGCTCTTCTTATGCTGTGCTCCTTTATATGACTTTGCCCATAAAACATGCCTTGAACGTGCATTGAACATCTGCTTTAGGGGCCCCTTCCACCAGCAGAGTGACTGAGAGTGGTCTGAATGTAAATAAAAGCCAGAATCATTGCTTCGGTGTGCTACAGCTATTCCACATCTGCTACGGGACACCTCGACGATTTCATCAGCAACAGGAGCAAAATCAAGCTTCCTCACGCTTTTAGAATGGATGAAATTGTTTGTGACACTCAAGAAATCCCAGATGCCATATATATGCTTGTACTGACTTAACCTGTTCACTTTACACAACCGACAATAAACGGCCAGAAAAGCCACGAGAGATTATCTGCCAAAACCCAGAGTACTGATCACCTCAACTCCTGAAGAGGAGGCTCGCACAGTAGGTACCACAGCTCGGTTTTCCCATGGAAACTAAAAGAAAGAAGAAAAGGATTCCTCTCTACAACAATACCAATACTTCAAACCAGAAGAAATCATGAGCATTTCCAAAAGAAGCAGAGATCATTTGGCTGATGAGATATTTATACTCATATATATATATAAATATATATATATATATATATATATATATATATATATATATATATGCACTTACACAAGAATTTTCCCATAGTCTAAAGTTTTGCATTTGAGTCAGCGGGCCTGCACCTCGAGTGTTAAAGGGAATATATGTACCTAGACCTCCAAAGACACTGCAACTCCAGTGCTGCAAACAAGGATGAGTACAAACAACCCTTACTGGGACGGTCTAACACACAATACACACTGACTGCATCTGCTTTTGCAGACATCATTTGCTCAGCAAGTAACAACATAATCATTAGACAGACAGACAGTATTAAAGAATTTAATTTTGATGGTGTGAGCAGTGAGGGAGGTAAATGCCACTGATGCACACGTTACAAATGAACAGCAATAATCTAATACGTAAGGTACTTTTCTTCCAGAAGGTACTTTACAGCTGTTTCTAGTAGAACTTGCAGATGTTACATGTTGCAAAAATGACCCTGCTGACAACTGACAAATCTGCTTTGGGTGAAGTCTGGCAACTTTAAACTTGGCATTACAAAACCAGTTTAAAGCCAGGAGTGAAGAATGTGTTATTAATTTGAAAACTACCCAAAAAATATTAAATAAATCATGTAGCTCTCTAAACATGTGAAGATGGCTGTGGTATTCTCTGCTATTCCAGCTTTTTTTCTGACAGAAGACAAGACAACCATTTTAATGAGTAAAGCCACAGCCCCATGTCGAGAAGATAATGTTTGAGTAAAGCTTCAAAAACTGTATGCAACTGCGCACTTCTGCTAGACAGACAAACAAATTGTTGCGAGGTAGCTGGTCCCTGCTGGAGTCATGTTAAGTACAGACTCCTCAGAACAAGGTGCAAGCCGCCGCACAACCCCTACCTTTGTCTGAAACACAAACGAAAGAACACGAATTCCTGCGTGCTCTGTCGAAGGTGGCAGCGAGTTATGTGACAATATCACTATGCATGCATATGCTATGCTAACAACACGGTTAATGGGATCAGGAGAGGCGAGTCTTACTCTGCATTTCAATGATTTTTTTCCCTCTGTATTTTTATGTTGAGATTATTACAGTAATTTCCACCTTATTGTCTCTGCAAAGAGAGTTTTCTTTGAGAGTACTTGGGAGTTCATTAGTGGTGTAGTTTAGACTTTGGGGGATGCAGCTGACATTAATTTTGGTTTTGTTTGCTGCTGGGAATATCATAATTGGAAATTTCTAGCAGTATGTGTGCATGCACCTATTCAAGTAGCAGTTGATTTTTATTAAAGTTGCAGTAAAACAGACATTCGCCTGATCTGGAATTGCACTTTACTGGAATTTCCTTTATTTTAATTTACATACTAGCTTGTCCCAGTACAAGCTACAATACTGAAATTCACTGAAGCGATCAGTGAGGTTTTCCATGGCTGTCTAGTGAAAACAAGACCGGACCTTTGGCACCGCGGTTATCAGGAGAGTCCACGTCACAGTCCGAGGTGTCGTACGACTTGACAGAGACTGAAAAGCCAACGTCAAGACGCAGTGGTCTGGTTCTTGGTCTTTCCCTTTGCTCAGGCACATGTGCCAGTGACACACAGATTCTGGCTCTGAGCTCTTCTGTCCGAACCTGGAGTGGCGAGCAGGCACTGCCCACAAGAACAGGACAGCCCATGCCATCTGGCCACGCTGCTCTTCGCAGCTGGCTTCAATGCAACCCAAACCCGTACTGCTTGGGACCCGTGACCACCTCTATGCAAAACACCCTGGGAGCCTCTGTGGCTTCTCACCGCCTCCCTAGGGGACATGTCCCCTGCACAGACCTCTCCTCTCTGGACGGGGCTGGGGTGACGGCCATGTGCCACAGCAAGGTCCCCTCACGGGCAGGGCGGCAGCAAGGAAGAGCCTCCCTGCCCTGCCAGAATTCACTCTTCCAACAGAGCCTTTGAGTCTCCAAAGCTCTCAGCTTCATCCCTGCCTTAAATGAGCTCTACTACCTCACTCATTTTAAAACTGCTTTAAAAAGAACTGGAACATTGATTAAAGATGAGGAAGAGCCTGTGCTGATGCCAGCGCTCAAAATTCCCGATGTGCTTCCACGACTGCATGCAGCAATTAACAGTAAGTAATGAATTATGATTAAAGATAAGGATTAAACAATAGAAAAAAAATATAAATTCAAGCCTGTTTTATCTGGAAGACCGAACCCAGAAATCCCACGGCTGAACACCATTTCAGACTTCTCTCCCATCAACCAGCGGCTGTGGATGGGCACTGCCAGGCCAGCTGTGCTGCCCCTAGACGGGGCGGTGTTTACAAACACCCCACTTCGCTGTCTGCACAGACCTGGATTTAACTTCTCCAGCCCATCTTCCAGCCTGCTCTACCAGGGTTCAAACGTATGAAGTTAAGTATCAGCTGAAGGTTGAAGACACAACTTTGTAAGGCTTTGCCCTCAAAGCAAAAGCGTTAGTTAAGCACTGAGGGGGCAAGTCTTACTAGTGCCCTCCACCACGTGGTTAGGTATAGCCTTAAAAGAAACTTGGATGCTACCAGAATGTAAAGACCTCTCAGGTGAAAGATGTAATATGTGAAAGGCTGAAAACTCATCTTGGACAACAGGGAGGATTACACCCTCCCTGGACCTCTTGTTGGTCCAAAGGACCTGTTCACTCGGGGAGCAAGAATGTGACTTCATTAAAATGCTATTACCTAGCTTCTCCTGCTGTTCTAGGGGAGAAGGATGGCTGGAAAGTTTTTATCGTTGTCTAAAAAAAGGGCTGAATTTATTATAATTTTCAAACCAGGATGATTGATAGAGCAATTTTAATAGCCTGAATAGAAACAGTGAATATCTGCGTTCTTCCTCAGAAAGGAATTATGAGCAATACAATGATGCTACTGATAACTGCAAAAATGTTGACGTGGCAAGAAAAGGGATCAAAACAAGAAAGGGAAATCCACAACCAAACCTTTCTAGCTTCTATTTTAGAAAACACTTTCATCTCCATGTCTATACATTTTCTCTATGATACTCCAGCTAATTAAAAACAAGTAGGGCGAGTAGGTATAACTGAAACAGTTTTTGAACGCACCAGAATATGTAAATGTATTCTCCTTGCTTACACATTACCAGGTTTGCAAAGTCCTTCAAAGAAGGGCTTTATCTTCTGGTAAGTTCGCACAGTGGCCAGTACATTGGGACTCCTACCAAGCTGGGTCCACAAAGTACTACCACAGGAGAAACAGCAGTAATTTATACTCATGTGCAGTCAGCTGAAAAAGTGTGAGAGAAATTAGATCTACCATAGTAACTGTTGGCCTCCAGGAATTAGAACTGTCCTATAAAATGAAAATTTATATGGCTAATAATTACCTTATCCCATATGGCAACGAACAATACTGCTGCGAGGACAGAGCAAGGTTTCTACGCCTTGGAGAAAGAAATGCGCAGTCTGAGAAATGGCACTCTCAGGCTCCACACCGAGCAAGGAAAAAACATATGTTGACAAGAATGTGAAAGCAATATTACCTCTATCCTATTTACTGTTTTACTACTCCATCTCCAACACTGTGCTACTCCTAGGCTATAAATGGCAAATGTGCTGTCACTCCTAATTCAGGAAAACTTGCATTCGTTTCAGTGGGAATTTTCTCAGTGTGAAGGATCAGAAAGGAGCACAGACGCTAGAAGAGGAGCAAATGAGGGATGCCATCTTCTAGTTACAGCAAGGCACTGTCACCTATGGGGTAAACTAGGGCATGCAACTAGCGAACCAAATTTTGTTCTTATGTAACGTCATGGTATCTTTGTAAAGTTGAAACTTAATTAGCAAGAAATCACAGCTACATGGTTATTTATGTTAATTAACATACCGTTTGCACACGAGCAGGGTAGGGGCTGGATTGTTCTAATCTGGGGGCAAACTTGCCCCTACATGACACCCCCCTGCATCCAGCAGCTGACAATCTGAATGACAAAAACAAAACAAAGGGAAAAACAGAGTGTTAATCAGTGACCAACAACATTTTTAGAAGAAATAACGTTCTTTCCTCCCTGCAAAGTTTTGTTGGTGGGATGTGTGTACCAGTTTCAGCACAGATGACTTGCAGACAGAGAAAAAGAGGCTATGCCTTACTTCCCAAACAGCCAGAGCATACATGTGTGTCTAAGATCACAGAGGTTCAAAAGCGAGGCCGAAGTCCTGCTCCGTTTGGTGCAGGTGAAGGACCTGAACTTTGCTCTCCGGTGAGCCAGGGGAGCGTGCCGGCAGCCTCTCTGTTCTGCTGCCCGTCCCTAAACTGCTTGAGTTGTTCCATGTTGGACCAAGAGTTAAATATGCAGAAATAAAGGCACTAACTGACATTCCAGCAGGCAGGGTGCATGCCTGGTAAGATGAGAGGCTTAGCCTCAAGCCTTTTCTCTGAATTAAGCAAACCAAGGATGTGTCTCCCACATCCCACCCAGCCGCAGCGGGAAGAGTGGGAAGTGCTGCCCCACCCGCCTGTGAAAAACCCCCAAAGCTCCTGAGTTCACTTGGAACCCCTCAGCCTGTGAATTCAGCCCCCTACACACACATTCCCTACCAAATCAGAGACAAGATGAGTCACTGAAGTCACAAACCAGCAAGGGGAACGTCAGGGTCACGTTAATGGAAAACTTACAGCTACCCGGTCTGTCCAGCTTTTGGAGAAAGGAGGGGAGGCAGAGCTGGCTACTTTAAAACAATGTGGGATTTTAAGATCTTTCACGCTCTACTTTATATATCTTAATTTCAGCTGAAGACAGAGTTTTGAGAGAGGATGAAGAGGCTAGCTGAAGCACGAAAGGCTCGGATGAAAGCGAAAGAGTGAAGCAAGAGTGACCTGGCATTTCCTTAAAAACCAGCTCCAGTTTAGAAACTCATTTCCCAATAAAGTAGAATGAAACAGGTAATACAAAAAATTTGATTCAGTGCTATGGTATTTACATATTAAAGAAAATGGAAAGAGAACTCATTAAGCTGGCCAATTTTGAACTCTCAAACTTTTTCACAAAAGGGGTTTATCTTGGATTTCAATATTCCAATAGAAATTGCTTCATTTCCAGCCTCTTTTCTAGCCATTCTCTGATGCCAAAAGGTGCAGGCGCCTATTACGGCTGAGCAGAATTGACATAAATGTCAAACAGAGACAGAGCAGCCCAGCCAGGTGCAAAAGAGATGGAAGCGGAACGCTCAGTCTCCTGGAAATACCCAGAAGACAGCAGCTTAGCACACGACGCAGTTGAAGGGAAACAAGTCATAGGAAAGCGCAGAGCAGGACGTGAAAAACCCAGGCTCCACTGGATTCTACATGCTAAAGGTCCCCAGAAGAGTGCAACATCTGGAGGATGAAAATACAGGAAAAACACATTTATTATGAAGAAAAAAAAAACCACTCCAAGAAAACAGCTTCCATGTAATGACCAGAGCAGAACAAAAAGGTCAAGAATTTGTTGCAGCAGAAAATACTTGTGAACTTTATTAAAAGAGTAAGGAATACGTGACACAAGGGTAGCAAAACCACCAGGCTCCAGGGAGAGCTCTCATGAACTACACAGAGTACGCGTCTGCCTCCTCCTCCCTCCACAACACGCTGTGGCCATAAGAAGTTTTAATCAAAGACTGTGAGACAGCAAGGAGATGCTGAGAGCCAAGGTAATGCGAGTTAAGGATCGGTGTGAAGGGCACTGGGAGGAGAGGTAACTACTGTCCTCGTGGAGGGAACAGCACGTCTCCAGGTGAGACGGGAGCAAGCCGGGGAAAGGTAAGATAGGAAGACCCAAGCGGAAGGAGCCACTGGGAGACAGGGATGCTGATTTTAGGGCAAGAGAATAACTGCCTTTGTGATTGGCTTGGGGAAAGCAGATCAGGTGAAGGAGAAAACTCACGAGAGAAAACCTCCCTCCTCTTCTGAGCTACACGAACTTCAGAGACGCCTCCATAAGCTGAAGGATACAGCTAGCGGGATTTTCAGATCTCACCGTAAAGAAAGAACAGACCCACTGCTCTGCAGGCACTGACTTGCTCTTTTGAAAGTCCATTTCTGATCTGTACTCAAACGGCAAAGGAAGACACAAAGGGCTCTGAGAAGCCATCCTTAGTAAGGTCACAGAAAAGGACAGCACTGTGAGCACTGGCACACGGGACCGAGCTGGGGACACGCAGGAGAGATCAGTTAAGTAAATCTGACACTAATAAAAATCAAACTGCTTAAGGAAAATTAAGTACAGGATGGACCTCAGAGGTGGAAAGGAAGAGAATGCTCAAATGGAGCCACTGAGTGACCCATGCAGTGGATAAACACACCAAAAGAGGGAATGGGGTTTACAGGTAACGACAGAAAGCGCACGGAAGGTCAGCAACACATTGCAAAGCAACATCCCTTCTGCCTCCGTCCTCCAAAGTCTACTTTTCCGGAAAATTGTTATTAGGCCACCAAGTATCGGCAGTGCTCAGAAGCTAGGACAGAAAGGCTTTTGGCAAATGTGATGTCCCACGCCATCAGAGATAGCAAAGGACAAAAATACTCACTCCAATTAAAAAATGTAAAACATTCTTTCATTTCTGGAGCTGTCTGGCCTTTCATAAAATTTAAATAAGCTCAGATAAGTCTCTTCATAGCTACATTCAGAATATAATGATATTCAAATATACTGCCTTCACACACACAAACAACTTGTGAAATTATTTGCCAGCATATTAAGCCACTATACCAGATTGCTTGGCAATGGTGCATGTCTTCGATATATGCAGATGCTTTTCTTTTTTAAAAAAGGGAGAGAGGGAGAGAAGAGAAGTGAGAAAGAATTACAGGAGAATCTGATATCCAAGTAGCCAGAACAACAAATAGCAGAGAGGCTCCAACCAATATTACACCAGATTTGGAGAAATAGTTAAAAGATACAGAGGGATGAGTTATGACTTTTTATTTGTGTGTGTTTGAGTGTGTATATATATATATATATATTTCTATGCATAAACTTACAGATAGACATACACAAACACATACATATGCCTGGAGGAACAATTAAAGTCTCACAACCGCTGCAGTAGTGTTTGTCATGTGTAAACTCAAACTTATGGTGTCGGAGAACAAGCAGACAATCTGGAAGTGTAGGTACAAAAAAATATAGGCAAGGTAACTGCTGAATCTCTTTTTGAATTCCCTTACACATAGCCTTCCTGGGGAAAAGCAAGATTCTAAAATGAGTACATCTATCGCTGAGATGCTGCAAAAGTTACTTTGCAGGTAATGTACACATAGATACCTATACACACACTCCAAACTTATGCCACCTAATTTTCCAGGCACACGCAAATCCTGGATTCCAGCACTGCACTGTTTAGAACAGAGACAGAACTAACTAAACCCATTGATTTCTGAGAGCACGTTTCACGTATTCACCGCAATGGGAAGGTAGGAACCCCCCCAAGTCCCCAAGCACGAACTCTGAACCGTTTCCTAAAATGCAGACAGATGAAAATTACTCCAGTGAGGGCTCAAAGGGAACTGACAGCATTCCCTGCGGAACTGCTCCTGCTCAGTACTTCGTGCTGAGTAAACACACGTTTCTTAAGAACATACAACTACCATAAAAAGGGTTAACACACGATGAGGTATTATTTAATGCCATCTAGCCTCGATCTATGCAAACCAGACAACTGAAACGTATTAAAACACCCAGTTTTACCAACCGTTAGCCAAAGTATAAGGAGTGACATTATACGAACACACACAGTAGTGAAATACCTATTTTATCTGTAATTTGGATGTGGGTAGCTTCATCAAAAAAGGATGTTCCTACTGAAAAGAGGCAGGAGCGAGCTTGGGGTGTGCGTGTGTGCATCATAATAATGCCCCTGCATGAGGCACAAACTGCAGAATAAAATGTACTCCAACCTTATGTTGCAAACCCAATCATTTTTTATGGGCAACAATGGCACCTTCGGGAAAAAGAAAAAAAAAAAAAGTTCTTTCTAACGAGAAATTGATTTATAAGTCATTAAAACCATTTCAAAAGGACAGGTCGTGGCTGGTTTCAGCCATCATTAACAAAGCCAAGCACTTCCAAAGAGCCCGAGTTCTGGGGGGAAAATGCTTATCCCACTGACAGCGATCGTATGTGCACTTTTTGCAGCAGTACAGTGTCAGCCTAGAAATGGAGATGTAAAGAGCAGTACTGAGAAGACAGGTTGTCACATTTTTAACTTTGCATTAATAAGAAATGCTGTTGCTGTCTATTCTGGCACATTTGCAAGCTTGCTTTTAAGTATGAGGGGCTGGCATGCATTTCCACTATAGATAGGAAAACAAGAGCAGCCTTGTTATGATTAAAAGGGTCTATTTCCCTCTGCCTTCTGTCTTCTCTGTCCATCTGCACAGCTGCTTTGAACTTGGCCAAATCCCAGTGCTAGGGTCGCCCGCAGTACATATTTTAAATCAGCATCAGACTGTGTGAATTTGTTCCTAGAGAAGAGAAAAAACCTCCAAATTCTCACTTAAATGGTTGATGAGTGGTTTTGTAAAACATTCATCATTTTAGTGAATTTACATAGCCTGAACTAATTGGGAAATGGCTGTGAAACATACCTAAAATCATTTACTATTTCAGGAGGAGACTCAGATAAAGCCAATACAGACATCTGCAAAGAAATGAGGAGCAATCATTGAGAAAAAATTAATTCTGTGGATGCGCAGGGTAGCCCACTGCATGACTAGAGTGAGGTCACAAAGTTTCCATCACAGAAGTTATGGTAATTTCTCTTAAAACGTGCAGAAACAGAGAAACTAGGTAAAGAAACTAGAGGATGAAACTAGTAGAGAAACTAGACAATGCATGAGACCTGCAGAACCACGAATGGCAACGTGTTCGTAACAATCTTGGGCGACTAAATGAATATACGGGTTTGGGTTCTCCCTTGCCTCTTAATCTGCTCACCTGCCTCTACTCTGTAGAAATGAAAGCCATCCCAGCACTCCCTCTCTAGTGTGTAACACTTTCAGCACCAAAATTCCCAGCAGGATGATGGTCTGCAAGCATTTCGGAATGGCTACATTAAAGGCTGCAAGTCAGAAATTACTTTTTTTTAAAAAAAGAAAAAAGTTAATTTAATTTCTAAACTTCTGTTGCCCAATCAGAAACCTGTGAACAGAGAAAGGGAAAGAAAGGCTTGCATTGGCTAAGACCTGCCATTCCTTCAGCAGAGCATGAAAGCCCTTAATGGGGTCCTTTATGCAACTCAGCTAACATAATTCACTGAAGAACAACAGCCAGGATCAAAGGCGCCCACCAGCTCATCCTCCTGATACTATAACCTGCTTTCACCTTCGCCCTGAGTTTTATAGGTATTTTGATTTGATTACAGTGGGTGTCGGCGTTATCGAATGGTCGATGAGGCAAATTCACAGCAAATAGTAGATTTCTTTACCTAGTCAACTTACACCCCCCCTGCTCCCCCCCCCTTGGCAAAAGATGCCTGCTGGTTCAGTCAAACAATTACTGCTTTTTATCAATTCTGCTTTAAGTGTTTTTAATTCAAATGGCTCTGCCTCTCATTCCAAAGACCAACAGATAATAAAGCAAAGCTGTTCCTGGTAGCTACAAAACTAATTTTAACCTCAAGCAAATCAGGAATTACACATTCATCTTCTAAACTGTTCAAAGATGTTACGTTCGTTTCTTTTACGGCTGATTTAATAAACTCTGCCTGCATAATAAATATTCCTACTACAGTCACAGGGTTTTTTCCTTTCTTGAGAAGGTAAAACCCATGCTGGCAGTTTATATGAGGCGTAATTTGAAAAGAATTAAGCACTCCAAGCAATTTTTGCAATGTTGCACATTTTGTTATTAAATATGGTATTAAATATCAGTCTCATCCTTTGCATGATCTTGGTACATGTGAACAGCAATGCCACCCCCAGCAGAGAATGCTGTATTCCTTTAAGAAAAGGTGAACAATAACAATGAAAAGAAGATGATACATCTAAGGGGAAAAAAACAACCCAACAACATTACTACACCTTTAACAGATTAAAAAAGCCACGCTATGTGGTTTTGTTGGTTTTTTTTTTTTTAATAAAAAAAGAACTTGTAGATACTCAAGGAGTATTTTGCTATCTGGCTCTACACTATGCATGTCCCTTTATCTTCTGAAAGAAGAAAACAGATGCCCAAACTGTTAATATGATCATTTGCTGCCATACAGAAAATAACACTGATGATAATTTTAGAGAAAGAAGGAAAACTACGGGCTTCATCTTCTGACACCATTTTACTTAATCAAACTGCAATCACAGTAACGAGCTCTCTGCTACCAAAGGCTTGGTACATACCTCATCCAGGGGTGTTCTCAATGGAGATTTGCAGACGTCTTTGAGACAAAAAGATGCCCATTTAAAATAAGCCCATCTGGTTACTCAGAATTCTTTCTCAACAGCTGAAGATTTCACATGACAAACACCGCGTGAAGTTTAAAAAGCTCACTCTTTTTTGGCTCTTTTCCCCCCAGACCTCCCAATTTCAGACAAAAACAACCCAACCAACCAAAACCCCTCCTGGGATATTCTGAAGATGCTGGATGCCTAAGTGACATCTTTTAACGGCACATCACTGCGCACAAAATCACGATCCGCCTTTAATTTCGGTGCCAGCCTCCGCGGCAGAGTTCGGGGAGGAGAAGAGCCGCGGCAACCCGGGCTGGATGCCACCCGCGGTAAATCACCGCTGGCTTAGGACGGGAGGACGGACCTCCGATGTCAGACAAGGTCCGGTGGGAGCCCGGGAGGCCGCCGGCTCCGCGCACAGAAGAATAGACGCGTGTTAACCACACCGCCGCCGGCCGCCCGCACCTCGCCCGCCGCCGGGCTCCCCTCCGGCCGGGCTGCCCCCGTCCGCCGGCCGGGACTGCGAGGGCGAGACGGGCACCTCGGGCTACCGGCTGTTCCCCGGTGGCCCCGCCGCACCCTCCGGCTCCCCCCGGCCGCCCGAGGCGGCGGCGCGGGGCCGTGCCCGGGGCAGGGGCGAGACCCGCGCTCCCCCGGCCCCCTCCGCAGCGCGGGGCGCCGGGTCCCGGGAAGGGATGCTGCCGCCTCCCCGCCGTCGGGGCAGCCGGTGTCACCCCCCGGGTGTCACCCCCCGGATCTCCCCCCACCCCCGCCCCCGCCGCCAACAAACTTTGAGGGGGACGACGGCTACCTGGCCCCCGGCCGCAGGGGTACCCGCCACCTCCGCCCGCCCCGCGCCGTCCTTACCCTCCGCAAGGCACCGGCCGCCGTCCCCCGCCTGCTCCGGCCGCGCCGACCCCCGGCAGGGAGCGGGAGCGCCGCCCCGCCCGGGCACCCCGGCACTGGGGAGCGCCGAGGAGGCGGTGCCGGTGAGGGGAAGGAGGAGGTGGGAGACTTCTCCCCCCGGCTGCCTCCCCTTCTTCCCTTCCCTCCCCCCGGCGCCTCCTCTCCGACCACCGCCGCCCTTACTCGCCCGGTTCAGGCGGCGCGCCGGGCTCCGCCGCCCTGCCGCCGCCTCTCCATGTGCCGCCCGCCCCCCCCGGCCGCCGCCCCCGGCCCTCCTCCGCCGCCTCCGCCCGCCGCCTCGGCGTGGGGAGGCAGCGCGGGAGCCGCCGGGCACCCGGCGCGCCTCCGGCACACGCCGCCGCCGCGTCCCCCCCCGCCTTCCGCCCCTCTCCGGTCCCATTTATGAAGCCCGGCTCCCATCACGTGTCAGTGTGCCTTTTGTCCCGGCCCTGGCAGCGGCGGAGGCGCCCCGCACGCGCGGGCAGCGCCGGGGGAGACGGGCGGCGGCGGCGGCCAAGCTTCGCCCCGGGGGAGGGACACGGGGACAGCGGGTGACACCGCGGGGCGGGCGGCGACGGCGAGCGGGCCCCGACGGCCCCGTGCGTGCCCCGCGCCCCGGGCCGCCCGCCCGCCGCTCGCCCCGCGCCGGGGCCGCGCGTGATCGATCGCAATTATCCCCGTCGTGCCGGCGCCCCGCCGGGCGTGGGGGAGCGGGGCTGGGGGCGGCGGCGCGCGCGGCCTCCAGCCAATGTGGACGGCAGCGCCTCCTCCGGCCCGCGGGGGCGGACGGCGCCTCCCCGCCGGGCGGGCAGCGCTGCCCCGCCGCGGGCTCGGCCCGGCCTCCCGCCCTCGCCGCCCTGCCGGGCTGAGCGGGCGGGCCGCAGCGCGGCGCGGCGCGGGGAGAGCGGGGGCAGGCCCGGCGCTCGTCCCCGGGCCTCGGGCTTGGCGCACCCGCGGGGCCCGGCCGGCTGGCGGCCGCTGGGCCTCGGGCCGCGGCCAGGCTCGCAGGGCGGCCCTCGGGGCCGGGGCCCAGCCCCCGCCAGCGGCGCCTGTGGAGCGCCGGCGTGTTGCCGTCGTCTGTTTCCCTTTTCCTCAGTGCCCTGAGCCCTGCCCGGGGTGTCGCGGGGCTTACACGACTGCCATCATGGCAGCCCTCGGAAGCGCCGGGCAACTCCTCGGCTCCGAGGCACGACGTGCCTCCGCAGGCGGACAGGCAATGGGCAAAACCGGAAAGCTGGGCTTTATTCAACAGCCACTTCCTAAAGATGTGATATCCAGCTGGCTTTGCTCCACGTGCTTCTGCCTCTGCAGTGTCATAAATATGTATTTGCCTTCACACGTATTAATACAGAAGCATAATAAATATTTATCATTTAACATAGCGTCTAAAGACATTAACTGGTCCATCTACCACACCCACCCACGGAAGAGGAATATGCCGTATTCCTCATTCCTCAGGGAAAAAGCACTCAACTCTTCAAAAGTGAGGGTGGAAGATTCTGGGTGGCTCTCAGCTTTGGGGTGCCCAGCCTGAGACGTGCCCGCCACCTGGCAGCGAGCCTTCCTCTTGAGGGTTTCTGGAGCTGGGCCCCCAGGGCCCGAGGCACCCAGAAACCTCAGGGTGCCCCCCGGGGAGCGCATCTGCCAAGGAGCACAGCCCGTTCTCGCAATCCAGCGTTTGCCTTGCGTCTAGTCCCACGATGAGTCTGCAAGATCGTAATTACTGCCCATTTTTTTCCAATGCTGGCTCTTTCCAATGGCAATGGTTAAATTAACAAGAAAGGAGATCATTTCAGATGGCATTCCTGTGAGAAAAGTGGGGCTAACTCATTTGTGCCCAGCTCGAGTTTCTGATGTTAGTCAGTCTGTTTGGTCATTCAGAAGTGGTGGTGTGTAAAAAGAACTTTATTTAACACTGCAGTAAATCGGAACAGATGTCTCTTTGGCTGTGCATTTCAGAAAGTATTGACTTCTCGTCCTCAGAGGGCTAAGCCTTTTTGTTAGTTCTTTGAAAGAGTGGGGTACTTTTGCTTTTAATGTGAACCTACCAGGTTCTCTTCCACATTCGTGGAGGGACACATCCCCTTGGCAAAGGCAAGTCACATCCAGTGGACATCGCTGGACTAAAATCAGCCCACAGAGAGAATTTAAGGGCATATGTTAACTGCTCATCCCACCTCCACATCCATGGCTTGCTAAAGATCCCCATCCCGAACTGGGAGTTACTCCAGTCTTGGGGTAATCCTTCTTTCTGTCACTTCTAAACTCGGATGATAGAGGGAAATTGCAGTGCTGAGCATGTAGCCATGCCCACACACTGAGGGTTTTGGGTTTTTTTTCCCCCTAAAATCCCCCACAGTTGCTACTGCCAGTTCAGCCCACAAGCGCAGCAGTTCCGCAGCAGACGAGACGTACGGGTAGCCAGAGGTGATTCAAGCGCCAGGTTCTGCACCTTCTTCAGCGGTGGGGTGTCCTGTGGTCCCTCATGCCTTGCACACCCCAGCCACTTTTCCAGGATCTTGCTTTTAATTTAGCAGTCTGGCAAAGGGAAGGTTGTTGCGATCTTGTGACACCTGTTCCTAGCAGAGCTAGTTGGAAAACCTCTGAAAGAACAGCTTTCCACTGGAAAACGCAACCCTGTCAAAATCAAACTTGTGTCGGTTGCACTGAAAATGTCATTTAAAAAAGAGTAAGTGGTAGAGGGATGTTCCAACAGTGTGGGAACATCTCGTTTTGACATTTCCAAGCTAAATGTTTCAATTTCTTCCTTCAAAATGAGTCTTGGTTTCAAAATATTTCCTTTTATATTATATATTACAAAATAATACAAAATTTGAAAAGCTGAATTGCATATTTTCGTTGATAGGAAATTAATGTTCTCCACAACTTTCTTGACGTAAAGAATTCTACTGTTATGATTTGGAGCAAAATTTGAAACCCCAAACACCTAGGGAATGTGAAATATCTGAATTTTGTTGGGCTCTCAACTACATGATTGAATTCCTGAACACATCGATGGCCGCCACCTTAAAGTGCATGGTTACAAAATACTCAAAAAAGTGGAGGGCTACTTGCGTTCCTGTCTTTACTTGCACTTTAGGCTGCGCTGCGAGTCAACAGAAAACCATTCGATAACAAAGATGGGGTCTGAAGGAAAAAATGGGGGTGGACATAGACCCTTGAGGGCTAAGTTCTCACTTTTGATTGCTCCTAGTTAACGTTATTTCAAAGCAGCACATCAGTCACGTATATGCTGGCCACCCCCTGTACTATTGTGTCCTGGTTTCGGCTGGGATAGAGTTAATTTTCTTCCTAGTAGCTGGTACAGTGCCGTGTTCTGGATTTAGGAGGAGAATAACGTTAACACACTGATGTTTAAGTTGTTGCTAAGCAGTGTTTACACTAAGTCAAGGACTTTTCAGCTTTTCACACCACTCCACCAGTGAGTAGGCTGGGAGTGCACAAGTAGTCGGAAGGGAGCAGGGCCGGGATAGTTGACCTCAACTGGCCAAAGGGGTATTCCATACCATATAATGTCATGCTCAGTATATAAAGTAGAGGAAATGTCTGCTGGTGGTCACTGCTCAAGAACTGGCTGGGCATCAGTCAGTGGTGAGCAATTGCGTTGTGCATCAGTTGCTTTGTATATTCTAATTCTATTATAATTATTATTGTTGCTATTATTATTAATAATAATATTTTGCCTTCAGTTTCTGTCCTATTGAATTGTCTCTATCCCAACCCACAAATTTTTACTTTTTCTTTCCCAATTCTCTCCACCATCCCTCTGAGAGTGGGAGTGAGCGAGCAGCTGTGTGGTGCTTAGTTGCTGGGTGGGGTTAAACCACGACATATTGCAACTGGAATTTCCTTCAGTTCTTATCTCAGGAAGAAGAGGAAAGAGGGTAACAGATGAAATAATCCAGCTGATCCTATGCTCTTTCTAAATCACAAATTCCACCAATTCTTGCCCTCTCAATAATTTTTTATTCAAATACCTGCATTTCATATTTTTATGAAAAATAAACTGTCTGCCACTTTATGAATGTTGTCTTCCATCCATGAAGCATTTTAGTTATGTTTATGTTGATCAGAGGTGTCTAATGGGTGAGTTTGATGATTTACTTAGCAAAAATCTGCACAACAATCATGTTAGACGCTTCAGCTATCTCATAAAGATCGCTTGGTTCTGGTTTTACAGACCCTGGAGTTCCATGGCTGCTTTCAAGATTTCTTCATCTCTTCTTTTCAAGAGCATTTCCTGGTGCTACCTCAAATATCAAACAAGACATAAATGATCTCCCAAGAGGTACTTAGAAGTATGCTGGCTTCTAACACCCTTATCCTGTGTCCTGCCCACAGGCAAATAGGTTTTCACAAGGTTTGCGTGGAAGTTTCTTAAATCATTTTCAAATGACAGACAAGATTTGGTATCATGCCCAGTTCCTAATATAGAAGACTGGCTGCTTGTCCCAAAGGCTTATCTTTATCTGTCCAGTTCAGGAGACTTTGCTGCTAGGATAGCAGCGAGCACCGTAGGTGCGCACAAGCCATCCCACCAATTCATAGGCATAAAATCTGTGTAAAAAGTTGAAGAGGGTCTTCACCATAAATACAGTTCTGCCCTTCCGTATCTTGAGGGCCATGACAGAAATTCCTTTGGACAGGGAAATCAAAAGGTTGAAAAATAAGACCTTAAACGTTGACCATTTCCTCTGCTCGCCTTTTCTTTCTGAACCACAGAGCCTGAGGACCTGACAGGTTCAGGTGCTGCTGCAACACAGACAAGTACTCAAGGCAACATGATTTTTATGATTTTTCAAGCTATCAAACAAGCACAGTCAGGTTGGGACCCACTAAGTCTTGATTCTGCTCCTCTGTTGCTACGTGATCTTGGCCCCCTTTTTTCAGTAGTGTTGAATACCCACAACTTTCACAGAGTTCAGCAAGAGCTCCATGAGCTCAGCACCTCAGGACATCCTGCTGTTTGTCTTTCTGTGCTGGTGCTTCCCAG
Organism: Falco naumanni; assembly: GCF_017639655.2. NCBI lineage: Eukaryota > Metazoa > Chordata > Aves > Falconiformes > Falconidae > Falco > Falco naumanni. The sequence continues at coordinate 5,363,451 of NC_054059.1, read as the reverse complement.
CTGTAAAATGAGGATAATAGTATCTCCTTTCTTTCATCACTCTCAGGTTTTTCTATTTAAACTTTCAGGCCATCAAGGCAAGGACCATCTCTTACTAGCCGTTTGTGAGCACCTGTCACAACAAAGTCATAATCCTGTCTGAGACCTGCAGGCGCTAACGCATTGCAAATAAAAACAATAAAAACCCAATCAGGAAGGTTATTGTCCAGGAGTAGCTTTACTGCCATCCAGCAAACGAAAGAAAAACCAACCCAGGGCATGACAGAACCCATGCAAGCTGGGTGGGTTACCTGGGGGCTTTGTTAATTACCCAGCTCCATATTTAGTCAAACATTGGTCTCCTGTGAAAGGGTTGAGCTGCCAGCGGGCAGTCACTGTTTATGTCACTGGTGAGGCATGGCAGTGTCCTTGTTTCGGGCTGTCCCCGCAGCATGCTTTAACCTTTTTGTTGTTCAGGTGGCATGGTAGTCCTGCTCCTTCCCCAAGCCTGACCATGGCTTTTTGACTCTGCCAGCTGCTGAAAGTAGGAGACATGCTGCCGGCTTTTGTGATGCAGATGGCCACCAGCTACGAACCGACCAAGGACCACCAAGTCATCTCACACAGGAAAACAAACAGCTCTCATACAGTAATGACTTTGTGTCACTGCTGCCCCTGAACCAAATTAAAACCAGTGATGCAGGCATTCAAGTCCTCTATCCCATCATTAACTGTCCCCTGAAGCTATCCAGTTCCCCAAATATTACTCTCTTCAGCTTCTTGCTTTGTCCTTTTAAATTGGAGCTGAGCAATGACGAACCAATTTAGCCACTGTTCTATGTAGTTTAGGTTATGAACTCGATGAATTAAGGAGAGACACACATAACACAGTTAAGAATGCATATGTTTTAAAAAAAAAACACCTCAGTTTACTCCTGATGGGTGTCAGTAGGCATACCAGACAGAATGCATTTGAGCTTAATCTTCTGCTCTATTGATTTTTTTGTAATGTTTTGCCTATTCTGTTGTGGGTGGCACTGCAGGGTACTAACAAGGTTTTTTCTTTTGCTCTGATGGCAGTGATACTGTGCTGTATCACGTTCCCTCCACCAACTCCTGACAAAGATGACAGAAAAGAAGAGCCAGGAGACAGATGAGCACCTGCTATGGAGAAACCTCTGTTTTGAAACAAAGGCTTTCCCAGATTCAGAGAGGGGGAATTGCTTATCTGACATCTCTTGACTGTCACACATTCGCTGATGCCTGGGGAAGGACTCTTAGAAATGTTCCTTTGGGCTGAAGTCCACTGTCCCCTCCTCCTTCCTTTTTCAGTCTCCCTCTGATCCTTAAGTCTCGGCTGTGGCATGCTGGAAAGAAGCTGCTGTGTTCGGTGTGAAGCCACGACACGGTGCTCCCGTTCGGCGCAGCACCTTCTGGCTTCAGCGACTCTAATTGGCTCTGTGCTTTGAACCATTCGGCACCATGTGCTCTGCTCAGTGTGGCTTGGCATTGACTCATTCTTCATCACAAGTCTCCAGAGCAAATGACAATAATCTCATCAGCTTAAAGATCATGATTTTGGAATCTCTTTTTCTGCAGAGTTTGAATCTGTGGCTGCAGCCGTAGGTAAGGGTTTGTGAGCTGCTCTGTTAGGGGTGGATGCAGCTTCAAGCACCTGCTATGGCATTTTTGCATGTTCCTTCAGAGCTAAAAGCTGGCTGAGGCACATGAGTTTCTTTTCTCTCCACCATCTGAAAATTACAATATGCTGGTCCAGGTGGAAGAAGGAGGTTGTCGGGCAGGAGAGTGAGTGTACTTTGTGAGAGAGGAGGGACCTCTGTGACCTTGGCGATGCTGCTTTTGAACCTTGTTTTTTGTATTTTTCGAACACAAAGGAAAACACTACTGGTCCTAAGTGATCTTCCAATGCAGAGAAACACCCTCATTAGTTTTTTTTCACCTTCTCACCTTCTTTCATTAAACCGTACTCTTTACAGTCCCAGTTGAACAGCAGAGAACATTATGAGCTGACTGAAAGGCATTTTCCTTTGTTAACAAGTTTTTTCATCATCGAGCAATAGAGCAGTAATGAGAACACAGATCATCTTTTCATTATAAATATGCATTGCATAGCGAAGTATGTAAAAAAAAAGTGAGTTCCTAAAATAAATAAATAAACAAAACAACTGTGTGGTGAAGGAAAGGAACTGAGAAAAGCAAGATGACAAAGCTTTTTCCTGATGCTCTACCTTTGCTAGTGTACAGAGGCATCCAAGTCAGGAAAGTCTCCAAGAGATGTTGGGTGCTCTGAATGTTACGTTTAAGGGAAACAGGCATAGGATTGTATCTGCAACTTCTGTGCAACGCAAATCGATATCATTCATCAGTATGGCAAAAGAAACCAACAAATAAACAAACAAAACCCAACTAAAAACACAGCCTAAGATGACTCTAAAATAGATTGCTTCTTTCATGGAAATATACAGATTTGTTTTCTCTCTTGACTTTTGTTCGCATTTTCCTTGTTCTGCTAGATATGAAAACAAGCCATCATGTCAGTTTTTAAATAGGGACAGTATATATCAGTCTGCATGCCTTACATGTGCAATTCCAGAAAAGAAAACCAATTACGAGTTTGGATGAGAACTACACATTTTCTAGCTCAAGTTCTTTCGGAGATGTAGCTGTGTGGAGGAGGCACTGTTTCTGTGTATGTGTTTGTACAGCACTTAATAAAATGAGGCCGTTACTGGAGGGTGAGGGAAAGAGCTCAACTGCTATTGTAATAACTATAAACCCCAGCTATGATAAAACACACTGAAAGCAGCAGTGCGTAAGTGCTGTCCCAGAATGCACACTACTTTGTCACTGCTGCAGAAGGAAAAGGTAATTGGTAGCTCATAATCTGCTTTCTTCATCTCTCCCCACAGGTTGCAGAGGACCGCAGAGCGTCTTTTCCCGGTCGTAGCACACCCAGCGCAGTGCACTGGTGCAGCTGTTCTCCTGGGTAGCCCGGAGTGTGTATGCTTAAGGCTCCCCTCCACCTCCGCTCCCTCCCCAGGCTGGCTTTTCCAATCAGTTTGCCCAGCATGGGGAAGCGTAGTGAGTCTGGAGAACCCACTTCCAGCAGAAATATACAGCGACTCCAAAGGAGAAAGAAACGTAAACTTTCCCCTCTTCTTTTGTGCCAGCCCTCAGGCTCGATCAGTCTGGTCCTCAGGAGACGGTATGGCTACGTCTTTTGCCTCTACCAGCTTTTCTGTGCCTTTCTTACTGTTGCTACAATTTTTGTGGCTACGTTTGTTCATATGGTCAAAAGGTTGCTAATGCTATCTATCCCTCCCTGCCCCACAAATTACTCATTATAGCGTCATATACTACTTGGCGTAAAATGTACACTTGCGTGCTTGTTTTCATTTAATAAAACACTTTGGTCATGGAAGCACTGTCAGCTCAGGTTTTGTTATTTCAGAATATTCACCTTAAATCTTGTGGCACCTGTGTGACAGAGGGGTCACCTAGCATTTTCAGCTCTGTAAAGCAGATGCGAGGGGTGTGTCTGTATTTTACAACTACAGGTTTAAACAACAAAGCCAGATCACGGAACTCAAGCCCACTCACCATTTTCTTTACTCAGGCGAGGCAGAACTGGATGCCGACAGCTGATAACTTTGCAGCCCCACACCATCCCTGAATCCACTGGAAAGTAAATCCACATTAATGGCAGTGAGGTCCTGGACACAGATTAGCCTGGGATCAGCCCATGCAGCTCACCTTGCAGCGTTAACTTGAGGAAGAGAATGGGAGAGACAGCTGGTGGGACAGGGGTTCTTCAGAGGAATCCCTCCGGCGATTGTGTTTTGGCACAGCCCCGTCTTGAAGCCCAGTTGATAAGAGATTTGCTTGCATCGTTTTGTGGTTGGGAATGGGCTTGTGGCTTCTGGAACCAATTCACTTTATGAAGAAAACTCTAAAAAAATTAAGGGCCAGAAGATATGTTTTATCTCAAGGAAAATCAACAACATGATGTCACCCTGAGAGAGCACTGTCTTGGAAGCATTCTTTGCGGTTGGTGAGGGAAAGCTGACTTCTGAACTCCAACCTGGAGAGCAGATTCAGAAATAAAATGTGCTTTTCTCATAGCTACTCAATATTTAGATTCACAACTCATATTGCAGAATATAAAAAGCCAGCAGGATCATTTAAGGACTAGAAGATGGACTAGATTATTTTATTATCTACATTCCAATGCTTTTTTCCTATTTCTGTGGCCTGAGCTTATCTTCTGCTCATTTGTACTGGCTCCGGCTCAAAGGGTCATATAACCGGCTGAGTCAATAGCAGAGCTTTTAGCACCAGCACCAGGAGCCATCTTGGACAAATGGAGTCACCGACAAATTCTTCAATTTCCCCCCTTCCTCAGTCATTTATAAAAGCTATTTTTATTAAAACCTTCTTGGGTACTTCTGCTGCTGCAGCTGGGAGACCATGTGATGAGCATTTTCTATTACACCATAGAAGAAAGAGGCAGAAGTGCTTTGTTTACTTCAGCGTTGGCTTTCCTTTGTTTCTGCAATGCTTGTTTTCTTTAGGGTGACCAAGAATACTAGAATGCGGCAGAAAAGCCCTGACAGATGCTGCAGCAGCAGAATTTCTCTGTTCAGAGGGTATTTTTAGATGAAAAGGTGTAAGATGCATTTAGCCTATTTGTCAGGAAATTGTATTTGGTTAACTCTTTTTAAGAGCAACACAGAGAGGCCATCTATTATAGACCATCAGGTTATTAGGAAGACAGCCTGCCGGACCACACGTGTCTATTGTACTGAGTAGGAAATGAAATATTATGGCAAGGTGTACTATTCCGTCACCACAAACTAGGGATGTCTTCTCTCGTTAAGAGTGGTGCAGTTGTGGTAAAGTTATTCAAGACACAGGAGTGACAAAAGACATAAAGCTTTCCCACGTATTTACACTGTCTAAAACGTGAAAGAGTCTTAGCCTGCACACTTGCCCAATTCAGTTTTCTGGTGGATTCAGCGCAACGTGATGACCTTAAAAGAGGAATTTCTATAGCAAGGATCACAGAAACAAATTCTGTTGTGCCTGATTCTTGTCCTTTATGCAAGTCTGTGTAACTGTGCCTCCCACTTGCTTTGTACTCCCCCCCCAACACACACACCTTCACCCCTTTGGAATGGGTATTACTATGGAAACAATTGTGTCCTTGCTATCGTTAAGGGCAGCTGAGTGACATCCAGAAATCCCATATACCCTCAGAAAATTGTAATAGTAAATCATCTGACCAGCTATTCTTAGCCATTTTCTTTCTCATGTAAGAGAAGGATGATACATAAAGGGAGATTATATGAAGGAGCTTTTTTGCTCCTAGAGATTTATGACCGCTTAGCTGAAGCATATGAGTAAAGGTAAAAAACCATAAGCATTTCATGAGCAGCAGAACTAATGAAGCCTAGTTCCCTATGGATTTGTATCCTGTGGTTGGATTCTCTGATGACTAATACAACGCTAGCTGTCTGATCACATCTTCTCTTTTAGCTGGGGCATTCAGAATGCCTTTGTGCAATGTGGATCCTCAGGTATCTATTAACAATTGAGTTTGAATTGCAGCTTTTTGTCGATGAGGATACTGACAATGGTCTGTCTCATACCCACACACTGGTTTTCATCAAACTTGTAGAGATGTAACATCTGAGACTACTTCCATCATACTTGGTTGAAACAATCTATCAAGTTCAGAGAGTATTCTTGGGGAACAGACAGACACAAAGACACTGAATATGTGATCTTGTGAACCTCTTTTCCTTGGGAAATCAGCCTAAAATTTTGCTTGAATTCTTGTTCCTATAATGTTTCTGTGCCCAGGTTCTTCAGGCTAGCAGGTGGATGATAATCTTTCTGTAGTTCATAAGAGACTTTGCAGTCTTTTAACAAATGGTTCTTTGCAGTCTTTTTTAACAAATGGTTAAAAATGGGCAAGCTGCAGAGAGGGAAATTCACATTAAATACTAGGATTTTTTAATTTTTCACAGTGAAGGTGGTGAAACTGTGGAGCAGGCTGCCCAGAGAGTGTGCAGAGACTCTGTCCTTGGAGGTACATGAAAGCTGGCTAGGGAAAGCCCAGAGCTACCTTCTGTGTCTTCTGCTCTGAATGGGACTGGACCGGATGACCTGCAGAGATCCCTTCTAATCTCGAGTTTCTGTGCTTCTGTATTACTCATTACTTTAGATTTCAATTCTGTAGGCCTCTTACTCAGGAAGAACCATAGTCAAAGTCAAATTTTTCAGGAATGTGATGTTCTGATAAACAATGTGTGCACACTGGCATGAGCAGACCCTCCATGGAAAGGTTCAGATTCTTACTGTCTGAGACAAATTAGAGCTTTTCTATTGAGTCTTCAGTATTTCCTGAATATTAATTTTCTCATTGTTTCATTTAAACTGCATGTAAAGTTACTGTGAAGCTTCTTATAAAGAAAACCCACACCTCCATTTGCCACCTCTCTCTCTGTAAATTGGAGAATGCAGTGAAGGCAGCAAGACTGCTGGAGTCAGTCTCTCTTGCAGATAACAAATACTTCATAAATTAACTACTTTTCTTGTATAATCTTGGGTAGTATGCTCTGGAAAACTTGGCTGAAGTGAGAGGAAAAAGAGGGAATTATTATTTTTATGAAACACAACATTTTGTAATGTGATTGCTGTCCCAAGTGCAATCAATCTGTCCATTGATCTGGCAGTGTTTAACAGATGAAAGTCGCCACAGATCTGAAGACTCCAAATGTTCCAGAGCCCGATATTTGGAATATATGGACACAGGAACGTAAAAAAAATACTTAACATCATAAATGTTTTTTTTTCCTCCTTTCTGTTTTTTCTTTCCATTGACATTAGTGCAGTCAGAGATGGTGAGATAATACATTAGTAATGAGCCAAATGGCCATAATAAAACAGTGACAAATCTTTCCACTAGAATTCCAACTTTACTTAGCTTAAACCTTTTCACAAGCACTTGCAGCACTGTTCCTAAAATAAATGGGTGCCTCATCATTTATTGCTCACCTTGTGACAGCACACGGGGGCCTGCGGCAGCGCTGGAGAGAGCACACTGGAAAGCAGCAGCCCTTGTGACACGGGGTTTAGGAGCTCAGACCAAAGGCAACAGGTGGATACAACAAACAGCCAGAGGCAGCACAAGGTATCAATGAGACGATTATTAACGGCGTGACAAGCAGCTGTCACAGCACACCAGCTGCCTAGCCACCAACATCTCACATTGAAGAGAGGAAAGAAAGAAACCAAGCCACCAATAACTGATCCCCCTCCCCAAGCCTCACAGGCAAAGACGAATCTAATTGGAGCTGCTACATCATTGTTTTTAGTTACTCATGTCCTTTCTCACCCCTACTCACTTCCCAGTCGATGTTGTACTCTCATTTGCCTATCATCTCTTGTATTTAGGGCTAGGGTGTTGCACACGGAGGGGCATGAAGGAAAATTTTTCTGACCTCATCCGGAAGGAAGGGGAAATTTTAGGTATTCGGAGGTGGGGGACAGGACACAACATGATAAGGGCAGGAACAGGGGAGTAACTTTTTCTGTAGTACAGCCTGGAACTATGTGACCATTTGCAGAGGTGAGGTTGGTAAAGAACCTGGGGATCTGAGGAGGAAGGAAAGGAGAAGAGTGGAGCACCCTTATTTGTGTACTGAGACACTGCTATGCACCAGAATGGGAAGTCACTGTGTTCTGGCCCCTCAGTACAGGCTGAAGCCTACATCCGTCCTTTAGGGCCGTCACAGCAGCAAACTTGCTCATCAGTAGGATGTACTCCATAATCAGACACTGGAAGTGATGGCCACCTCCATATTAAGACACATGAGCCCTTGTAGGTGTCTGCATGGTGGGGTGTCTGAGCTTCCATGGTAGTCCGTGAAGATCCAGTCAATACAGTCAAGAGACCATGGTGAGTGACTCAGGTGACCCACTACTTAAGTTGGAGCTAATTGAATTACCCTGCAAATTGCACTGAGTGCACTGACTGCCTCTGTGCTGACTCACCTTGAGGGCTTGGACAGCTATGGTTAACACCTAACACCTGCTTGTACATACCAAAACGCAGGTGTCTTAATCTAGAGTTGATTTCACTTTGGCCTCTCATAGTGGGACTCTGGAAAACAGCAGATAAGAATCATAGCAATTATGGCGAGGACACAGCTGTTAGTTGAGAAGCAGCTTCAATTAGCACATGGTAGAGCTCTGTGCCACTGCAGTAAATCAGGTCCCAGGCAGTACCTGAGTTAATGCTTTTAAATCTGTCTGACATCCTCATGCTGCGTCGCTGCCTGCAGTGGAAGTGTACTTGAAGATTGCTGGTCCATAGTTCAGTGTTGCTGTTGAACCATCTTCTCCAGGATCACAAGGCTACTCCACTTTGCAGGAGAAGTAAAGGCTAACTTGGTGATGTAACCTTGTGATTTTTTAACTGGTACTGAAACTATCAGACATGTAAGTCGGGATCCAAAACAAAATGTTTTGTATTTTTCCTGCAGTTACTCTTTGGGAAAAGGAAGGGAAAAAAAAACAAAAAAAAAAAAAACAAGAAAAAAGGAAAAGTGCCAAATTAGTAATGTTAGCAATCACTTGACCAGTGCTGCTACTAGCATGGAAGGTGTCCCCAGCCAGGGGCTGATACTAGTTTTAGGACTGGCTTCAACCTTAAACTAGCTTCAGAAATATATGCAAAAGGAGAGAAGATGAGCATTTGATGGTGCCAGGGGAGAGGTTAGTTCAGAACTGAAGAGTTGGAGGAAGGTAGAAGCCTAGGTCTTTAATGTACTTTTTAATACAAATTATGGTTCTTTTGCTTTTTCTTGTGGCAGAAATAAGGTAGCGAGTCCTTCAATATTGCATGCAGATTAAGGAAGGACAAGCCCACCCCTGCAAAGGAGTGTGGTACGATCTGCCCATTCTAATATTTGCGCCAGACCCAGTAGCAATAAAGCACGGAGCCAGAACTCAGAGCATAAGGGCTTTGTTAGGCACAGTGGTGCACAGGGTGACTACTTTGTGTTTTTGACCGCAGCTAGTGTGTTTGCTGTGTAGGAAGAACTTCTCCAGGTATCCTCATCATTGATTTTCAAGGGGTCTCTGCTGTGGGCTCCAGTGTAGACATAGCCAAAACTCTTAAATATGAATAATAATTAGCATGTGGCACACATACTGACCAGCAGCAATATATTTTTATATTGCTTATGTAAGTGTTTTCTTATGTATTTCAATGTGTATACCCAACACACAATCAGTCAGAGACATGAGTAAATGTGGTTTCGGGAAAGGAAAGGGTGGTGATTGCAGGTTATAAGGGCATTTGCAAATGACTTGCAAATGTCAGCCAGGTTTTATTTGCATTAACTAATTTTCAAGTCAGAAATAAATGGATTTTTGGTTGGTTAAATTAAACAAGACTTGGGAAAAGAATAGGAGAAAGGAGATGCATTTGAAAAATTCATAAATATTATGTAAGGATTTACAAATCAACCTTGAATTACTCAGTAGTGGAGACAAGAATTTTGAATTGTTTTGCTGAAACCCTCATAGAGCTTGAAAATACTTCAGGAAGGATAAAGGTGGTCCTAAAAATGATGTTAGAAATGCACCCTCGTATTTCAGTTTATAAGGAACCTCTTAAAAATAATTCCCAGTCCTTATTATTATTTGAAGTGGAGGAAACAGAGGGAAATCACACTTGGAATTCAGGTAGGTGAGATTTCAAGCAGAACTTTACAGTTTGAAGATCAGGCCCTCAAAATGTCTGTCTTAGCAACTGAACTCTCATGAAAACTCCTGCTACCGACTGAAGGAGGTTTAGTTGTTGGAAAAAAAAATATCTTTTTTGTTGTTAAAGGTCCAGATTACCTTCTCATTATCTGAAATAGATGCAGTCTCAAAAATTTACTCTCTTGTGAAGCAATAGATCTTTTACTTTGAAACACAGGCTCTTTGTATTCAGTTCATAGCTTTTCCTTTGGCTGCTTCCTCCGTTCCCCTTTTGTACGTATCACATTGAAATCTCCGTTCTTGTAACTGGATGTAATCCCAGTCCCAGTTCATAATGACAGAGGTCACTGGTGGTGAGCGGTTTTCCATTATGAGGCATTTATAACTAGGCTGGATAAAACATTCAAAAACGTATAGGAGGGAGAGGGAGGAACTCGGCAGTGCTGAGGGTTGGGCTGGATGACTGAAGGGGTCTGTTCTGTCTTGGATTTCTATGCTGATCATGGAAGCACACAGTCTAATGAGCCAGATATTCAAACATCTTCAGGCAAACCATTTTGGCCAGGAAGAATGTACATTGGATGCTCAACTTGATACATCTGAAAGAAAATCAATAGTTTTCCAAAGGCCATAATAGGACAGAAATAGCGTTGGCAGTTCTAGATATTTCTCTGTGAAAATTTGTACCATCAGTTATATAAGCGACCAAGTATTTTTTCCATCAAAGGCTGTAGTGAGCAATTTTAGTTACTCTTCCCTTCAGATCTTAGTCTTGCTGTCTTTATGTGGATGTCGTTTGCATATCAGCATTCCAAAGTCTTTTTTTTTTTTTTAAAGTCACATGATTTCCCACCCAGTGGATTGCACTATGAATTCCCTGTATTGCAGAATGTCAAGCAAAGGACCCCCAATACTGGAAACAATCGTCACGTGTATATAGGAAATGAGGAACAATCTATTTGATGATCCAGCTTCTTTTACCCTGTCTGACTTCATACAGCATTAAATACCCTGGCTGAAGAGCAATCTTGGGGAAAATGCTTCCACATCCGCAGGGAGATGTGGTGGTCAGATGACAGTTCAGGAGGGGATGCTTCAAAGCTGCATAACGAGGAAACGAGCCTCCGGGGACCATGCCCAGGAGGTGTGCAAGTGGGTGCTCCTGGGGCTGGGTTTCAGCAGGACCAGCTCAGCCGTGGGGCTGATCCCCTACCAAGTGATCCTGCACATACCAAGTCATCTTCATAAGAGGAGAGGAGAGTCCTCACCCATTGTCCCTGTAAACTCACCCTTGGTTCACTAACATTTAGGACTTTCTTTAGGGGCAGCTATGCTGATGCCATGGGGATGTGAGTGACCTAAGTGGCTACAAAACTGCCTGTGTACCTGCAGAGATGCTTCAGCTCATTGTTATCGCACAGGGGTAGCAGGCGGGTGACAGACCAGCTCTGTAGCAGGTTTGGGTGTTGATGCCACAGGTTGGTACAGTTAAGCCAGTCAAAAACTCTCCAGGAGAATACGTCTTTAATAGAAAGTAACTATTTGCTGAAATTGAAACATTGAAAAGATCTTGTTGATGCCCACAAATTCAAATTTTTAAAAATAAGTCCTTAAAATTAGGCATTTGTCTTAAAATTAGACATTTTAGCAAGAGTTTGGAAATGTTTGGAAACATTTGATTGTCATTTTCCTAAACCAGCTTTCATTTCAAAATGTTATATATTTAACATTATCAATAAATGAGTGTGTTTTGATCACTTATTTTGTAGTGTCTACAATGCCAAGTGCTAAATCAATTACCAAACCAATTATCTATTATAAATGACCACTTTGCTCTGTTACCAATGAGAAAACCAAATATGAATTACCAAACCAATTAGAGTACCAATTAACAATTTCCATTGTAATTACCAGTCACTAGTAAGAATTACCCCAATGGCCATTTGGAACAGCAATTGCCAATTAAAATGACAATTACGAAAGCAAATACCAGTTACAGTAACACTTAACAATTAGAATACTAATGAATTATTGCATTACCGTACCTGATATTGTTTATAATTAAGATAATTATTATGCTTTATTCATATAGAAAAATTAGATTACAGGATTGGAAAAACTCTCCACATCAAAACCTTTCAGCTGACGGCAGTTATATTTCCTCACAAAAATGTGCAGTATGGGAAATTTAAACCTGGGGTCTTTTTTACGCCAACGATGAATGAAAGATGTTGGAATCCCCCACAGAGAGCAGAAATTCGAGGTTGCGGTTTGTAACAGCAAGCTCTGGATCTGTTGGAAAGCCCAGCTGCTCCTAGGTGCTACGGCATCGGACCTTGGCCGTCCTAGTCCTCAGTCCCTGGGGCAGGAACCAGGTAGTACTCACAGTCCATGGGAGATCCGGACGGTTGGGTCACAGCTGTCACAGCTGCCACCCTGTTTGTGTGTAACACAGATTTGTGCATCTTGTCCTCAGCACATGCAACCTGCAGAGAAACACTCCCCTTCTAGCAAAACAGCTGATGCAAGACATTGCTGCTCACTGTCCCTGCTTTTCTGTACTGAGACGGGGCTCCAGACCCAGATTTAGCTGGTGGTGCATGTGTTTGAGCCCAGAAACCCGCGGTTCCAGGGGAATTTTGTGGCCACCGGGATGTTAGCGAGGTGAAGCAGTGCCTTCGGTTGTGCTGGTGGAGCAGCCTGGCCTGGGGCAGGGGGGCTCGGCAGGAAGGCACGGGTAGGGATAGAAGGGCTCCAGGGCTGAGCTGATGCTCCCAGCCTTGGCCCCACGTGTGTCGAGTGCCAGGTGCGTAAAGAGGAGTAATGAAATTCTTTTTCCCTCACAGAGCCCAGCCATGGGAGCACTCCAGCCTGTGGCAGTCACTGTCTGCAAGAGCTCTATTCAGTCCACACCAAAACCTACCCCGAGCCCACACTAGCCGTTTGACAGAGCCGAGAAGAGCATACAACTCCTTGTGCCTCTGCCCTGGGCCTGTTTCACTAGAGGAGACATAACCTATGCTGGGTTTTGGTTAGGGACATTGTGGAGCCAGGGTTTAGTGCTGCCATTTCTAGAATGGGCTCAGGGACTTGATGCACATAGACCTAAACCTGGTGGTTTCCTTCAGATGTCCATTTCTGACCAGTCTCACATCCAGCAGCAGCACTGTGGGGCTGTAGCAGCACCTCTGTTTTTGTGGGGACATATAAGCTAAAGACGAATATATAACCTACTCCCCAAGCTGTATGAGTTCCCAGCGATATGCAGACTACTGCTGATTATGTAGAATCTGTGAGTCCATATGTTCGAATGATGCTGTGTGATACATTATTCACCCTTGCAGTTACTTTATAATTACGTGCATTTGACTTGTTTGGGCATGTAACTGCGCCTAGGTACCAGTCAGCATGTTGGAAGCTTCTCTGAGAAATCCAAAATATTGCAGACTGGTGGGTTTTTTTCCATAGCCAAGCTGCTCCCGTGGGTTATTCAGTACAGAACATAAGCCCTGGCAAAAGTCTGCTGGTGCCTGTCACAGGGGGCTTCTGTCAACTGACAGTTATAAACATCCATGGCAAAGCTTAGGAAACTACAGACAGGTCTGTCTGTCTGACTCGGGGATTCAGGTATTCAAAAAGTGGCTGAACATAATGTCACTTTGCATGAACACAGATCCCAGCAGCGGGTGTGTGGGAGGTGGGCGGGTGACCTGGGAAGGAAGGGACCGATATGGTTATGGGTTACGCTTGTGCCTTCTGGGTCCTTGGCTGCTCTGGGGAGCACTGAGCTCCTTGGCAGTGTTTTAGCACTCCTGGGGTGCAATGTGACATCTCTTCCAGGCTCTGCTGTGGCCTCAGCCCTACCCTGAACGCCCACAGCATCTCAGCAGAGGACTTCAGTGCGTGGTGGTCTCAGCAGCGCTTGAACTTGGGGACTGCTCCATGAGGAGGGTAAGGGACTTCTGGAGCCCTGTAGCACCTCTCTAAAAAAAGTGGGGAAGGGCAGGAGCAGAGCGGACACCTTTCCTTGAAGTGTTGCAATGTTCAGTAACTCCTGAGAGAAAAGTATCTGAGAAGGGAAATATTGATTTGGATTAGGAGTGAATGTGTGGCACAAAAAAAAAACCAACAAAACCAACCCCAAAAAAACCACCAAAGGAAAAAAGAAAACTATGAATGTTCTAACGCAGTTCTGGCTTCCCAACAAGTACTTCATCTCTTTCCCAGACAGGGTTTAAATGATCCTTGCCTCTTTCCACAAACGCAAGTGTTCTCTTTTTGCATTTCCTCCTACAAAATCTGAAGTTTAAGACTAAGTACTGGGACTCCTGAGGTCCAGCAGAACTTTGGGTTTCCCTGTGCAAGTTCTATTTGTGACCAGCAAGCCAGCAGAGGATTTTCCTGTAAGCACTTGACCAGGGAGAAAAATACCATCATTTTTTCTCCTATAGTAGCTTTCATCCAACACTGACAATTTATAGTAGTAAGCTGGCAATGTTATCCACATCTTCATCATTAAAGACAGAGATTAACTGTCTGGTCTGAATTCTCATTAAAGATTAAAATGTATCCCTCTGCAATATCTCTTCAACAGAGCTAAACCAGAAAGGACTTTCCCTGGACTCCTGAAATCGAGGGATAAATCATCGTACTTTGCCTTTGCAATATCAAAGCATTGTCAATTAATACAGGTGTTTGCAGTGCTCTATTATTTCCTCTTCGGTTTATGAAAACGTGGATTTGGGACCTACAGAGCAGTTGGCCAGCTCAACAAAGTCATTCCACGGGATTTTTTGATGCCTATTGGTCTGCTTCCATTTTCAGTTCTTTTAGAAATGTTTAGGCAAGTGTAATGGGTTCATGCTGCTAATGGGTCCGTTCTGGTCTGCTTGTTGTTACCACATCTCTGAAAGACTGATCTTCTTTGTCATATTTGCAACTACAGTGCTGCCTCAGTTCTTTCTGCAGTCTGTAATTAAGCATCTTTTTTCATCAGAGAACTGAAAAACCTCCCCTTGCCCATCTCTTGTTTGGGGAAATTGGGATTGCCCTCTATATTTATAGACTTCCAGATGAGTTACCAGACTGAAAAGAAAATATTTTGCTCTTGGAAGGACCATACAGTGTGGGCTTACCAGCTTATAAGCATTCATTATACCCTAGTGGCTTTGCAGGCAAATTTTCATTCAACGAAGGATGAGACTTAATAAAACCGATTTGTGGTGGAAGCCTATTACTATGCTACAAATAGAGCAAGGCTCAAGTCTGGACAAGGACATGGACAAATTCTGGTAACCGGTACAGGAGTAAGACCCTAAAAACCTGTGCTTGCTCCTGTGGATGCCTGAAATCTTTAGCTATATTTCTGACAGCTATATTCTCTAGGATCCATAAGTACCTGATTACCTTATCACAGCTTAGCAGCTCAGCTCTTACCAAGTGCTCAAGCTCAGTGACATTCACTAACTATGTATTTTCCAGGTGGTCCAGACTGGAAAATGGATTCTTAGCATAAAGTGGGGTTAGAGAAAACAGGGATGTATCATTTACCTCCTAGCAGTGTGGTGAAGGCTGACCCTAACTGTGGCAAATACAGGTTCAGTTTCCTCTCCTGCTTGCAGACATTCAAATCCACATTTTCCCACCTTCCTGGGGATTACTCTGCTTTTGAGTCTTGCCTAAAAAAGGAGCCTTTTGGAGCAAGGGCTGGCACCCACACGTGCCCATGCTAGCAGAAAAAAAAAAAACCAAAACCCAACCCCAAACAAATTTCTTATCTGGTTCTGAAGAATGACCAGCTTTAAGAGGGGCGAGTGGAGATTCAAGGAAAAAAGATTTTTGCTAGGGATCTCCACCATCCCAAGTCCTTGTCATGAGGATACTGTGCAAAAGGGGAGGCGTTAGGAAGGAGGGAACCCCAAATGCATTCAGCTCTGTGAGGATCAATTGGAAATCAGCTCTTTCTTGCAGAGTGCATGCATCTGCATCCTACGAGGCGGAGGAAGTGGTGCCGTTAATGTTATACAGCCAGTGTCAGCATTTCATATAGGGTAACCTACACTGAGCTGTATACTCAGCCCACTGGCTCCTCTGGGTTTTATTTAGAGGTGCAGGGAGCTCAGCACCTTGTCTCTGGCATTGGATTCCACCCTAACGACCAGGCACCTCAAAATCCAGCATCAAGATTTATAAATCATTTCCAGCCCTAAATCCGTACCTTATCTCTAGCGGAGCACACAGCCTTTAAATCAGCACCCAGGTTCATGCCTGCGAGTGTCTTTGGCTTGCAAGAGTCACAGCAGGAGAGAAACCGAACAGGAGGCTCAGCCCTAGCTTTTCCAGGAGCTGGGCTGTCCCTTACATTTCCCTCCCCTGCTCCTAGCGCCTGGTTCTCCTCCTGGATAACGGATTCTGCTTCCCCAGCTACCCAGGGAGGATTTAGCAAGCTGAACCTGGAACAGCTGCTGGCAGGGTTTGAACCTGCGCTAAGAATATGGGTCAGCAGAAAAGCATGATTATGCTTTTAAAGAAATGCTGTTCAAGGCATTTCACTAAAATACGAAGGCCGTGGATAAACGGAAGGGAATCTGCTGGGTCAAGTCGAGAGCTGTCTGTCCATCCATGGAATAAAAAAGTATCTGTTCGAGTCCTCCGGCGGTGTCAGTAGCCGACAGGCGAGGTGCCAGGTGGGAGCGGTGTGTGTGGCCCAGTCCTATGTGGGTCTGAGCGCTTCCCAGGAGGTGACAAGAGCTGTCAGCACCTGTGAGTCCCACAGCGCTTCGCAGGTTTGGGTGTAGGGTGCCTGGTGCCATAAACTCCCACTGATGGCAGCTGCAATTGAGGAACTGTGAAGCGTAGGACGGACTGTGCCACACATCCACCCCCCCTTTTCACCACCACCCACCAGGCGCCCTGCACCCAAACCTGCGGAGCGCTGCAGGGTCGCAGGCGGGATCTCCAGGATGGGGCCCTGCATCATCAGTAGGATGCCTCTCCCTCTGCCTGCCTTCGCCTTCGTGGCCGATGGCCTTCCAGAACAGCAAATGCCACTCCACTAATTTTGTACTAATATCTTACGGGGACCCTGCCAAGGTCAACAGGCCTAAAATTTCACGCACATGTGCTACCCTAAAAACATTTAAATTGATGTTGGTTCTTTTTTTTCAGATCTCTGTTATTAAGAGGGAAAAATACCACTTTCCAAAAGGAGGGATGTAGCCGTATTAAAATCCCAGCTGGGTGAACCGCTCACAGATTCAGCAGATGCGGGCATGCTGATGGCAGGGGTTTGCATGCCAGCTGTGCCCTCTCTTGCCTCTCTGTGTCAGCTCTGTCACCGATAGCTGGCAAGGGACGCGGGCTGTTAGGATCCTGTGTGCAGAGTGCAAGAGACTCATCTCCAGGCAAGCTTCTGCTGGCTCACACTGGGTACCAGGGAGGAGAGGATAACAGTGCTATCGAGGCTTGCCAGCAGCATAACGGTGCTAGCAGAAAACCCCGTGTGCTGAGTTAACTCTTCAGCACCAAGCTGATGAGCTGAGGTATTTTTATCCTCCTGCAGCCTGGGTTTTGCTGCATCCTTCAGCCCAAAAGGGGATTCTTTCTCCTGCTGCCTCAACACACACTTAGAAAAACCCAGCCAGTTGAAGAAGGATCAAATTTTGGTCTTGTCAACCTCAAAAGTGTTCCTTTAGCTTCTTGCCACCCACACGTGCTGCATGTATTCATACACATATGCAAGTAAGCAAATATAGTCATATGCGAGTGCATACACACAGAAAGACATACACTTGCATCTACATGGGTTTTGCGTAGTAAGAATAGCATTGAAGTATAAAGGACCAGAAGGATGTATAAAACAAGAAAGTCTCTCAGATCGGTGCAGGAGGTTTAAGCCCACCAGCCTGCTTTTTGTCATCTTAATTCTCCAGCTCTTGTCAGAAATTGTGCTGCCATCTTCATTCTTTATTTTTTCCCAACAAGTCCTGCAGTTACCTGTGGGATGGACAGATAATTACAAATATTGACTGACTTTAAGGCAGAGAGCAATAAAACATTGCCTATGGGATAAAAAACCCGTGCTCCTCAAGCTGTCATATGTTGCCTGAAGGCAAAGAGCCAGCAGAAAATACACAATCAAAAGGAATTATTTTTATCCAAAGACAATTTCATTTCCCACTCTTATCCTCAGAGACAGCCACTGTTTGTTGTTATTACCTGTAGGTCTGGTGTGCCCAAAGGCCCAGTCAGATCAGGGATACACTGCGCAAGGCACTGTACAAAATATAGTAATGCTGTTGATTTTCTTTTCTCCAAAGATTACCTTTTAGAGCAGACTTCAGGGATGAGGGCAAGCCATGAGGTCTTATCCGCTGCCAGGAACATCCCGTGAGGAGGAGAGGAATAGCTGCATTTATCTAACGCTGTCCTCTCACTCCTCTCCCATGTGGATGAAGTCTCTGAAGTTGCCAGTTTCCCTGAGGAAGAGGGAGTCAGAGGTTTTGGATCAGTCTCAGAAGGGGCGGCTCCATCACTCCCGCTGCCACAGCTCTGTGCTCCGACTCCAAGGTGAAGAGTGCAAGGGGAGCTGATGAGACGGCACAGAAAACATGTCTTCAGTCATCAGCTGCTCTCTCTGTTCCCAGTTCTGGTCTCCCCAGACAGCTGATACTTTGCAGAAAGCTGGTATTTCTTAGCAGCATCTTCTTGCTGCTGGCACCTGTACTTTATGTTCTGAGTCAGACATCCATGCTATATTGGCACACATAGTACCGTTCTCTACGGCCAATAAAAATGTGTTTGTGCCTGTGTTCTTGGAAATGAGTCCCATCTCCCGACAGCATTTAGCTTCTGAGTTAGTGTTCAGATGGGAGGTAATTAGGCCCTACCAGGGGTCTGGATTTACCGCTGGCTCTGAGACCAAGCAAATGCATGCCGCACAACTCATGTTCTACATTCCTGAAAGCTGTCTCCAGCGTTTACCTTTGGTCCCAGCTCTTCTCCCCTTGGAACAGGTACCACCAGCCTTTGTGTCTCAGCTGTAGTTAAGGCACCTGGGAGAGCGAGGAGGATGTTGACATAGATCTAACATATATTGTTAGCACGACACGCAAGCGTGTCCCTCAGGCTACTTCACTACCATCTCTAATGCAAGCGGTGAAGTCTTTTACAACAGAAAAATCGTGCTCGTTCCCTTAGCCAGACAGTGCAGGTGCATTAGCTAGGTTTGCTCTTTCATATGACTCCCTGTACAGATTAAACAGAAACCCCACCTTGCCTGTGATCCCAGAGCATGGTCTTGGGAATCAGAAAAATAAAATTACGGTAAACATTGCAGGGGCTGTAAACCATACTGCTGTGGATGCCTACTGTGAGTTCCCAGATACCTCGGTGGGGAGTTTAAATAGCGTAAGTGCTTGATAGATAGAGATCACCGTCCAGCCAGCTAAACAATTAAAATCAAATGCAGAGTTATTACTGTGAGCATGTCAGAACATTATCAGGAGTACTGGATATAAAAGAGCACTCTGGTGCACTTTAATTCCTCTTACACTCGTGGTATGTGCCTGTCCTAACTCCCACAATAACTTCTCATCCGTTGGTGCTCAATAGGTTGTGCTGCCCCAATGATGCACATTAACATTTTTTAACCTTTCTGCTTCTGCTTTTGTAATTACCTAGCATTTTGAAGCCTCATTTGCCAACTCTGTGTGACAGGTTGATGAAGTAAATCTAAGGGCTTCCAATATGAATCTGCAGAACGTGGCAACCAGGACAAACATCATTTCAGCCCATGTATGGGGATATTCTCTTTAATTATCATATTATATAATTACAAAAATCCACATATATATTTGTACACATTTGTGCACATACATATTTACACAGATGTGTACATTTCTTACAGTGAATGCTGAGGGACAGATAGATACTTGGCATATGCAGAACCTACTATGCTGAGAAACGCAACAGGGATATTAATTTCCTTGCTGGGAGAGACAGCTTGTCAAGACCTATATTTTTTGAAGTACAGAAACTCCTGGCCACAGAACAAGCCTATAATCTCCCTCTTTCCCCACTGAAAGAAAATGTTAGAGCTCTGACATAAATACACAAAAGCAGAAAAATTGGAAGCTAAAGCTTCTGTTCTTTGAATGTGTGTCATATACTTTAACCTAAAGATTGCTACAGTATCTAGACATGACTAACAGAATAAGGTCAGAACAGAAGATGAATCTCAGAGGATTTTTGTGCTGGGGTTAAGACAGAATATTACTGACTTTTCAGAAGCAGAACTAGCAGGGAAAAATATTTTTATGTAGATATCAAAGAGATGCCCTTGCTTCGTGGCTCCATGCATATGTGTACGGACATGCACTCACGCACACAGACAGAGGCACACATGTGCTTGCACACTGCTAACAGACAACATATATCTGTATTTTTTAGTACTGTGGTGCATGCATTGAAAATTTCTTAGACTGTTTTTTAGCCTATTTTATTTATATCTGTAGTTTTTAGTGCCACAATGCATGCACTGAAAATGTGTTCTTAATGGTCATTCACAGGCTTTTCCCCTCAGTCCTACCATTCAAACAACTTCGCCTACTTCTGAAATTTTTCCTTTGAGGATATGAGTTTCTACAACTAAATTATTAGTAGCATGGTATGTTCCAGTGTTATACTTTAGTGTTCAGTTGGATGTCAGAATATTTAAGAACAGGACAGGCATGATGATAAGGAATTGACTTGCTGTACCCTAAATCTGTCACGGAGTTCTCATGGGAGCAATACTGCCCCATACATTTTGAAATGTAGCTTTTCTTATTCATTTCAATCATTTCACCTTTCACTAGTTGATAATGATGCTTAATATCACATTCAAACCATTAACCAGCTAACCAAGAATGAAAATAAACATTTTGGGCCACTTTGTTTAAATTTGGGAAACTGGCCACATTTCAAGAATTTGACTTACTGTTCAGCTAATACAGCGTTGACAAATTGCACGACTAGTGCTGAAAAAAAATCCTCTACAATCTCCATCTTGCTAAAAATGCAAGTATCTTGATGCTTTTTTAATACCGCAGTGAAACAGAAAGTTTCCCCTAGAATGTGTTGATTGAGAAATATTAAAGGTTAACCTTCCCCGTGCTGCAGAAGGTCAAATGTACCCCCTTCCTAGGGATTATCTCTCTGGTAATTCAAGCTACAACAAAACATATGCCTTTGCCTTGCTTCTCCCCCAACCCTGGCTCTTCTTAGGGTTTCCTGCAGGACTCCCATCTGTTAGACCAGTCATTTTCCTGGTGTGTATATAGCAAGAGCTATAATTATCTAGGTATAGATATGTAAAAGATAGATGACACACATAAATGATACAGATACGTATATTCATACACACGTACCTACAAATTTGTAATTCTGGACTCTTTGAAGCCTCTGACAGAATTGCCACTGATTTCAACAGAGCCCAGATGTGTGTGTTTATTTGCAGGTGCAAGTGAGTAGTGCGTTAACAGTAGCATTGATCTAGCAGAATATTTTCCTGTTAGAAAATGCCAGTTTGTCCAAAGGGAAATATTTCATGAAAATGTACTAATTGCAATGACATTTCTCTTGCAGACAGAAATAAAAAAAGCATATTGATTGGGTCAAGATGTCACCCATTTTGGACATATTTGGTATGGAACGTCCTGATACTTTTTTCAAACTATTTTGCATTTAGGAAGGTTTATGTAGCATTTGATGTATCTTTCATTAATTAAAATAGCAGAAGGAAATATGAGTTTATAAAAATAAAACTCCTTAGTCAACATACGGGGTTTTTTTTTGGTGGAGAAATGTGTTTGTGAGAAATTTGAGAGAGTTTTTTAGATTTTACTGCAGCTGATGAGATTTTTCTTTTTTTAATGGTGCAGTTCCTAGTGAAACTCGGTCCCAAAGAAACTAGTTCAATCACAAACACATCTTATGTGGATTTTCCATGGAGGCAGGCTTGAAACATCTGATCTGAAGTGGAAAGCTGAAGAGAGAGCCATGGTCACGTTTTCGTTAGTCCTGCCCGGGGCACTGTAGAGACATCCTAGCTTTATGCTCTGTGTAGCTTCTGGATCTTCTGGGAGCTCTCTCCAGAGGACCAGTGACAGCAAAGGGACCTGGCTTAGGGTCTCACACCTAAACATATTGGCCTAGAGTTCCTGTCCACCTGTATTTTATAAAACCTCCAGCGTATTTTCAGTGCTTAACCAATAACAACATCATACCAACAAGGGAGCAAGAAACTGCTTGCAGTGCTTTTTTGAAAATAGCATAATAAAGCAATGGTCTTCTTTTCTGAGACACTTGCCAGTAAGAGGCTATTATATTTTTTCCCTTTATCCTTTAGAAACCTTGTGAATAGATTTATTAAATCTCATTTTCTGTTAAATGTGCTACATGGCACTATGTAAGTGAGTTACGTTTGGTGCTGAATAAAAGAACAGTGTGTCATGAACCTCTCATTATTTTAATTTTGATATCTGTAGCTGGCATTTCAAGTTGATGAAAGACATGTACTATGGACAACAAAATGGTATTGTTTTACTTCATTTTGAAACATTCTCACAGTCAAAAAAATGACCATATTTGAGTCCTCAATTTTCCATTACAGATAGACAATTTTATTGTCAGGCTGATAGTTGTGAGATTATGTCTTTTCTGGAAATGTTGAAAAACCTGTCACATTGTAGATAAATTTCAATCTCACTAGCAGTGGAAATTCCAAAATACACTTCAGGTGATGCTATTATGAACAGCAGAATCAATCCCATAGTTCAGGAAGCAGGAATAGGGAAAAAGTTTAAAAAAAAAAAAAGAGCACTGCTCACGTATGGAAATTAAAACAGTCACTGATGACTCCACAAAGAGACAGCTCAAATTATCCTCACAATTATCAGGTAGAAGACGGCAAATTATACTCCCAGTTCACAAAGAAAAAGCAATCTAGAGGAGAAGTGTTGATTTACATAATCAATATAATACAAATTCAGGGAGGCCACTTTGCAGCACACACAAAAAAAGAAAGCAGAGCAGGAGACGGGATTTGCACTAGGCAGATAATGGAAGAAGAACCCTGCCGAGAAAAAAATGAGATAAAAGGAAAAGGACGTTGGAGAGAGGAGGCAGGACAGCACCACCTTGCCCATGTGCCAGCCCAAGTGCCGGCTCCAAGAAAGCTGCAGTGGGGGAGGTGATTTAAGGCATCTTTTAAGTTTCATGTCATCTGAAATGAAAAGTAAGCCCTTGGACTGGCTTCTTGCAGTCTAAAATGTTCTTTGCTGGAAGCCACAAGCATCTGATGATTTCCAGGAGTTACAGGCAGATGCTGAACATATCTTTTAATTGCAGTAGTAAAATCCCAAGTGATAATGTTCAATTATAATATTAAATAATAATTACAATATTCCAAATGACTTTAAATTGTGATGATCCAATGAATCAAACCTCTTTGCTCCCCACCCCACCTCTTTTTATGGTGTACAGGCTCCAGGAGATGGGTTAACAACTCTAGCAACTGAGAAGTATGCCACAAGCTCAGTCCCCTGAGCATCAGACAGGCCTGAAGGAGCCAATGTCTCACAGTTATTCTCATATGGATATTTTTACCTGCAACATCTCGTTGCTGGGGAGAAGCTGAGCAGTCCCAGACATCACTGCAGCCAACACACGTTTTGCAGACGTGACCTAAAAAGTTGATGAAAACATCCATTTGGGCTTGTAGCTGAAACTGCAAAATCTGTAAAAGGGAACGGACTCAATTATGTGTGTCCCGATGGCACTTGGCTCGATTCAAAGGCAGATGATTCCCATGGGAATGTGAGCATTGATTATCAGGGAGTTGGTCCTGCAAGATAGGCTTTGGACTCTGTCCACGGTCTAAAAAGGGCTTGGACACATTTGTAGCATTAAGCATATCTCCATGGCTCAGTGGAGTCACTGGGACTCAGAGAGCTCCAAGCTGGAACCAGACCAGGTGAACTTCTGGCAAGCAGCAGTGACGAGAAGGGGTGTGCCGGAGCGGGGTGCCGGCACCGGGGCTCATCGCTCCCTGGCTGCGTGCGGCTGGGCGGGCTTTGGCCCTTGCACCGTCCTCCCTGAGAAAATGTCACAGGACACAAGCTGCAGCGAGTGCAAGTGGGTGCCCGTGTAAATAGGTCACTGCAGGCGCGGCACAGAAACACAAGTGGCCAAGCACAGGTCATCTGGCCTTGCGCAACTGCAAAGACATCGTTCTCATTAGGCATCGTCCTTTGCTCAAAAGCAGCTGAAATGCAGTGCTGGAGCCAACAGACTGGGCTGTGAAAACATATTTCAGTGCCATGGCAGAAACTTGTTCCCACTTCCATTGGCAAAACTCCCTCTGACTCCTGTCAGGGGGGTCCCAGACCGAGCACGGCACGCTGCATCCTCCGGATTGCCGAAGCAGGACCGAGGGAGGCTGAAATGAACCACCAGAAAGCTGACCGCAGCTCTCTGCTGCTCCAGACTGCGGCGAATCATGCAACATTTGCAACCTTGGAAGGAAACTAAAAATAAATTTACAGGGAAATAATACATTCTTTCTAATCTGAGTCAAACCTAAAAATTAAACAGCTATAATTATCAAACCTAATTTAATTAAAACTAGCTACTCACCATCTGGTGTTATTTGTATAAATTTGGAAATCTACTATTTCATATTAAATTCCTCCATTTAACAAATTATGTTAGAGAATATATTTCTCCACTATAATCATTATGTAATTGATCATTTTACAAATTATATTTCCTTCCACTTGATAGAAATATATTTTGTATAATAACAGGGCAGATGATCAGCTACTTTTTTCATCAAAACTGAATTTAAAATTAAGACTTGCAACATCAATAAAAAATAATTCACTGAAGTAGAAAGATGTATGATGAGGCAAGATTTTTTTATTTCTCATCTTGGTCAATGAGAGTATAAATGAGAACTCCATGGGTTTTTTTCTGCAGATGTAAGTTTATATGCAGATATATAATACTATACGTCTGTTGTGTGTATGCACACATTTTATAATAGCTAGTGAAGAACAAGAGTTTGGTTTGAAGAGTGCCATGTACGTGTGTGTGGAAATGTACAGTTGCAGACATTTAAAAATATATTGTCAAAAATACATTACTCTTTCTCTCCAAAGAAATGTAATAATCATTTACACAGTGATATGTAAAACTGATGGTAGAATAATAAAGAGAACATAATAAGAAGACTACAAGTTGATTAACACTTAAATATGAATTTTGACACAGCTAGCACGGGAGTCGTGGGTTTCTCAGTGACTTCTTAAAAAATTTCCATAGTTTTTGACATGTAGGTATTTCTGTAAGAAAGTAGAGCAACGTGTAAGTATCATAAAAAAGAATCCACTGCAATGGGCTCAGCTGGATGTGTTGACAGAAGAATACACACAGTGGGTGTTCATAGGAGGCTGTGGGATGGAGTGGAATCACAGCAAAATGTTGAGACGGCAGAATGGGTGCAGTTTAGGGCATAGGCTACCTAAATCAGATTTGGAGACATGGAGTTTATCCCAACCTGCCTGCTGGTTTGCCCTATGGATTTGAGTTAATCTGTTCACATGCTCCCAATCCATGGAGACTGTAAGCGCTTCTGGGCGGTGGGTGGTTCTCCAGTTGCACTTGCTCAGCACTTGTATCAAGAGACATGAGGTCTGGGTGGCAGCCTCAAGGCAGCACTGTAAAAATAAATAATGGCAAAACACGAAAGACCAAAAGTCATTGTTCAGACTCGTTGGTGAGAGAAAGGAAAGGGAAGAAAATGAAGGGAAAATAATCCTCCCTAAATCTTAAAAAGGCACTTTTTTCAAAAATATGTTTCCACCCACGGTTTTGGCATGCCATTACCTGTGGCTGCAAAAACATGAGTTAGTCCGTAAGTCACCTATTTGCAATTTCCTAAAAATAAATGCAAGGAACTCCCTAAAACTAAATGCAGGGACACTCCTAAGCTATCCACAGTGATTGGAGACATCCCTCAGAGAGAAGCATTCATTAGTAACGAAAGCATTTAGAAACGACAAGGGAGAAAGACTGGTCATGTTTAGCTTGTTTGATACGCACAGGAATCTCAGCTGATTTACGTTTCCCGGGGCTCCCGAGCAAGCAAGGTGCTTCCACCCCACTTTTTGCCCTGTGCAGCACCCAGGCTTTTCCCTCACCAGCCGGGGTTCTGCCCAGGAGCTCCCTCCTTGCAGCCGGCCGCTCTGTTATACAATGCCTCTGTTTCACTGGCAAAGGACTCGCAAAGCTTCACCCCCTTTTTGCTCATCAGTATTTATAGATTAGCACACAGCAGCATCTATTCCATCACATTTGGTACTTTGCTATCTAACAAGGAAGCGAATCTGGCACGAGTGAATTTTGTTGTTCGGCTGCTGTTGGGACTCTGCCCTAACGGGAGCCTAAAATTGCTGATGTTCTTTGGGCATGAGGTGCATCGCAGCTCAAAGGGCCGAGCAGGGGACCACAGAGGAGCCCGATCGCAAGATGCTCAGATGTATGCAGAGAATGCAACATGACAAACTGCTAGGTTTGGTTAAATCGGGACGGTTAATTATAGCAGTTTAAATTGGGTTCTGACTCAGATTTTGAATTCATAGTGGCAAGATGACAGCCTGGAGAAGGTGTTTGCAAATGGCTGACTCAGAGGATGATGATCAGCACGACGGTGCCGTCTGCCTGTGCTAGTACTATGTGTTTATAGGAGCGATGTTATAAGGTGACAATTGCCAGTTCAGCTCCACCCCTTGATCTGTTCACCAGAGATTATGAAGCCTGGAGAGACAAAGTGAGCAAATGGAGGAAGGAGCGTATTAATTGGGTGAGTACGAAATGGCAATCCGCCATCCCTCTTAGTGCTCTGTCCTCTTCTTTCCACATGTAATGCTGGTTTTCCAGATTTTTTTGTAGGCATCCAGCTGCTTCTGACTTGAGTTGATGAAATGGCTTCTGAGGGAAGAACAACTGTTTCCTAAATCCTGTCTGTGAGACGGAGACGCAGAATTGTCACCCGGTTTGCCAAATTATGAGGCTGCGGATGGGGGAGGCCACAGCCCCGGGGTCCCTGCTGGGAGCCTCCGGGAGCTCGGTGCCCTTGGTGGGGCTGCAGGACCCCAGGGCTCCTGGGACCCCTCCAGCAGCTAAGGGTTCCCAGCACCTCTCCACAGGGGCTGCCAAAGGGATGGACACTCTGGGGAACAGCTGCCTGATAGGAGGGTTGCAAAACCTGCCTTAATTTCTGACCAAATTCTGCAAAAATTGAACACTGGTCCTGGAAATACTGGATGCTGACAGATCTCCAGTGTTGTCTCTCCTCTCCCAAAGGTGCTTTTGCTGTTTTCTACCAGTTGTCCTTGAAATCCTTTCATTCATGTTTTCATGCAAAATGAAAATGTCCAAGATTTCCTTCCCTGTGTACTTACGTACAGATTGGCTCAACTGTTCGAACGGTTGCTGCTGAAATCCGTTTGCAAACGTTGTAGGTGACTAAGTTTTGTAACTGTAATTTGTGAGTTACAAGCAGGGGTCAAAAATCTAATACCACGTGAATAATGTAGCTGTCCCTTGCTTTGATCTTAGTAATCCTTGTACCTGTGCTTGGCTGAGTACAGCGTCAGCCAGCCACCGAACGGCGAGTGGGGAGGATTTGTTACAAGCTACCGGTGACTGAGCCAGAAGGCAAGAAGTACATACACTAACATCACTTCTCAGTTGCTCGTAGAAATAATGTATAGCTCCTGAAATTACTGTTTTCAGATCTCTAACTCTGCTCTAATAATTACTAGAATTGAGAGACTAATATATTCAATGAATTACTATTTGTCATCCATTGAATAGCGGAGAACAGATTGTGATTCCCCAGTCTATTTGTTATTCAAATGAATTCAACAGATACCTTT
This sequence comes from Falco naumanni, assembly GCF_017639655.2. Taxonomy (NCBI): domain Eukaryota; kingdom Metazoa; phylum Chordata; class Aves; order Falconiformes; family Falconidae; genus Falco; species Falco naumanni. Next base: position 5,335,693 of record NC_054059.1, on the reverse strand, counting down.
TCTAATCTTTAACTCTGCGGACTGAAAGCAAATATCCACAGTACGTAGTTGCTGTAGTTGCTGGTGCTCTGATAAATCACGTGCATTGTTTCTGTTTCCTGACAGGAACACTGTGCAGACACCTAGGCTGAATCCTTGTTTATGCAAACATACAACTGGGTTTTCACAAGAACTTACATATGTAGATTTAAAAACTGTTTCCTCATACTTTCTTTTTTATTGTTACCAAAGGTCTGTTTCCCAAACTGTCACAGAAAATGAACACAAAAGGAATTTAAGTGGGGCAAAAGCAAATTTACTCTTTTTTTTTTCCATGTAATATCTGTGAACAGACTGTGATTGAGGCCCTCATGCAGAAAGGTGATTTATGATAGGCTTGGCTTTAAATGTGCTGCCCTGCTCCCATTGAATTCAGTGTGACTGTGCAAGCAAAAAATGAAGTATGAGCATTGCCTTGGAAGATCAGGGCCTAAGCTAAGATTATCTGAAAACTTTCTGGATTAGCCAGCTCTAATAATGACTATTTGGGCACCACTCCTGAAAGAACTAAATCTGCCATCACTGCTTCCCTGCCCTTTAGACAACCTGAACCATGGAATATTGACACTGTTCCCCTGTTCAAATAAAACAAAAGAGATAACTGCGAGCATCCACAAATGGATGTAAGCTCTGTAAGGGAACATGCCCAAAAGACACAAACCCTGGACAAAGGGATAGTCACTGTGGATTTCCTGGAGGTGGCGAATGGTAGTTTTTACAATGTAACTTACTTGACCAACAAAGTCGTCTGTTTCTTTGTTTGTTTCAGAATAGATTTTATATTTTCTGGAAGTAAGCAAGAACATTTCTCAAGGGCTCCTGGTAGGATTTCACAGTTTTGACTGCATGTAGCTGAGAGGAGGAGGATGGGCAGAGGCATACCTATCAGAGATCATGTCATCCTGTGTATTAATCCACAGCAGAATTCATGCAGGTGACATCAAGGAGCCTGACCGCTGGGAAGGAGAAGAAACTGACTTTCACTTGTTAACTGAACTGTAATCATCATTTCCACAGCAACAACACACAGTTTCCTGGAAACTATTCTAGTGTTGGGAGGACTCTTCCTGGTGGCTTTTGCGCTACTGCTTTCCAGTCTGGGAGGTCACCCTTACCACTGAGCAAATGATGCACTGCTTTCAGGTTTACGTGCCTGCTCTATAAAGAAGCCATATAGCTCTGTCACATAAACTCAATCTTATTCTCAGTCCCTGCTGTGAGATACATGTTCTGAAGGTGGGGAGACACCCTCTAGCAATAGCATAAAATCAGTGGAGTGTCTTTTCCCAGCTACAAACTTATGCTTAGCCATATGAGAAATTTTCTAACCTACATTTGTGCCTGAAACAACACAGTTGGCGGAAGAAACAAGACATAGTTACGGAGGTTTACAGTTTTTTATGTTCTCCTGTGTAGAGATGTAGTGATGGATTTACCCGTCAGGGAGAAGGCCGGGAGAGAAGGGAAGATGAGGCAGAGTGTTAGCATCTCCAGATCAGCTTGCATTCTGGATGAGCTGCAATGTTAATGTCTATGGCCATCTTTGTTTTTTCTCCTATGCATACTATCCATCCAGCTATGGTATATCCCACTGGTGTATTGTGGTATATCACCTTTGCCCTTCCCCTCACCCCTCTGAGTACATTTGTGGCTACGTTTGCACGACAGAAGACACTCGCAGGGTATTTAAGCCATCGGTAGCCAAGCCCTTCCTCTGGGAAGCTACTACCAACGTTGCCAAACTCCAAACTGAAACAAACGCTGCACCACAGTTGGTAGTTTGAATGGCCCTGGGAATGGCTCCCTGTGCTTGCCACAGGCAGGGCTGCTCCAGCCCAAACCCTGTGGTGGAGAGGGTCCACACGGTGGGACACCCTGGGAGGAAGCAGTTTCTGACCCCTCGCTGTGGTGAGGTGGTGCAGTGGATGGAGGAGACTGGGTGGCTCCAGGGACGGAATGCTGCCTCGGAGAATACGAAAAGGCAGGTGGGTAGGAGGCAAATGGCAAACAAGTGGCAAGGAGGGCTGGCAGGTGCTGGGGGTGGTGTGAGGATGCTGGAGGGCACACGTTCAGCTCTTTGTGCTTGTTGCACCTTCTCAGGGCTGATGGCCTGCAGCAAAGCAGCCGTAAAAGTGGGCATTGTTTCAAAGCACTTACCCAGTCATGCTTAAAGGGTTTGTACATGTTTGTTAGATGTTGGAAGCGAAAATCTGAGTAAAAACATAAGGCAAGCCCTCAGGGTAGATGTACTCTGCGAGACAGCATAATCTGGTCCCACTGCTTACCAGCTTTGCACCTGGTTAACTCTAGGTCAGAATGAATCTATATAGTCAGAAGTGATTATTTGTGACCCCAGACAAGCACATAACCTTTCTATCTTTAGGCTCCATTGAAATGGCAATACCCTGATTATGGAATATTTTTCCGCTAATTAGGAATGCAGGCTCTACAGGTCACTGGGAGTTCATACTATTCCCTTGGCAGAAGCAGATGTCTTCAAGATAAACCTGTACTAAACACATCAACAGCTACACACTATCTTGCATGCACTGGGGGGAAAAAAAAAAAAAAAAAAGAAAAAAAAAAGAAAAGAGAGAGGCAGCAGCTTACCAAAGACTGAAGAGCCAGATGACTCCGGGAGCTGGATATTAATTTATGAACCTTAAATAAATAGTTGTCTTTCAGGTATTGGGTCCTGGACTCTACAGCATGTGGCTACCAGTCTGTAAGCAGGCCTTATTGGTGAGGTACAAATCTGAGGCAAGGAAGATGTGCTGCACAGCCTGTGAGTCTTGCGGGGCTGTGCTGGCTTCATGCAGGGCCGACGCAAGCACCCGTACCGTGCTTCCAGCCTGGGGGAGGTGGGGAGCACGGCACACAGGCACCCGGGTAACCATCACCACAAGAGCCTGTGCGAACTTCATGCAGCAACATCTTTGCTCCTGTTTCTTCCCTGCCCTCTATTTTGCTACGTCTTCTTAACTTTATTCCTACTGCCCCCCACCCCACCACAGTCTTCCTGCTTGCCTGCTTGCTGCTAGCCAAATTCTCCATTCCCCTTTATATGTCCCATCTTTTCTTACCCACCTTAAGCAAACCCTCACATCTTCCCTAAACTTTATTCCTTCCTGCTCTGCTCTGTTCCTGACCTGTTTTTCCATTTCTCATTCAGAGGTGTGCCTTATTGCAGCTACAGTTTCTCCAGGACCCACTTTACTCATTGTTCTTGCTGTAATTTTCTCTTCCATAGCAAAAGTCTCCCTCCTGAAGAGATCCAGTCATGTTTCCTGGTGAATTTACCTCCCTCTGCCCTCCCATCAATCTTCCCTGTACCAACTGCTGTGATTCAGCTGCCAGGCACCATGCACTCCTTGCAGCCCATGACCCTCCCCACGTACTTGCCCATGGCAGGAGAGCGTTGCTGGCATTGTGGTGCCAGCAGAGAAGCGGGGTGACGGGCTCTGTTTCTCTGAGCAGACGTGACGGCTGTACCAGTCCAGAGCTATGCCTCTACTCTCCCAACAAATAGCAAGTATTATTTTATTTTCTTGGCCAAGTGGGAGAGCTGAATTGTGTGCATCCTCATGGCTTATAAATCTTCAAGTGACAGGTCACAATGGTGAAGGCATCTGCCATGCTTTGCTCTTCGGGCAGCAACTGGCTGAGTTGCAGCTGCTATAATAATGAGTGCTGCTTAACATGGAGATAGCCTGTCGCAGAGCTGCTCTCCTGGCTGTTTTCTGGAAGGATGATACACTGCTTAGCCACATCTAGCCTGTGCAATGAACACTGTAACCAAACTCCTTGTATGTTTTTATCCCGCAGGATACTAAAGCATTTGCAGTCGATACAGATGCAGGACAGCATCGGCTATCCTTCAAGTGCTGGGCTGGGACTTTGTCCGCACTGCCGCACAGCCATTTTCACATGAAAAGAAGTGATAAATAAAACCCCTTTATGTGTCTCTGCCTGGAGATTCATGGGTGAATCCTCCCCAGATGTCTGTGGCATGGGCAAGTCTTAGATACACAGGAGGATACATGAGAAACCCCCAAAGGATAAGGGATTTACCCAGAGATGGCGTTAGTTGTATATGGTGGGCACTGTGCCTGTGAAGTGGGGAAGGAATGTTGGAATTAACATTCTGTATGAGCCATAAAGAAGCCGGAGCTGTATCTTTGTGTGCCATAACGATGCTAATGCCCCTGGTGGGGCTAGTGGAGCTGGCAGCAGAGGGGAGTGCATTGTAGGGAGCCACGCACTGCTGCCTCCCCACTGAGCTCAGGCAGGTCTGTACACGCTGGTCACCCCGGGGTGGATGCACACACTGCCCTTTCCCTTTCCCATGTGAAAAGGCAGGCTCCTCTATCACTGTGCCCCTTCCTCAGCCCAGCAGAAACATCTGCACACAGCTGGTGGGGAGACAGGAGGGGCAGCTGGGGACTTGCTGTGGTACCTGTATTTTTCTTTTCATTAGCGGAAGCATCATCATCTTGATTTCTTAGTACCATTGCTTGCATGAATGATAACTTTGTAATATCAGCAGTACTGAGGCACTGCTGTAAATAGGGGCATTTTTAACTCTGAACCCTTTTTCTGTCTTCAGTAGGACAGTCTATGTATTGTTCAAGACAGGAAAAGATAAAACAAGGCAGGAAACCTATTTCTCAGTAGCAACTGTGATGTCTGTTAAAATGTGTTAATGAAGGGGAAACACCTCGTCTGCCATGTAAAAGAAATTAAGAGATAACATCCGGTGAGAAATATGACCCAGGCACCGAACAGGTCTTGTTCCATATCCTCAGATATTTACAGAATACAGTGTACTGGCAGGGCTTTTACCAGATGTTGTATCTATATATGCTACCTCTTTAAACATAAAGAAATACCTTTCCACAGAAGATGACTGTGCCACTCCTTCTCTCTACTGGTAACAGAGATATTTTGACTAGTGAAGTTTTTCGGGTGGAGAGGGACCTCAGGACGCACCATGATGGCCTCCTCACAGGTGACAGGCAGCAGTTAGGTGCCCCCGAAGTCACCTTTTCTCCAGGGTGAACAAGCCCAGCTCCCTCAGCACGTCCTCATGGGGCAAGTGCCCCCAGGCATCTTGCTGGCCCTCTGCTGAATTTTTTCCCATTTACCAATGCCTTTCCCGTGTCTCAGGGAGCTCAAAACTGGATGCAGTATCCTGTCTGGTTTAATGAGTAAAGAGTCAACTCCCTCCCCTGCCACAGGGAGTCACACGGCACCGTCACCCACACTGCCTGGAAATGTATTTCCACAATATATGCAAGCGGCAAGCAGCTGGGTAGTGATGTCCCAGTGATTTGTTTGTTCCAATTGGGCCCTCAGTGGATTCCCACTTCTTGAGAGCTCTGTGTATTTTGGGGGAAAGCACATATGTTTTTTTGCAGTGTCACGTTGGTCTTTTAAAGGCTGACATCACCATCTGCTCGTCTTCTGCCACAAAGGGAAACTGTGCATAAAGTTTCCTTCCTTTTCTCTTTGGTGCTTAAATAGCCTCTGGTATCACAGTACCAGAATAGGCTACAATATTTAATACAATTTACCTCTCATAGTGGTCCTGTGAGACAGGAAACCAGTTTCATTTTGAATTTATGAAGATGTAAATGAGGCATGGAGAAACTAATAGACTTGCCCACAGAAAGATTGTCACAGAATAGGAGTCTGAACCCGTACCTGCTCAGCTAACGTGGCCTATGTTCTGGCTATTTGTTCTGTCTGCTGCTGTGTTGGTGTCCTGTTGCATTCAGGGATGACCAGCCTCACTGCACTCTGTTAAGACGTGCTGCAAGCTGCAATCTGATCCCATGCACCTATGGAAGTGGGAAAGGGTTTGGGCTAATCCATTGGCCCATCAAAACTCAGAGCTCCAAGGGAAGCTGAACTTTGGCATCTTTTTTTTCTTAGGCTGCCTGAAAATAAGCTGATTTCTCAAGCTATAACATGACAATACAAAGCATTACAGAAAGTTAATTCTTCAAATGCTGAACAAGGAACACTAGTGGAATAAACATGATCTTCCTTATGCGTATTCTGCATTTCTGTTGGGTTTTGGCATCGAGCGTTCTCAGTCCCTCTTGTGCTTGCTTAGTGCACAAATCAAACATGGATCTCTCCAGCCTCCACTCTCCATTTCATCAAAAAAATGGAATACGAAAGGTCTGCAGAAGCCCTGGAGGGAAGTGACACAATCCCAGATGTTATAGGATCTATGTCCCAGCTGCAACAAACCTGCATGTGGCAGCTGCTTTTGCACAGCCATCAACAATAGCAGCTGGAGGGGCTCTGCTGTTAATGGCTCATCCCCCAGCGAGGAACTGGTGTGAGGAAAAACAGCAGGCATTACATACGAGATATCGCATTGGCACACTTTACGTTTCCTTTTGTTATAAAACAAGCAGAAAACAGTGGAAAAGGAAGAAAAATCAGACATGTTCCCTTGCTTCCCTCTCTAGCCTAGAAGTACTGTGAGATATTACCCCCCACCTACCCACCCAGTTATGCGCTGCCCTTTCTGATTGAGTCCGTAGGAGATCAAGGTATTTGCTATTGTGTGACCTATTCTAAATACCCTCCTTAAGGTGGTGAAAAGTAAGGGTGGCCTATAAGCAAAATAAAAATGAGAAAAGAACTGCAGGCTCTGGAGCCTGTCCAGTGAATGCATAATCCTAGTGTTTTTTTTTCTCATCACCTGAGAGAAAGACATACATTAGGAGAAATAAAACAAAATAGAGGTTTATATCCTCACTAAAGAAAAAGCAGTTTCTACATTCATTGTCGCTATATTTTGACATATGTTTAGTTTTATTATGTCCTAGGATCATCTAATTTCCATATAAAGTGTAGCTACTTTCAGTTTTACTATATAGTATTCAGGGGAGACTTTGATTTGTGTGCCCTAGGGTAGGTCTGAGAAATGCATAATTTTCTTTAAGACCCTTCTGTCATGCACCATCAGTAAATTCCTGTACAGATTACAACATGGATGTTTAGTCAGAGGTCTGCACTCCCACGGAGGAGAGTAGGAGGGAATAATAAATGTGTGGACCAAAGTGGAAAAAAAAAAAAAGGGTAAAAGAAAAGAGAGGAAGAGAGAGAGAAATTCCATTAAGAAAGGTTACTGAATCAAAAATAATTTATCAAAAGTAGACTGGTGAGAGTGGCTCTTGAATTTTTATGAATTTGTGGGGCACACGAGTCAGTCTGCTTTGGACTGTAATTTCAGGTAATAGCAGAACTGGGACCACTGGGGCATGCTCTGTCACTGTTTCTAATCTCCACTGCTCTGGAACACCAGTTACACATCAATTCAATTAATCACCGGTGATAACAAAAGTTGTTTTTTTCCCACTTTAGAAATGTTGCAATTTTTTTTTAGTGCAGAACTTTATCAGAAAATTTCCTTTTCTCTTGCAAAGAAAAGCTTATGAAGTTCATTTATACAGAGAGCATAAATCCTATCCCCAATCGTTTTCCCCTGTAACCTAACATGAAATATGGCTTACAGCTCTGCTAATTCTCAACATTTAGTGCAGACTGATGAAAATAGTTTATCACTCACAGGAATCTATCACATACAGCAGCACATACAGACCAGGAGGCACACACGTGTCAGACCAGGGAAGGTACATGCAGCAGCGTTGTGGCATGACACATACAGCCTCAGATATACCACAGCAACCAGGTGTCTTAATACGGCTTGTTGGGATATATAGTATTAAAAAATGAGTACTTCCCATTGTATAGCAAAAACATCTCTCTTTCTTGTTACTCTTCCCCCTCCACAGATTTATCTCCTTCTGTTAATGGCTCCCTTTTTTTCAATTTGTGTCTCTCTCTGACAGCTAATACTTGGTCTCCTTGTTCTCACGGCTTGGCGTGCCTCTCACCTTGTTTGCTGCTTGTTATTTGCACTCATTATTTGCTGCTCATTATTTGCAGGATGTAGATACAAGAACTTGCCCATAATCAGTTCAATAATTCCACTTCAAATCCAACCATTCTGCTGTTACATATAATCCTGACAACTCATTATCCACCAGCCCGGGTAGGTCTGGCTCTTGCATATTAGCTGCGCCGTGACCTCGTCCTCCTCCCCTTGCCTTCCGCGCTTTGATTCACTGTTAAACTCCCCTTGCCGAGTTTTACCCTCAGTTGCTTTGGTGCAACGGGAAGGAAAGGAGAGTAGCAATGTGGCAGAGATGCTCAACTGTTCCCAACTCCCCGAATGCCACTATTCCTGGTGGGAACACGTGAAAGTGTATTTCCAGCTTGTGACATGTAAATTATTAGAGCTGACATTTACAACATCTCCCATCTCAAGCCTTGAAGATAACATTTACCAGCCTGTGAGGCAGGTAGGTGTGATCATCCCCGTGTAACAGCAGGGTAGGCTGAGGCAGGGGATGAGGACATGAACTTGCCAAAGTCAGCCAGCCCTGGGCCTCAGACCGTTATTTGCAGCTCTGAGACCAGATGACGTTGGAGAGAGATGCACCTCAGCTGGGACACAGGTGCACCCGGAGCTAGCTGGCGGGTCTAGCAGAGCTGGCAGTGCAGTGTTTCACACTGTCTAGAGTCTGCCCTGGAGCCCTGGCTAGGGGCAGGGCAGGGCTATGGCCCCAGGGACCCCCAGGCACTTCCCGGGCTGGGGAAGTTTCCTTGCTGCAGCGCACAGAAGGATCTCATCTCGGTAGATGAGATAGGGGATGGTCTCCATAGCAAACAGGAGTCTCTTGCCACATCCCTTGCCAAAAGATGGGAAAGTCAGATATTTAATAAGCCAGGCAAGGAACCTAACTGCAGTGAGGCAGGAGCATACACGTACAGTTGTTGCGTCAGTGTGAAAGGAAAAGGCTGAATATGAAGTTTACTCGGCAGAAAATAGGTCTGCCTTGTATCTTCCTCTCTCTTTCAGTCAGGAAAGAACAAGTCCATTTCTGATCATGGAGACCCTACATATAACTAAACACAATGTTTCTTCTTGTGCAGTAGAAGACAAGGAAAATTTCACAGCCCGATTGCTCTCAGATGGTTTGTGTAAGACTCAAGTGTGCGCTTGAAGATGAGCATTCACATATAACTCAGGAGATGAATCAGGGTTTGGCTCTAGATCCTCTTTAGAGACAGCAGCCCTAGTGATGACCAAAGTGGTGGCTTTTGCATCAGTTCCTTGAAGTGAGAAATGTCTCTGACTCAGTGTTTGTGCGGGGCCGCGTAGCACCACCTGGCTCAGGCATTCAGGTACTGTCACGCACAAATAACGTAAAGAGGGAGCACGCTCTGGAGTGTCTTCGGACACTCAGTAGTCAGGAAACTCAGCTGCTGCCGCCCTGAGATGGCTGGGAAGGTCACAACCAAGTGGCATGCACTCCAGCACTGTAAACCTTCAGTGCACAGCAAACTGCTCGCTTTTGTAAAACCGACCTACATGTCTCCTCCACAACAGGCATTTGCTGTCCTGCCCTGTATAAAGGACATGCTATTTGACCGCCATCATGCCTCTCCATCCCCAAAAGCGCAGCTCATGGAAGCAGAGGCAGGGTTTAGACCATCATTTCCAGTGCATTACTGGTAAGTGACCCTTGCAACAGTGTCCAGGGTGACACAAAACCTAAGCACTTCTGGGCATGTCAGTTCTGTGCAGTCCTGGGCGAGGCAGGGCAAGAGCCAGACATGCTCCAGCCCGTCCTTGAGCACAGGCAGCACTTGCGGCGCAGAGGCCAGCACAGGCAGGCTGCAGCTTACATCTGAAAAGGGAGGAAACAGCTACTGTGCCAGTAATGCTCTCACCTCTCATGGGGCACAAGTCCCATCATGAACTGAACATACATAATTACCACCATCTTTTCTAAAAGGGCCCTGCAGCGATTAGTTCATTCAAGCAGAAGCTGCAGTTACAGGACTCCAGAGCCGTCACTACATCAACATTTACCATTCTGCATATATTCATTTGCAGCTCCAAGAGCTCTTGCAGCACTGACAGCCCATACCACATAGGTCTCAGCTCATACTTCACGGTAGCTGCAAGTGCCTGCTGCAAAGAGTGTCCCAGGCAGATGGGTCCCAGAGGAAGAAGAGAGGTGGCATTTGCTCTGCAGCCCTTATTATTAAGGGCTAGAACTGACAATTACATTTAAATGTAGACTAATGCACTGGTGATTGAAGCCATCGAGGCAGGCATGCCAAGGCAGCAGTGTTTCCTCTTGGCAGTGTCTCTGCTGGGGAAGGTATTGCCTGTTTGAAAATAACATTGTTCACTTTGGGAGAGTGGAGACAGCTGGCTTTAGGAGACCTAAGGGTATGAAGGTCACACCTTTTTTATAGCCTGAAGTTTTGTTTGTTGGGTGCTTTTGGCTGGATTTGGTGTGAATGCTTAGGTCAGAGGAGACCTGCTGTCTGTAGAGCCATTCTTGTGCTCCTTCCTTGCATGGTGCCAACAGGTTGAAAGAAATGTTCTCAGCTCTTTTGTGGTGATTCGGTTCCTAGCTGATACCCCTAAGGTGGGAGGGTCTGACGGCACAACAGAACCGATAGCTTGGAACAATTGGGAAAGGGTGTGTGTGCACTCAGTGCTCTCAGAGGACAGTAATGTGTCTCCATGCTTTGCTGCTTCTTTTCTATCTTAACCTTTTGGCACTGCGGGGCTTTTATTCTTTCCTCTAGCCGCCTTCCTAAGCACAGGTGTCAAGCTGACTGCATGTCGTGGTTTAACCCCGGCCGGCAACCAAGCACCACGCAGCCAGTTGCTCACTCCCCCTCACTCAGAGGGATGGAGAGGAGAACTGGAAAAGGAATGCAGAAGTCAAGGGCTGAGATAAGAACAATTTAATAATTTAAGCAGAATAAAGAGGTAATAACAATAACAACAATACTAACAATAATAATAATAGCAAAGTGGAAAGGTGGGGAAAAAGGGTAAAGCAAAAGCTGTGCACGCAAGCAAAGCAAAGCAAAGCAAAGCAAAGCAAAGCAAAGCAAAGCAAAGCAAAGCAAAGCAAAGCAAAGCAAAGCAAGGAATCCATTCAGCACTGCCCATGGGCAGGCAGGTGCTCAGCCATCCCCAGGAGAGCCGGGCTCCGTCACACGTAACGGTTACTCGGGAAGACAAACACTGTAATGCTGAATGTCCCCCGCTTCCTCCTTCTTCCCCCAGTTCATATACTCAGCGTGATGTCACATGGCGTGGAATATCCCTTTGGTTGGTTTGGGTCACCTGTCCTGGCTGTGTCCCCTCCCAATTTTCCGTGCCCCCCCAGCCCTCTGGCTGGCAGGGCCCAAGGAACTGAAAAGCCCTTGACTTAGTATAAACATCACCCAGCAGCAACTAAAACCATCCGTGTCCTATCGACAGCGACATCGTTCTCACATCACAGGCAGAACACAGCACTGTACTAACTACTACGAAGAAAATTAACTCTATCCCAGCTGAAACCAGGACACTAACGTTTTCTCCATGTCTTCCCTCAAATTCATAAGCTGTGTTTTCCTGGGTCTTTCTTGTGGTTGCTCTTGCATGACCCTTACAGAAAATATATGTGACAAGAAAGGAAAAGCTTTCACACAGTAAAAGAGCAGGGCTGCTCACAGCAAAGGGCAGTAATCCAGAAGGCTTTGGGTGGGCAGTGGCCAGCTTGACACGAAAACCAGAGCAGGATGTTAAACAAGGGAGGGAGCAGTGGTGGCAGCTGCCTGCAATGACTGCAGCAGAGCTAACTGCGCAGCAGGGGCTGCGGCTGTGGCTGAGCATCAGGCAGGCTGAGACCGTCTCATGGTAAGTGACCGTCACCCCTCCCTGGCCCAGCCTTTCTTGTGGGAGAGCTGCTTTGTCCCGAGCTCCCCTGGGAGGTGAACCTGGCTGTGTCCCCACCCCAGGGGGACAGGGCTCATCACACCAGCAAAATACATGCCTGACTGTGGTTAGCTACCTGCTGGCACCATGCAGCCCCAAGGCTGACCAGATACCTTTCACAGCCAGAAGCTCTTTCAACATTTTTGCTCTTGTCAAGTCAGGGAAGTATATTTTTATGGAAGGGTCAGGGTAATGCCCATGAACTCTCTTTCCCATCCCTTTCCGTATCTGGCCTGCTGTATCTCTTGGTGATATGCCTGTTTGTCTCCTCTTTCCTACCTGTGTGAAAGTGGTTTCACTAACTCATATGTCTGATTGCATCGCGCATCATGCATTTCGCATTTCTCACCTGTTAACATCGCTTACCCATCTCTGCCTTCCCCACACCCCATGCCTGCCTAAGGGCTAGGCTTCCCAGGCATCTCTCTCTTAATACATTTAAGAGAAATCTGCAGGAAGGAATGGGAGATATATTAGCACAGAGATGACCCAACACTTGGGGACAATAATTAATAATGTAGGAGCTACTGCAACGACCTGAATGAATTACAAGAGCTGTCAGGAAGGAATGAAATGTAACAAGTATAGGCACAGCACAGCCAGGAGAATTACAAACTCAAATACAAAACAGGGTATCCACGACTGGACAAGAGCAGTGCAGGGAAAGAACCTGGGGTAATCACTCATGAAGAAATAAGGATGAGTAGTTAATGAAAAGCCATAATTAAAAGGCAAACACTGTCTTGGGACGTATGAGAGGGAAAATCATATGAAAAATGTTACCCAGAGTGTTTTGCCACAGCAGCTACCAACAGCGAAGATGCAGCTACTGGCAGTGCTGGGTTTGTACCTTTGGAAGGTGAGGACAAGAATCCGTGGCTGAGAAACTGTACTTGAGAGCTCTCTTCCCTCCCTGGACCAACAAAGCCTCTGTTTGTTAACTTACACACACTGCAAGGTCAGTCGATTTTCAGGCTGTTCAGGGGCTGAAAGATCAGGGAGAGATAAAACCTTCTTTTCTGGATCAGACGGGATTTTCACATCTTTATATTTCATGTCTGTTTTAAAAATCTTTTGCTAGTACACAGAGGGGTGAGTCCTAAAGCTATAGCAAATGCGTGCGGGGACGAAGAGTTTATCTCCTGCTCACAGCATGCTCTTGTACTCACTGTAGAAATTATGCATGATGGTGGGCAATGCAAAAGGAGATGTGACATTGCTGAAATGCGGGTGGGAGTCAGCTGAGCTGCAGCCGGGTAGCATCTAATGCCTGACTAAAACCACGTGGCGTCTCCTATGATTTTCATGAAGTTGCTGCATCCAAGTGTTCCCGTACTGTATGACCAGCAGGATGAGGAGAGACCAGGGGACAGCCAGCAGCAGGCAGGTTGTCAAGCCTCTGAAGGTAGCTGATGGCAGGAGGAATTGCAAAACTCAGAGGTGGGACATCCAAAGCCCATGGCAGGCTCATTGCAATTGCTTGCCCGCCTCAGCTGTTTTGGAAATTCTCTCTACCTGTAAGAAGAGTTGCCCACTTGGGCTACCCAAGCCACCACTCTGGGGATGGTGGGAGACTGGCCCATAGGGTGCGTAAAAAGGTCACTCAAAGAGAAGACAGCTGCTGAACAGTGGTTTTATCATGAAATACAAATTACTTGAACTGAAGTAAAAGCACTATATGCAATAGAGAATGGGTAGCTGGCAACAGAGGCACTGCCTGGGTCCCAGACATGAATAGCCAAGGTAGTCTAATGAACAGAGCCGGGGTCTCCTGTTGTTCTTAGTAATGTCAATGGAAAACTCTTATTGCCACCAGACTCAGAGGGGGGGGTGTACATTTCCCAGATGTAATCTTTCTCAGCTATGCATCCCACTCTTTTCCACCGCGGTGAAAAGACGAGCTCTCTCAGCCCTGTTCCCTGGGGACACTGCCCTGGACTGGCTGCAGTTTGACCACCTGTCCATCACCTGCACTGAACCTGTGGGTGTGCTGGGACGTGGTGATAAAGAGAAAGGGCAAGGGCACCTCAGGCCTTACTGCAGGGAGGCCTGTGGGGCTGGTTTTGCTTGCTGCCCCCCTTCCCGCTGTGTCTGCCGTGTCGGTGGACCATCTTTTGAGGAGACTGATTGGTGTGTTGGGATATGAGCTGAAATGAGGAGAAAAATAGTCAGTGCTCAGAAGATGATGAAAACTATGAGGGACACAAAGGAACTACCTACCTACCCAACTTCATTAACCCTATAGATGCAAAAAGCTACTTTAAAAGTCAATATTCCTTCTGTTTCCTCACTCACCTATCTTTGAGCTTTAGCCTGAATTCTTTAAATTCTAGAAGGGAAGGGAACAGGGGTTGTCTTAAAAAGCATCCCCACTGATAGCTGTCTGGCCTGCCCTTTGGTGTAAGGAAACTTCTGCATCAAAGTACCACCACTGTGCAACTGGACATGTTAGCCCCCATTTCTGTTTTAATGCCTGATAATTCCCTTTGTCTGCAGCCATGGAGAGGCCACTACAGCAACATTTTATTGCTAATAGACAGGAGGTCAGTCCTGTCCTTGTCACAGCTGGGCTACAGCAGCTGACATTACCATCATAGTAGTGGCTTTTTGTCCTTTGAATGTAGTCAGTTCCTACTCCCTCTGATATGCAGGAGGGAAAACTCGGGCAAGTGTTTTCCATCTGCAAAGCAAATATGATTCATTATTAATACAGCCCTGTTAAGAGTGCATTGCACTTTAGAGACTTTAACTGATTGACAGTCCCTGACCTAAGGAGATTTTTTTCTGTGTTTAAGCATCACGGGACAGGTAAGCATGGCAAACAAAGGAAGGGTTGGATGGAAGAGTTGGAAGGGCTACAAAAATCTTACGTGCTAGTGTGGTTTGTTATGCACAATTCTTACACGAGCTGCAACATCACTGACACCAAGAACTCTGTAAGGTTTGGAAAAGGATTTGGTATTTTACTGTTATAGGGAAGTTTGTGTGGTTTCTCATGAGCCTGTCTGACCCAAAAACCTTACTAAAACCACTGGAGAGGACAACAGCTTTCCATGAGAGCTAAAAGAGGTGGTGATTAAATACCCCATTATACCCCTTGGTAACTGACCAAAGACATGCCCCAAATTATGGACCAACGTGACAGTCAAGACATGTAGTGTGGGGGTCTTAATGCAAATGTTTGATGGCATTCTCTGGGGCTTTGAGTCAGAGGTAAAATAATGACAAGAAATCCTTCAGGAAGCTGGAGTCTGGAAACAGCAAGTTGAGCAAACCACAGCATGGCCTTGGCTTCAAGACAGACAACCTCTTCGGGGAACATTCCGGCTGAAAAAAATGGTTCTAGATTTTGGGTGAGGAAAATACTTTCTGTGTTCATGGCACCTAAATAAAAAGGGTTACTTCAGAGAAATATCTGATCATATACTGATAAAAGGCACAGTGAGGCAGATAGGCAGATCATCTGCACCAAATACAAGTACAGAAGCTGCAGGAATCAATTAAGGGAATGTCCAACTAGCAAGGTAATAAAGTCTGTCTGAAGTTATCGCCACACTGCAGGCTCACCTAGGTCTCTTACGCATGCTTTAGCCCCGGGTTGCCTATTATTTGTGTACAAAATCCTTAGAAATGTGACTTGAGCTCTTAGGTTCTCCACAGCTGAGGACAGAGCTCAAAGCTGTTGGGCTGCCTCAACCAACTGACTTTGAATTGGGGAAAGAGCTCCTGTCCACATGGCAGGCTTTGTGCAATGATCTGTGGGGAAAAGCAGGTAACGTTGACTGTGATTCATCTCGCTCTCTTAAACTCCTACCTTAGGATACATGAGTCAGCCTCTGGAAGGGCTTGTTCCTTTCTCTTCTTCATACCGAGACCCTCAGGTGCTCAGCTCCAGTGTACGAGTGACCTTAGCTAGTGCGCAGAGCCCGCTGTCCAGCCAGGTGAATCCTGCTGGAGGCTGGCTGGCAGAGCCAGGATGCCTTCATGGATCTGCTGGAGATGACGCAGCACACGGTGGTGCTCTCTCCTTCTCATGGGCAGCTTTCACCCCATCCTGTACATTTTCTGCTCCCTGCCTATTTAGTCTTCTGAGACATACACAAGCATGTCTTTTTTTTGTAAGCACAAATCACTTTTATTCTAAAACCAATTTACCTTTTATTTATGGGAATCTGAATGGAATTGCACTAGATAAATGTCATCTTAATTGGCCTCACAGGCAGTACAAATGTTTATTCTTTGTTTATTTTGTTTCATTTTGGTGGTGTTTTATTTTTCCATGCAGCTATATTAAGGAGAAATATTAAGCCTACACAATGTATACAACACATTTCGCTGCTCAGGCAAGAGGAATCAGAGTTGGGTGACATACTGCAATTCATCAAAAGGTCTGACACTGTGTTATGAAAAAATACTTTTCTGTATTTTGAAAAACCTTTTCCCCAACAAACATTCAAGTACATTGTTTGATCAAGCAATAACAACACTTTAATCTACCTTGTGTACTTTTTTCAAAATAAGAGGTCAGAGAATAATGGTTCTCTCTATTTTTAAAAGGAATCCTCTTTAAAATGCTTTTAGACCCAAAGATCTAGTGTCAGGATTTTTCTTACTTGGAGGACTTAGCATTTTGTCGGAATGGAAACCATCTCCTTGAAGTCCAAGATGACAGATAATGGGACTTACTCTTTTGGTTTCACAGATATGCATCCCACACAGATACACTCTTCCCCTGTCCTTTAGCAGAATCAGACAATCTTATTCTTGAAACAGGGTCTGCTGAAGTTACTCTTCACCTCTCTGCTGATATCAGTTGGCTCAGGATTAGGATAAAGGAAGAAGTATTTGACTCTGACTGTTTATTCGCATCCTCGTCCATCATCAACTCAATGTGAAGCAAAGGAGACTTGGCACAAGGTGCCGGGAACTCAGCATCCCATAAGGAGTGAGAGAAACAAGCTGGGAGATGGGTAAAACACAGGTGTAGAGCAGCCCAAGCAGTGTGGAGTTCACCAAATTCTCATCAGTCTCACCCACAGCTCAAGGACAATACTTGGGGGTGTGTGCGTGTGTGTGTGTGAGACCTTGATCAAACTGGTACAGGTTTCCGCTATTCCTCACCTACATGTTTGGCTCCTGAACATGATTGACAAAAAATATTACTGATCTCAAGCACTGATATAGGAGCACCTAAAAATCTTGGATGTTTCTATCAATAGCACACAACCATGATCCTACATTTCTTTTTTATCGATAATTAAATTAACATTGGGATCCATTTCTTCCAGGTTCAGCCACTGAAAAGAAAACTGCCTGTTCTAACCTAGTTAATCCGGGTTCCTTTTATTGCTACCAGGCAGCAATGGGTACCTCCACAGGCCAGTCCATCCCATCCATCTTCCATACTTCCCTTCCAGGAGTGTAAAATACTAATTAAGGCTTTTAGATAGCCAACACTGGGTAATATAAATGCCTTCTACAATGACACGGCTATTGCGCCATGCTTGATCAGGATTTCATTTACTGCTAGCCCCTAAACTGCACAGCATAATTCTTTTCTCTCCTGACCATTCCTTTGAAAAAGATTAGGTGCCTGGCAAGTTTTCATATTCATTTAAAAGTCTAGAATGCAGCCAGACAGCACAACAGTCAATCATGACTGTTTTTATCAGGACCTCATCTGTTTCGGGATGTCAGTGGAAGTCCTGCTTAACCAAGCAGGGCAGAAGCTGCCCTTACGCATTCCCCCCCTCCCTCTGGCTATTATGTTTCTTTGTCAAAAGTTCCTGTATTTCATCTATAGTTTTAGGAACAACATTTGCTGGAAGTTAGAAAAGTGAAAGCTAAAGTTGGACATTAAATTCAAGAACAAGTTAATAAGGATAATTAGGCAATAGTGTAGGTAGGCCAGCATTTGTCTGAATCAAAAGCTCTGGATACGTATGGCCATGTTAGATAAGGTAGCGGTGGGAATGATATAATAAAGAATTCTGCAAAGGTAAGGGGTCAAAGTGGAGAGCTGAGATGATCTTTTTCTACCTGTGATTTTTAAGTGCCTAACGACACAGGATTTTTAAAGAAGATGAGGGAAAAAGGATCTTTCAGGTTTGCCCATTTGGCAGACATTAATTCAGCTGAGCTAAGCAACCTGTAAATGGAACTGACAAATGCTATTATTCCAGGTGCTAAGTTTTTTTCTCTTTTATTTTTAATGAACACAAGCAGGACCTGAAATTTTTCCCACAGAAGACCGCATCTGGGGATTTGCCAGAAAATTCAGGGTCACTGATTTGTTTAAGCCAGAGCAAAATAAAGCTACCTTCATTTTTAATAAGGAAGTAAGATCTGCACAGATTGCAGCCCCAGTATGGCATGCTGAGCTGCTGCATGCAACAACCACAGGCATGGCTGCCCATCTTGAGGGACTGCAGCCATGTGATAAACGTGTGGGGCTGCAGGACTCAGTGGTACAGGCACACCAGGACCATCAAACATCCACCTTGGCTGATTCAAAACCTATTCTCACCCAAAAAATTGTTCTTTAAAATAAAACCTGACTACAAAATTATTTTTCTGTTTGTATCTTTTAACAGAGATGAGCATCATCCTTTTTTTTGCAAATGGAAGACCATAACTCTAGATTTTATCCAGCATTTTAAGTAGTTTTCCATCCTTCCTTTATACGGAAACATGCTTCTGGAAGGACAAACTGGAGGTAATCTAAATAAGTACCATAAATGATTTTATAAAGCCAAAGGTGATTAAAAGCAAGTTCCAAGGCAAAAGCACGAATGCAACTCAAATGTTTGTGAACCTCAGGCTAATTTGCTCCTTGCTGATGCTGATGCTGCACATTGTCATTTTGACAAGGCCTCGCATGTGTCCCTGACATTATTGACTGGGGAAGGTGCTGAGATGAGAACTGGGCTCAGCATTTCACATTTTAAGGTCACTTTTAGCATGTGAGCTCATACCATACTAAGCTGTCCTAGAGCATCTTATTATACTAAACAAGACCTCTTGAGAGACTTTTAGCCATAGGGCAGTTGACCTTTTACTATAGACTGGGGAAAGTTTGGTTGTGTAGGATCTTCATTTCTCTCTGCTAGCCCATTCCTGAGGATCTGTCATGGCCAGCTCTGCTGCCAGCCCTGCTGAAAAAACTGTCTCACCTCTGCAGCCTTGTGCTGCTGGGGGCTGTAGCCCCTTCCTGCTAGCTGGGCATCTGAAGGGTGCTGGGAGAAGCAGAGCACCCAGCCACCATCCAGAGCTGACCTCAGAGCTCATAAAGCTTCCTCATGCGCGCAGGGTCTGGGTAATCACACGTAACTCCTTACGCAAATAACACAAATCAGCAGGCAGTTGGTAAAGCTCCATAGCATCCAAGGAAGACAGTTTATTTCTATTTCAATTAGTTTATAAGAGCACCTGCACTTTTGAAACTTCATAAATGATGAAGTAATTTGCATTTAACTCAGTTGCTATGTTGTGGGATTTTCCGGAGCTCTTCAATTCAGGTTACAAACAGTATTTTCCAAAACAGCCAGGACAGGCTGCATGTTAGTCATCGGTCTATCTTACGGCCACTGGGACTTGGCTGGAAAAGGAGGGGGACCTGCACAGCAGCCGCAGCTCACAGGGTCCACCAGGCAGCTCCTTAGGACCAGCAGGAGTTACAAACGCAGTCAAGTCGATGAGGTGGATTGAAAACTGTCTGAACAACCAGGCCAGTGGTAGGGAAGTGACCAGCAGTGTACCCCGGGGTCAGTACTGCAGCCAGTATTGTTTTACATCTTCATTAATGACCTGGATGATGGCAAAGGGTGCATTCTCAGCAAGTTCACAGAAAATATGAAACTAGGAGGAGTGGCTAACACACCCCAGGGGTGTGGTTACATTCAGAGGGATCTGCACAGGCTGGAGAAATGGGCTAACAGGGACCTCATGAAGTTCATTCAACAAGGGGAAAAGCAAAGTCCTGCACTGGGGATTAACAACTCCAGGCACCAGTACATGCTGGGGGCTGATCAGCTGGAAAGGAGCTTTGCTGAGAAGGACCTGGAGGTTCTGGTAGACACCAAGCTGAGTATGAGGCAGCAATGTGCCCTTGTGGCAAAAAAAAAAGCCAATGGTATCTTGGGCTGCATTACAAAGTGCATTTCCAGCAGGTTGAGAAAGGTGAGATGTCTGGAGTGCTAGGTCCAGGTCTGGGCTCCCCAGTACATGAGAGATATGGACATACCAGAGCGAGTCTGGGGGTCATCTCTGTGTCCCTTTTCAGGACTCACTCCTGCAAAGCCTGAAGAAAGGCAAACATCTCACCAGCTGGGGAATCCAGTTTGTGCTACAGGAAGGGGACAATCTGGCTTGAACTTCAAAGCAGTTTTCCAAACAGCACAGACTCTTGAAAGTTTTTTGGCATCATGAGCACAATCCTCACATTCCAGATGGATGGTAAAGAAAGAAAAATGGCTGTCACCTGAGGAACTAAACTTTTTAGAGCTGGAAACTTGTTTCTGTTGGGGGAAAACCTACGCCTCCACACTCAACCCCCAGTGCTACCCCAGCTTGCCCAGGAGAGCCTGGCTGGCAGCAAGAGCTCATCTGCCTCTGCATCACCCTGAGATGTTGACCAGCTTCCAATGCCAAGATGTCCCCAGGTAAGCAGGCATTCAGCTGGGCCTTCCCAGCAAACCAGCATCTTTAGGGCATCCCAAAGCTGCAATGGCTATAACATTCAGACAGTTTCCTGCATGGCAGGGACAGAGGAGTATCCATAAAGTGCTATGACAATTTTGCCACACGAAAGTCATTCTTTCCACATCCCGTAACATCAGGTATAGTGGGATGATGGGGATCACTGTCAGTTCTGGGTAGTGCTGCGTAATTCGAACACATGAGGAGAGAAGTGTTACCGTACTTTGTCTTTAACTAAACACTATGATAATCTCTGTATTTGTTGTATCATGATGACCTTGTGTCCTAATTTCCTCTTCTACTTAAAAAAATGGCCAGTTAGCTGCACTTGTAGTTGCCTACAAATTGCCAGTCATCTTTCTTTAAGAAGAAAAGTTTCACTGCTACAGTTACTACCATGTTGTCTCTTATTAGAGGTTCTGCTATTTACTTGTATTTATTTAAGATTTAACTCTTCTTATCATGGAAATTATTCTAAAAATCTTAAGTGTATTTGGTATTCTCTAGTTTGGTAATATTAGATTATAGCTCTTGAACAATACATAATCTCTTGTTTATAAACCCAGAATTGTGCATCTAGGCAATGTATCATCCAATAAATTTGGGGCTTTTTTTTCCAGTGATGAATCATTTTCTTCACACCACTGTACTCTAACCTCATAATGACATTCATTATCACAACATATTCAAAGCCTCTGCTTGTGAATGTGGCAAGGAGCTGTTGTTATGATAAGGATAAATGGATGGGAAATCTTGTAGTTAGGGCTGAGCTGAGCTACAGTTAGGGTAAGACTTCTGCATTTGTCTGTCCATTGGAAGGTAATACAGAGTTTGGATTAAAACCAGATATTAACATCTGGGCTTCCTCGGCTCCATTCTGATAGACTGTCTTAGCATCATAGAATGGGTTGGGTTGGGAAAGACCTTTAAAGCCCATCTAGTCCAACCCCCCTGCAATGAGCAGGGACATCTTGAAATAGGTCAAGTTGCTCAGAGCCCCGTCCAACCTGACCTTGAATGATCCCAGCAATGGGGCATCTACAACCTCTCTGGGCAACATGTTCAAGTCTTTCACCATCCTTATCATAAAAAATGTATTGTATGTAATCTGACTCTATCCTCTTTTAGTTTAAAACCATTACCCCTTGTCCTGTCACTACAGAGCTTACTAACAAGTCTGTCCCCATCTTTCTTATAAGCTCCTTTTAAGTACTGAAAGGCCACAATAAGGTGTCTCCAGACCCTTCTCTTCTCCAGGCTGAACAATCCCAACTCTATCTGCCTGTCCTTATAGGAGAGGTGTTTCATTCCTCTGATTGTTTTCATGGCCCTGTAGCCTGATACCCCCAGCAAAGATTTCTTTATCCCAAACTCATACTTTGCCCTGTCCTGGGCTTTGAGATATTCCCTACTCTGCTATAATGATGTCTGTATTTGCTTTATTATGTATAGCCTCATTTCAGAGGCCTTTCCTGCTGCAGATACCAACAATCTCATGATTTCTAACAATGTAGTAATACAAATAAAGGCAAACCAGACTGCTGAGAGGCCCACTTAAGCAGAAAGCTCTTTTTTGTATTTGTTGTAAGAAATTGGCTTATAGTGAAGATGATACATGGGGTAATTTGCTTTCTACCCAGAAAGGGCAAACAGCTTTTTGTCAGCAGAGATGTTCAAGCCAACTTTGTTTTAACTGGGAAACTGATCATAAAAGATATCAAAGCTTAGTAGTTTGGGACGTGCACAGAGTAAGTTCTGGGACCATATTGCTTTAGAGAATTTTGATAAGACATCTGCAATAGTATTATAGCAACATGTACATACTGTAATAATGATAAGGTAACCATGGCAATGATGATAAGACAGAACTGATCCCAACATACACATGTAAACCGTAGTGGAGAGATCCGTGAACATATACAGTTTAAGAAAATGAGTATGTCGAATACACACGTTCAGGCCTAAAAGCCACTTGTGCAAAGGGTAGTTTCTTTCCCCATGAAATCCCCCCCATCATCTACCCTCTTGTTCCTTTTTTTCTTGCTATATCAGAGGAATGATGGACGTGGAGGGGATAATAAGCTATTAGTTTGGCTTATGAGAATGTTATCTTTATTTTATGGATAGAGTGAGTTAAAGCTGTGTTTGGCTTCTGGACAAGCCATACAAATATCACAACAGTAATTTCCATGTGACTGTGCAGGTGAAGAAACTACAGGACAAAATGTCCGAGCATTTCTACTTTAACCTGAAGGCAGACCTAGACTTGCTTTAAAATTACAGACAGCAGTTTGTGTCTAGGAAGCCTATACTATCACTAGAAGCTCAAAGTGGCAGGTCTGGGCACAGGGCTGATGGTAGAGCTGTGTGCTGTGCTGGCCAGGCTCAGGCACGTGTGTGGCCTCCTGCTTGTGCAGCCACAGGAGCCCGGCCAGGCTTTGCAGCTGCATTGCTGAGTCCCAGTCTCTCTCAGTTGTCCACACAGCATGTGGTCATCCAGCTACCAGTGATCTTATACAAGTAAAGAAGGGAAGCAGGTAAAGAATAGGAGCCCATCACTGAGTGTCTTCAGGGATGAAGAACAGTAATTCTTCAAGCACTAACTAATTCTGTAAACCTAATGCAGAGAAAACTCCTGTTGATTCTTGCAGGGATTTTCTTATGTTGAACTTACAGCATTCAGCCCACTGCAATGCATTTCATAAACTTTTGATTGCAAAAATAGTCCACAGGTCTGACAGGCTTGGATTAACATTGTTAAAGACATTGAAGTATCCACTCCTCCGTGTTTCAGGCTTGCAGCTTCATGGCAGTATCAACTGTTGTTGCTTTTTTCCTCTTTGAAACAGAAAGGAAAAATGCAAATTTGCAACACTACAGATCTGGTTTGCATAAGTCCTTGGGCCAAAGCCATCTCCGATGTAACTCTGTTGCCTTGAGTCATATATATTTTCTTCATGCATTTCGCTCCAGAGATGTAGTCACTGCAGGCAGTAAGATGATTTGGTGAGAATGATTACAGAGATTACCACAAACAGATCCTGATCTCTAATCTAATCAAAATCTCTGTCTAATACCCTACACATTAAATCCAAGTTCAAAGTGCTGTGCAGTAAATGATGTACGTGGTATGTCTTGGACCAGGCAACAGAAGCAGGAGATGAATGCGTAGAACAGGAAATGGATCATGGCCATTTAACAGTGCAGAAACCATGATGGGTCATTTCCAAAAGAGCTTGGCAGGCTGGCAAGTCTCTGTGCAGTGACCTGAGTTCAGGCAAGTGTCGAAGACCTTATTCCAGACCTGCGGGTGGCTGTGCAGCCCAATCTGCATGGGCTGCATTTGGTGCAGCAAGACAGGCTTAGGAGGCTGTGCTAGTCTGTAGGCACAGCACTGCTGGGTGAGTGGAAGAACAAGAGAAACTTAAGATATGTTAAACTTGTCACTGCAAGACATTTACAAATCATCTGAACTATGGTCCCCATTACTCAGAGCCTGCCTCTGTCCAAGAGGGATATCTGTCCAACGGGGAGGAGGTGGGAGGGAAGGCAAAGCTCAGATTTCAGCCAATTCCTTTCCCTGATTTTTTTTCTACAGTTATCAAGAGGAAAAAAAGGATTTGAGGAGCTGGGAACACCTAGCCAGTTAGAGGTCCATGAGCCCCGCTGAGCTCAGAGCCCACCGGACCAGGCGCAATGTAGGCAAACCATCCAAGATACTCCCAGCTGCAACAGGACTGCAGAATAAAGAAGTGAAAGGGCAGAAGGGGAAACAGAGGCAGAGCAAGACGGTGGGGTTCGCCTTGGTTTGCTCTTGACCGCAGTGGTGGGCACTGACCTTCCAGGAGGACAGCGGTGTGGCAACATGATGCCTCCAGCTCACAGCTGTCCTGGTGGGCACCCACTGGCTGGTAAGGGTGGACACCCTAACATACAGACAAAAGAGCCTGTTATGATGCACAGATCCTAGTAACAATAATACTAGGGTTTTAATGTTTAAAGACATCACTGTTAAATGAGAATGATCAAATTAGTCCATTGTAACCTGAAATGTGAAATAGGATAAAAGATGAAAGGACGAGAAACTTTTTTTTTGTGACACAAGAGGGCACTTAGGAGAGAGGCAAAAAGAGTAAAAGAGAAGAGAACATGGAACAAAGACACTTCAAAAGCTTTTCCTCACAGCTTTTATTTAAAAGAGAGCTATGTGTTTGTATGTACCTAATCTCTCTCTCGTTTTCCAGGAAAAGAACAGGTGTGAACTCAAAAGAATTGGCTACTTCAGTCCTATTAAATTCGTTTTCTGTTTTGCAACCTTCCTAGTTTAGCTATTTGCTGCAACAGCATTTGAAAGACTTTCAATGCTGTCTTACGTAGGTTGCGCTTTAGATAGCTTTCCATCTTCAAGGCCTTGAGCAAATAGTCTCCTCCACAGAAACACTTGGGGGCCTGGAATTAAAATCTTTAATTTCTAGAATCTGATACAGGAATTGATGAGCTGTAGGTAGAAATGAAGACAAAGGCAACCTTCTTGCAAAAAAGGGGGTTGGAACTGCAGCCTGGAATTAGGCTGTACAATGCATATTCCTGACATCAAACCAGTTTTACTCATTCTTCTTTCTGTGCTTGTTATTGAGGCTATTATAGATAAACATGTTGACAGCTCATCTTAGGAAAAGAAACATCTCAGCTCTGCAGAAAGCCACCCTCACAATGGGGTGTGTTGCTGCATAATCTATACTAATCGTAGGGCAGAAAACTGCATTGCTCAGACAGACAGGCAGAAACATCTTCAGTGTTATTCTCCAGTTCTTCAAGTCTTCAGTAAGAAACCACACCAGGACTAGCTATGGTGGGTTGTACTGAGCTGTTCAGCATTTTTGTGTTGAAACTGAAGCTGGCAGAGAACAGAAATTATGTTTAATGTAAATTTTCAAGGTCTTGATGTCAATTTTCACTGTGGTTAGGCATAAACCCCTTACGCTTCACAATACTTCAAGAAAACTTCTTGAAGATTCATTTTAGGTTGCTCAAAATGTTTCAGCAATGATACTTCATTTTTGTTTTGTTTCACAGAAATGTTATGATACAAAGCAGAATACAAAATTAAACAATTCAAGGGAAGAAAATGCTTTCAAAACAAGAAAACCTGGTGTTTCATTCCAAAAAATGTCAAAGCAGGATAGTCTGATATCTGAGCTACTTTTGCTGTTCAGACTGAAATTTGGCAAAATCAGCACGCTTATGCAACAGAAAATGGTATCACTAGTGTTTTCCTGTCCAGCCCTCACGAACAGCTACTAAAAGGGCTACAATTTATTAACTGTTTATCAATATTAACATTTCTCTTGTTGCACAACAAGGTTTATCAAATAAATAATGCAACTGGCTCAATTACATACTTTTAAGGGAAAACAGCACCTTTTTTTAAAGAAAATTTTATATTGCTTACAAAAGAATTTTTTTACAGCCACACCTTTTAAAAACTTCACTAAACTCCACAAAAGATAGGAAAAGGACAAAAACATCTCATTGTATCAAATAATCAAATGATTTATTTAAAACTCCCACCTATTCTATAGGAGAGGTTACTATTCTATAATAGGGTCATGGCACTATTTAAGCCTATGGAACAATAGGGTAGTAACATTGCCACATTACACTACCAGCCTATGACATGATAGATGTGTAGATAGGGTGAAAAGAAGCTGTAGGAAGCAAAAAAAAAGACCCGGGAGTTCAACAATTGTATGCACAAACCCCAAAAGCTGCCCTTTACTAAGTAGACCCAGGATACCGTTGCTTATCACCCATGAACTTACAGGCACAAAAGAAGTCTGGGATCTGTAGTGAAAGAAGCTTTCTGAACCTGAGATGGTCATGAACTGGCGCTACACAAAGGCGTTGAACTCCAGAATAATACAAACGCTGGAGAAAACAGGAAATTCAGTAAGTCAAGAGCAATGGGCAAGAATATTACAAGTTGGGAGCCATCACCCTAGGAATGAGGATCGGGGCAGCCTTCCAAAGGAGTGGGTTGACTTCAGGGCTGTCTTAACTTATGGGATAGGTGAACACAAACAGGAAGAGGTGTGATAGTGCAAACTGTGAGTTTATGCACTTACAAAACCAGTTGTGAGTTTAAGTCAGCAATGACAGAGGGGAAAGAGCTGGGTGGACTTGTTTAACCGTAGCTATAACATTACCACAGGTAGCATAGGCCAACTGAACTATTTCCATTCCATACATGAAGCATTAATAGCACGGTGCAAACTCTGTTATGGAGACTTCATCTGGACATTTGCATACGACTGTAATTATTCATGTTCCAGAAGGTGGCTTAAAACTGGACCAGGCAAAGGAAGGGCTGTTAGGGTGATCCAGGGAGTGGAAACAACTGTGCAAGTGAAGTCTAAGACAAGTTATGTTTATGCTGCAATGAACCATAAATTCAGGTAGTTACAGTTATGAAAATATGGTGTTTTCCTGAAAAGATCATTCTGTAAGGAAGCAGCATAAATCATCCCATGCAAAACCCCATGCCTGGGACAGCTTGCTAAAACCTAATCCAGCTGTTTTTACGCTGCCCTTTATCAGCCAGTTTATGGAAGAGTTTGGCATGTAAGCTCAGAAAGCGAATGCTGAGGTGGGATCTGATTGCCATCCATCCATATGCTGAAGGTGGGAAAAGGGAACCAAGAGAGAGGAAAAAGATCTAATGAAGCTCGAGGACTGCATTGACACCTGCACAAATGGTAAAAACCAGCCATGAGCAAATTTGAAGTGGAAATCTGAAGAAGGATTTTAACCATCCAAGCAGGATAGCTCAAGAATGGTCCTCCTGTAGAAAAAGCAGGAGCAAAAAACTTAATTGATTTTACAGTTTCATTGAAGTGGAGCTCAATTAATATTTTAAAGGGATTTCATGACACAGCTGTTTGAAATAATAGAGATCTGGATTCAGTGATCCAGAAGATTGCTTCTAATCCTATCTTACTAAAATACAGCTGTAAATACACCCATAAAACATGAAAGTCCATAAAAAAAAAATATCCTCTGGAAAGAACATAATGGATAAAACAAAAAACAGGTGAAATGGGCAACATCATGGCCCCAGGAGAAAGGGGAACCTGAATTGGGAAGCAAAGGGTGCATAAAGAAGGAAAAAAACACTAGGCAACACAACAGAGTCATCTAGTAAAAAAGCCAACTTTGTTGTTGTCAGAAATGTTGTGATTTAGTGTCCCTATTAATAATCTATAAGGAATGTGAGCTGCACACAAAGGGCTCTCACAAATGACCCTGGCTTGGGAGGAACTGGAAGGTAAGTCAGGACGTGGAAATAACAGAAAGTGACCTACCGAGACTGGGGACGTTACTAGAGAAAATAACAAGATGAGTTCCCACTTGTAAACATGAAAACATACCTGA
This sequence comes from Falco naumanni, assembly GCF_017639655.2. NCBI lineage: Eukaryota > Metazoa > Chordata > Aves > Falconiformes > Falconidae > Falco > Falco naumanni. Next base: position 5,307,648 of record NC_054059.1, on the reverse strand, counting down.
GGCAAAATCCTCCAAGATACTTGTAGTCAATGGCAAACTGCTAGCAGGAATACTGAAACACTTTGCAATGAGAGTGGGTGGCCAATTGAACGTAAGTGCATATTACATTTTGGCTGCAAAAATGCTGATGCAATTTTTGGGTGCAGTTCCCTTGATATTTGAATCAAAAGCAATAGAGATCTATTTTCTACATCATTTTAATGCAAATGTATCTGGAATAATACACCCAGTTGGGGGAGTTGCTGTGCGTGGACAAATTGGCACAAGGAGGGGGGAAACAATAAAAATTATCAGGAATCTAGACAGGCTGTCTTACAAAGAGATTTAAAAGCTCTGTGTGTATGAACAGTACATACAGGACAACAGTCCTTTCAGCCCCGTTTTTCTATGACTCCATGCTAAGCAGATACGAATGCCAAAGGGGAGGAAACAATTCAGACTGCTACATAGACACAGAAGTGCCAAATGGGTGAAATTAGCAACATGAAACCACAGACTGACTAGCAGGAAAATCTTTCAAGATGTATCCAGCTATGGAAAAGCTGCTGGGAGACCTGGTGGAAGCCTGGTCACTCAGGATTTTTACAAAGCTGGACAAAACACTAGAAAATGTACCACAGGAAGCAATTCTGTGCTGGCAAAGAGCAGTGGAGCAGATGATCTAATAGGATTCTTGCATCTCTAACCTCTACAGTTCTATGATTTCTTACTGTAAGGCACAATATTTCAAGAGGAAAAAGAAATAAATTGAAGGTAAAATATTAGATGGGTAAAAACCCCACAAAAAAGCTGGAGAATGAATGGGGTTCTGTCCTTTTGCCTTTCTGTATTTAGAGGAGTTGCTTCTGGCACATTGTTTTCTTGTCAGAGGCACTTCATTTTCTCTTTCTCTCACTTACCATTTTCTCTCTCGCTACAAAAGCAAAAATAGCCACTTGGGACTGCTGATGTCTTTCTGAGGAAGGATGCTGCTCTCATGCTGTGGAACAGTATCGAGGTTTCGGTCAGTTAAAACATAAAAATCTCATTGTTTTCTTTGGAAACAGATTTCTTTTTAAAGCAAGCCCCAGGCAAGTACATGCCTCACAGTGTATGCACTGGCGTATCAGCCCTGCTCCCTTCCCGCATTGCCTTTGCCCCCTTCCAGTACATACTCTGATTTTACCTTGTTCACCCACTTCTCACACAGGTACCCTGCTCTTCAGCACATGCTGCCTTCTGCATCCGAAACTCCTTTTTCTGAGCCGGTCCAGCAGCCTTTGGACCTTTCATCTGCATTCAGGCATTTCTTGAAAACCTATTTTCTTAGCAAAGGACTAATTAGCTGTGTACAGTCAGGACATTTATAAAATCACAGGGTGTTGTAGGTTGAAAGGGACCTTTGAATGTCCTCTGGTTGAAACCCTTGACAGGCCAATTTCAAACCTAGATCAGGTCGCTCAGAGCCTCATGTAGTTGGGACAAATTTTTGACCAAAATTTTAGCTGCATCTCCAAGGATAAGGATTTGACAGCTTCTCTGGGCAACTTGCTCCAGGGCTTTGCCAGCCTCATCAAAAAAATATTTTTCCTTTAATCCAGTTATAGCTTCCCTTGCTGTGGTAAAGCCTCCCTGTTCTTTCTTTTTGCTGGACTAGGCAAACCTTCTCTGGCAGCCTCTCCTTGTACATCGTGTGCTCCAGCCCCTGGCCATCATCATGGCCCTCCATTGGATTCCCACTAGCTTCTCTATAGGTAAATAAGAGGATGAGTTTGAATGCCTGGAAAACAGCTACCAGCTGATTTATTTTTTTCCTCTTTAACTGTCTGTTTGCACATTTATTATAAATACTAGGAAACTTACTATAAACTCTGAAAAAAACCTCTGCCTTTTTCATGTTTGCAAGAGGCTCTTTCAGAAGTATCAAACACATTGGGAAGAAATAAACTAATATTAATGACATTATTCCGTGTGTACACAAGGCTGGGTTTTGTCAAAGCTGAGCATTCATAAGTCCACATAATAACACCAGGGGTAGTGAAATCTTCAGGCACTGTTTCAAAATGTTGTCTGAGCAGGGGCCACCTTTGCTAAGGTTTGGTTGTTGGGGATTTTTGGAGAGAAGGAGCAGGAAGGATGATAAGTATAAGAGAGCGGTTTGTAGTTGCGTATGGCAGAAAGGGTTTCCCGAAGTGGAAGCTTTAGCAACATTTCCTAGAGACAGACTCTTTTAGACACTTTTGAGCACTTTTAGATAGCAGTAATGATCTAACCGTGGTTTTGGTTATGACAATACCTTTAAATTGGGTGGGCCTTTTATACAGGGAAATACTTTTTCTATTTCTTGTGCAAATAGCACTTATGTTCCATATATAGCAAGAACTACTTTATCTGTCAAGAAACTGCAGCCAGCTTCATCTGAGTAGCTGTGATTTACCATAGAGCCAGGCTACACTCACACAGTGAGAAGGCAGCTATTCAGCCTAGCAATGTTATCAGGATCTTAGAGCTTCTGCTTTAAATTGCCAAGCACATGCTGGGATAGTTAGCCTGTCAGGACCAGCCAGTTCCTAGAAAAATGTCCTCCAGCACATGGCTAGTTTTCAGAAGATAAGCAAACCCAGCAGAAGTTCTGTCAAGCAGCAGGAGATCTGAGACTGCTTTAGGCTCCTGTTTTGTTCTTCTTCCCTTTGCAATGGGTCAGTCCTTCCCGACCTACTTCAGTCCTTTAACAGCCTGACGTGTGGAGCTGGTGCCAGCCCCACTTCAGCTCAGGACATGATAGAAGAATAGGATTAAAATCAAGCTGAACCCTAAAGTTGCCTACAGAAGCTCTGAGAACAGGTTGTGGAGGAGAGGAGCCTCTTTGGTGTCAATCTTGAGGTCAAAGAGGTGCCTGGAGTGTCTGAGGGAAGGGGATCTGCCTGAAATGGCTGTCTGACAAGATATGGGGAAAAGACACTTCTGCTTACCTTGGAAAACTACTGGCAGCACATACAGATTTGTCATGATTTGTGATATTAATGATAGTAACGGGGCATGGGACTTCTAGGTTTTGCACCTCAGCTTTACATCAGTACTTTGCTGATAGCTCACTGCTCAAAAAACAGCTCGTTTGGTTCCAGTTTGGGGGATCTTCTCACCTATTTTTAGTTACCTAAGAGCTGGTATACAGTCTGAAGTCATCATTTGCCTTCCCTTTAGAGTCAGTGGAGACAGACGTGACTGCCGAGTTATCCCATCCTGTCCTGGATGACTCCGGGGTTGGGTGGAAACATCACACTGGAGACAGCAACTCTCATTGATCTGCAAGCGAAGGTGTCAGCTGCTTGAAATAGACTGTGAAAGTGGCTTTGCTCAGGCAATTTGGAAATCTGCTCTTGTGCTCAGCTAAAGCACTGTACGTCAGTGGGGGAAGATGTAAACCAAGTCTTCACTCTCAGGTTTGCCCACTGTCTTTAGAAATTACCACGGGGTATCTGGTATTTTTTGCCTAGGTAGGCCAGTGCATGAACAGCCTTGTTCGCACAGAGTAATCACGGGGATATAAAAAAATCAATACGAGTCAGGATGTTAGAAACACTTACTTGCAAACACCTCTTCATTAAAATGGGAAAGGAAATGTCCTGAGCCCTATCTGACTTTTAAAAGCCTCATTTCCCTCGGTGGGTCTGAGGGACACTCCTGACAGGTGTGAGTAGGACACCATCCTGTTTAGTGACCATCTTGCAAAGGAAACTATAATGCATGCAGTAAATGAATCCTGATTTTAAATTTAAGAATTACATGCATCCAAACGATCAGGTTTGGATACAGCTCTAGCCTCCTTCTTTATAAAACTAAGGCTCAGCCTTTTTGTGTTGCTGTGCACACTGTCCTGTGGCTCTCCTCGGGCTATGCGGCCCTTATGTTCCTACAGCTTCTGGGAAAGAATGCTAATAAAACAAAGCAAAACAACCCCAAATTCAAATATGTCATCCTGGGATTAAAAAGGAATATGCTGGTGACTCGTTATTGCACGCAGTGCGTGCATTACTTTTGTTGACTTCAAGGCTGTAGTCACTCACAGAGAACAGGACGACAGTATTTACATTGGGATTTCAAGGAAGACTGCTCTTATAAATTAGTAAAAGGCATGAGTCATCCCAGCGCAGTGCTTGATCCAAGAGACGCAGTTATCAACCCAGCATAACACTCTAGCATCTGTCCAAAACGCCGTGCACCCTCATTAGCATGCTATTCCTGGGAGCTAAGCAGGCTGAAGGTTGCGAAGAGGTGCTATTGTTATACTAGGAGTAATTCTTATGTTTTATTGATACCCAATAAACTCTGTGTTAGCCTGAAAGCAGAGGGAGACAGGGAGCGGGCTGGTGGCGATGTCTGTTATGTAACGTCCGAACACAGGGAGTGGAACTGGCCAAATCCTGTTCAATTACTTTCCTTCAATAAATGTCAGGTTTGGGGAGGAGGACCATCTGAGTGATTTAATAATTTATAAGAACATATTCATCCCACTGTACAGCTGGACACATCACCCATGAATAAATCCCCCAGATAATGTATTTGTGGATCTTCATAATATTTTTTCCATTCTGCTTTTTTAACTGTTTTTTAAAAAAATTGGTCTGGTCTCAATTGCCCTAGGATTTTCCCAGAAATCAACCAGATTATAGGTAACCACTCGGGGGGAAGGGAACAAGCACGTGGACCTCAGGCCCTTGCCCATTCAGGAGCAGAAGTGGCATTTGCAATGATTAGGGATTCTGGCAACACAGGGAACCTGGCTGTTGAGCCACAAAGATTTAGATGATGCTACAGGACTCCGTGAAAGACAGACAAATATGGGTGCTGTGCACAAGCTGGGAATTACTGTGGATGTCAATTAACCTCAGAGATCACAGGGTTTATTAGGCTGAATTATTTATCCCAAAGATAAAACACTGAAAGAAAGGAAGGCATCATTAAACAGCACAGTCTTGCACAGACTTTAGGCAGTGAACCAAGTTTCTGAACAATTTAATTTATTAGGGACTTAAATTGTACTAGATTATCAAATCAAGTGGAATAGAGGGAGGCAATGCATTTTGTGTTCAGTGCCCAGAATGTAATAAGTGTGTTATTCCATTCATGCCATGTCTCAGCCTGAGTTATGAAGAGAAGGGGATGTTTCATCTGTAGGGTAATTTTCCATTTTTTATCCATTTTCAAAAGCTGTCAAACAGTTGTCATGAAGGAAAAACATTGCTAGTTTATCACTGAAGCTTGAAACCTATTAAATGTGAATGTAAAGTGGAACACTACATATAGTCCCAATACAATAGGAAGAAGCTTAACTGTTTGAAGTCTGTCTTTGTGGAGATTATACCCCAGCAGAAAAGGACAATAGGAGAGTTTTGCCTTGGGAAAAGAAAGACTGACAGGTCTGCATGTTTTTCTGCAATCAATATTGTAGATGGAGCTCTTCTTACACCGTGGGGTTCAATTAAAGAAAAAAAAACACGAGAATTTGGGGGAATTCCCTGAAGAGTTCAAATCCTTCCCAGGAGGAGGTAATGTTTTTTTCAAGATGAGTTTGCATGAAAAATTCATGCAGTGGATGGATACATTCATACAAAAAGAAATTTGATAAATAAATAATTGTCTTAATTCTTACTGCCTCACATAGCAATTGCACATCCATATTGACCACTTAAGTTTGCAAAAGTAGTCCTTAGTGTAAACATGTGTAAAATTAAATCATCCAGAAAAACAAAATAAGACAAAAGGTCACAAATGCTAACTGAAGCAAGTAGTTCATACTAAAGTCTCTCACAACATCCAGGAAATAAGAAACTGCCACATGCAGCCAAGAAGCTGGTACGAGGATGAACACAAAGAGACAGACAAAACACAGCATGAAAACGGGTGATAAGCAGAGATTTGCAGCCATCAGGAAGGAGAGAAGAGGAGGCAGCTGCAAAGACAGGAGGCCGGAAAAGATAGACGAATTGAGCTGGAAATATATACAGTTATGATAACGGCTATGAAAGCGATTACATGAAGCTGCAATTAGCTAGCTGTACTCGACTGCTATTCAGTCATACTTGCATCTCTCTCCTCCTTTCTCCCAGTATTGGCTGTGTGGGGAAGACACTTATCTTTGTTGAAGAGTTATGCACGCAACGCTCGGGTTGGGCAAATAACATGCCAGCTTAGTCTATGGTCTCTTCATCTGCAGGCCATGGAGAAATGCAGGAGGACAGGATCTCAGGAAAACCCATCACCCAGCACAGCCCATCTCTCCACTGCACTCCTTCTCCACTAGGAAAACAAAATCAAAGAGGAATAAATGCAATGCTACCTACCCTTCAGACTCAATGACATTTTTTCTAGCCGTTTCTGTGTCTTTGGTCCCTGTCAGTTCCTCTCCCTCACCTTTTTTCCACTTCTGCGTAGTTGTTTTCTGTGTGTTCTCACATAATTTTATTTTCTCAGCCAATTCTTCCCGCAGGTATCTGTGGCTCTGTTCACAGTCCTGGAAACCTCTCTGCACCTTTCCCCATCTCCCTGCTCCCTGTCCCAGGCCCCTACCCATGCCCCCTGTCTCTGCCCCGGCTCCTGCTTCCACCAAGACAAACTTTTCAGTGTGTTTTGTTCACAATCCCTCTCTTCACAGTCATCTTCCTTGGTTATGCAATTTTGTCTGCGCCAAGGAAAGCCTTAGGACGCAAGGTTGAAGTGGCCTTTTCCTTAGTTGCCAAGACAAGCGGCTCCAGTGCCAGCACAATTGGCAGCAGAGCACTCTAGCACTGTGCATGGAGAGTTTCCCAAACTGGGGGGGGCCTTCAGGGGAGCTGAGAGACCTGCCAGGAGCCCCCAGCTCACACAACAGCAGCTGATGGGACCCGGGCAGGGACAGGAGCAATGGCAGCTAACACACACGCACACCCCCCCCCCCCCCCCCCCCCCCAAAAGAAGGCCCTAGGAAGCGCTAGCAGCCAGGGCATGGCGTGGCACAAAGGGCATGGCGTGGCGCAAGGGCATGGCACGGCAGTTTGCGCAGAAGAGCTGCAGAAGGGCATGCAGGAAGGGCGTGCAGGAAAGGTGCCAAAGCTCTGCCAGCTCAGCCGGGGAGCGGTGGTACCCACCCGGCAGAAAGCCCCGGCCTCTGTAAGCTCTGCACCCACCACAGCCGACACAGCTGCCCGCAGCTCTGGTGGGAACACGCTGCCAGCCGGGTGCCGGGCTGCTGGCTGTGCCCTGCTCTTACACCAGCACCAGCCGCAGCAGTGGGCACAGCTGTGGGAGTGTGCCCGGGGAGAGGAGCTCCTCCGTGTAGTGACAGAGCTCGGGGAGCGGGTGGGTGGGTGGAGGAGTATCAGGGAGGGCGAGGGAGAGACAGGCTACTGGAGTCGCAGCCTACCCGCCCTGGGACAGGCAGACCGGCAGGCGGGACGTGTGGTACGGAGCATTCCCTTCCCTCTCTCCGCCTGGCTGAACACAGGACTTGGGGACAGGGGCCATGGTGACAAGTTCCTGCCCAGCACAGCAAGCGCATCACCTCTGTGACCACCCACCGTCCCCTTCCCAGATGCTCTCGCGTAACAGGCATGGGGCTCGGCAGTGGGACCCAACAATGACGAGAACGATGGTTCATCTCGCTTGGAGGTGTCACCAAGGTTAAGTTGGCCTATGCCCTGCATTAAGGCTGCTTCCCTAAAGAAAAAAAAAAAAAAACAACATGGATCATTGTCATAAGAGACTCCTGAAGGGAACAGATGGCCCAATGTGCAGACCAGACCCACTGCTTAGGGAAGTCTGCTGCCTCGCTGGGACTTGGGTTAAAGATGTTAAAGAAGAGAAAGCTTCCTGCCCTGGCACGGCCCTCTGATTACTATCCATTACTGATTTTTCAGGTAGGCACCACTGAAGTTGCAACAAGAACTCTGAGGGCAATCAAGAGAGACTTCAGGGCCTAGAGACAACTGGTTAAGGGGTCAGGAGCGCAAGCAGTGTTCTCCTCTGTCCTTCCAGTTGTAGGGAACGATGAGGGAAGAAAGAGGAAGAGGCAGCAGCTCAACACCTGGCTCTGAGCCTGGTGTCACCAACAGAATTTTTGGGGTTTTTGATCATGGGTCGGTCCACACAAGAACAGGCCTGCTGGCAACGGAGAGGGTATGAAGCAGGGAAACGATCTTTGCACAGGAGTTGGAGGACTCATTGAAAGAGCTTTAAACTAGATTTGAAGGGGGAAAAGGATAAACCCAGGCTCACTGGAGGTAAGCCTGGGGACAGCCTCCCAAAGGACTCTGTCAATCAGGCTCCTAAACAGGCCAAAGTCTACCCTCCAGAAGTCCAAGGTAGCAGTTCTGCTGACCCCGCTTCTTACCTCTCTAAGAATCATAAACTAACATTTTGTGATCGCTGTGCCCAAGACACCCTCCAACCATCACATCACCCACAAGTCCTTCTCTGTTTACAAGCAACAAGTCCAGCAGGGCGCCTTCCCTTGTTGGCTCCCTCACCAGCTGGGTTATTGATCCCTCCACCTTTTTTGGGGGAGAAGCCCTAATTCCTATGTGACCATTTTCAGGTGCTTCTGTGGTTTCTAACACGTCAATAACCCTAGCATCTTTGCTGCCAAATGGATCTCCATCCCCTGCCTCCACTGAGATGGCAGACTGAAAGATCTTGCTAGCACACTGTTCCTCAAACATTGGTGTGCTTGATGAACCTGATCTCCTATGGCAAGGTGACCTGCCTAGCGGATGAGGGAAAGGCTGTGGATGTTTTCTCTACCTGGGCCTTAGCAAAGCCTTTGACACCGTTTCCCACAGCATTCTCCTGGGGAAACTGGCTGCTCATGGCTTGGATGGGTGCACTCTACACCCAGTAAAAAACTGGCTGATGACCGAGGCCAAAGAGTGGTGGTGAATGGAGTTAACTCCGGTTGGTGACTGGTCACAAGTGGTGTTCCCCAGGGCTCAGCACTGGGGCCAGTCCTGTTTCATGTCTTTATCGATGATCTGGATGAGGGCTTGCAGATGACACCTAGCTGCGGGGGGTGGGTGGGCAGGAAGTGTTGATGTGCTTGAGAGTAGGGAGGCTCTGCAGGGGGGTCTGGACAGGCTGGATTGATGAGGCCAAGGCCAGTTGTATGAGCTCCAACAAGGCTCAGTGCCAGATCCTGCACCTGGGTCACACCAGCCCCAGGCAGCGCCACAGGCCTGGGGAAGGGTGGCTGGGAACTGCCTGGGGGAAAGGCCCTGGGGGTGCTGGTCAACAGCCGGCTGGACATGAGCCAGCAGTGTGCCCGGGTGGCCAAGGGGGCCGACAGCATCCCGGCTTGTGTCAGACACAGTGTGGCCAGCAGGACCAGGGCAGTGACTGTCCCCCCGTACTGGGCACTGGTGAGGCCGCCCCTCGAACCCTGGGTTCAGGTTTGGGCCCCTCACTGCCAGACAGACACTGAGGTGCTGGAGCGTGTCCAGAGCAGGGCAACGGGGCTGGGGAAGGGTCTGGAGCACAAGTCTGATGAGCAGCAGCTGGGGGAACTGGGGGTGTTTAGCCTGGAGGGAAGGAGGCTGAGGGGAGACCTTATCGCTCCCTACAGCTGCCTGAAAGGAGGCTGTAGACAGGTGGGGGTCGGTCTCTTCTCCCAGGTAACAAGTGACAGGACAAAAGGAAATATCCTTGAGTTGTCCAGAGGGGGTTTAGATTGGATATTATGAAAAACTTCTTCCTCAAAAGGTTTATCAAGCATTGGAACAGGCTGCCCAGGGGCTTGGTTGAATCACCATCCCTGGAGGTATTTAAAATACATGCAGATGTGGTGCTTAGAGCCATGGTTTAGTGGTGGACTTGGCAGTGCTGGGTTAATAGTTGGACTCAATGATCTTAAAGGTATTTTCCAACCTAAACAATTCTATGATTCTATGATGCTAAGATTCATCTTCTTTTCCCTTAGGCTTGCTCTGGGCGTTCCTCTTGAACTGCTCTCCAGTGACAATGAGCTTGGCTTTCTAAGCAGACCAAATAGACATGAGGAAAATACATGTCCTACCTCCTCCTCCTTAGAACAGGAATCACCTTAGGAAAACTCTTTTTTTCTGTTTTTTTAAAGACAAAACAGAATTGACCCCTCATCAGCCTATGGTGCTATAGAACAGCATGCCCTGATTTGACTCATGACTGAGTTAGTCCCCCTCAAGTGAGGAAATATCAATGTATAGTAGAAAATACTGATTTTTAAAGAGTATCTGAAAACTAGAGGCTGATAGTTGTGTTTAGTAACAGGACACATTCAAACTGCATTGCTTTATCCCACACGGTGGCCCTCAGTACACTACATGTTTCACCACCGAAGAGCCTCTCTGAGAAGGGGGCTGGCGGGTACAAGAGCTGCATGGTAACTGCAACGGTGTACACAGGTTTTGGCAAGTAGTGCTTGGGCAGACAGCTAGGTTTATGTGAAAGCCCTGTGCCTCTGGTTTAAAAGTTTGTAAAATTCAGCCTTGCAGTAAAAGGAAGAAACTCATGCGCCTTTCTATTTTTTAAGGTCTTGTCCAAAAGACCCTACTACAGAAAACCCATTTAATCTACCTTAGAAGGATGAAGGGCTCAGTCAACCCTGCTAGCATTTGAACCTATCACTCCAGGGAGCCTAATTATTGCAAATGTGGCGCTTAGACCACTAAACCCTTCCCTCCTGCTCTAATCATCTCTCAGAGAGTCCCTTTTGATCCTACAAGGTTACGCAGCACCGGTGATAAAAGCAAAGTATTTAACAAAGTCTCTGTAAGTGGAGTATATCATTATTCATATTACAGCAGGTTTAAAAGAGCCAGGCAAGGATGACAATATTGTGTTGTAACAAAGATTACAGTATTAGCACTGTGAATTGCTTCTCAGCTCCAGTCTCTGCTTTCCTTCTGCTACACAATGGGAAAATGGAGCAAGAGGAGAGCTGAGATAAATTGCGCTTGCTCCCACTATGTTGCACCCCTAACTGTGTGTTTACTTGAAGAAGGTTTCATCTCACATAGCTCGGCCGCAGGCTAGAGGGCTGCATAGCTGGAAGGCGACAGCTGAGTGAGGCTTGTCCTCCTCTGTACCTGCGCCAAGTGTCTCCAGGAGCCACCCAGTTGGGAATGTTCCTGCTATGGGCTTATATTTGCATGTCTGTGCTGCAGGACTGCAGGAGGCTTGGTGTGCAGGCATTAGGGAAGATGATGGGGAGGACATAGGTGCTTGCCCAGCTGCAGGGTAGCAGCTGAAAAATATCTAATGCAGCTCCTTTAATTTCTTTGCTTGTCTCAGGATGTTTCTGCACAGTTTAGGAGGCAGAAGCGCAAGCTGATGAGAACCTCTTGTCTTATTGTAACAAGGCTCCTGGTTGGAGATGGAAGGAAAAGCAGGGCTGAAGTGTAAAAGGAAGCCATATTTTTTCAACCTCTGAGCTCTAAAGAGGTTGCTCCTCTTCAGAGATAACATTGCAGCTAATAATTTTGCCTTTTATTCCCTGGGAGAAAAGGGAATTTTTGTCCCTCCTTTCCTCCTTCCATCACCTGAAGGGGATGCACACCTTCTACTGACATGCAGATAGACTAAATCTGAAATGCTAATGGACTGGCAGTGTTTGCAGTGGGGTGAACAGTTTTCTGCTGGAAGGCTTGTTGGCAGGATACAGTCCTGCAGTCATTGAATCATTGCACTGAATCACAGCCATGTTGGCAGGATCCCATTCTGAGGAAGTTCACAGTACTGTCAAACACCTGCTGTTGCCATTGAATGATATTATGCAAGATCTGAAGTTCTATTTATCGAGATCCCTATTTGATTTTTTTTCCATCCTCTTCAGTCACCAGAGTCTCAAATGACTGCAGTAAAACCTATTCCCAAAAGCATTTTACCATATTCGGCCTGATGCCAGGATACCCATTCTTATGGGGTGAAAATCCGCTCTTCTGACGTTGTGCTGATGCAGAGATGCCAAGATAGCACAGGATACAAAGACATACAAGCATTCCTACGGTATGCACTCTGCAGGGTCACTCAGGTAAGAAGACAAAAGAGGCTTTGACTCGTAGAAGCCCAGCCACTCTTTTTTTCCCTTGAAAGCCCTAGTTGTACAGCCTGGTGGGAGAGGGCACTCCTAGTCTTCTTAGACAGTGATTGTTTCAAGATGAGAGACTTCTTGACCCACTGTGATGGGAAATTTGGCTTACACACACCTAGGAAGTGAGGAATACCAGCTTATGAGAGTTAGCAAGCAAGTATATTCTTGTCTCTAATAAGTCATAAGATACAGTAATCTAAAGTGCTATTTCCCTGTCTTGCTCCATGCCTTCTGTTTTGCCATACAGTCTACTTTACCTTGGTTTTTTTGAGTCTTCCCTCAAAAGCAGTAGTCTATATCTTAAGAAGCCATCCTGAGCTCCAGCCTGCCTCTTCGGCTTTACTCCCAGCCCAGCTGGCATCAGGCACTGCTGGCACATCTCTGCCCCAGGGCAGCCCCAGCCCTGCCGGCTCTCCAGCCACCAGCATCATGGCCAGATCTGCTCCTTCTCTGGATCTGACTTCCTTATTCCTGCAATCCTCTATTTTTGGGTATTCTACTCCACAAACACCACGCATTGGCTGACTCTTTCCTTGACCGATAGATCTGCTCTCTGCACAGGAAAGGTCTCTTCCTGTCCAAACTAAAATATCTGTTTGGTTGGCAACTCATTAGGAGATGTCAACAAGTTATGCCAGGCTGCAACAGAGCCCTTGCTGTCACAGTCCAGCCTTTCCTGCTCATTCTTTCTTGAGCAATTGAATAACACTGTTACCTCGCATCAAACTTGCAGTCTGGCTGTGAACTTCTCTTTGGTTTCTTCACATCAAGCCCCTAGCTAAAGTCTGAGCTGGGGTTGGGTTTTTTGGGTTTTTTTTTGTTTTTTTTTTTAAAAGTAAAATCCAGACTTGCTTATCCAGTTACACAAATAAAACTCTTAACCAGGAGCTCATTATCTTAGGTCTCAGTTCTTGCAGCATCCTTTTCTTTAGAGCTAACACAATCTTGCCTTGCCAGCGTTCCTCCTGAGCACTGCTGCAAAGATCATTTTCATAGACTGTCTGTCTGCCCATTTTAGCTCTCGTGGCTAATCTCCCCACTGGCTGCCCTTTCTCTTTTGTGTAAAGACCTTGCTTGGCCCTGCGCTGTCATCTGCTTTTTAGCACTTAAAAGGTGATTTATGTCTCCTGTTTGCCCATGATTCTACTCTCTGCTGCCCCCTTTGAATCTCAAACGAGTCCCTTTTTTTTCATACCATGTTGTTCTCCATGATACCCCTCGGTGTTTCAGACAGCACCTCCCTAAACAGATGTAAAAAACACCTTATTGTTGTCCTTGAAATCCATCCTTTACACTCACCTTGTACAGGATGGTTATAAAAGCCTTCCTAATCGTTAGGCTGGCAACAAGTTCTTCATGATGACCAAGAGTCCCTCTGCACCTGTTCATTTCCCCCTTCCTTCCTCTCACAAGAAGTCAGCATCTCTTCAGCAGATTGTGACACAATGGATTTAAAAACAACAAAAAAATTCAAAAAAAGTCTTTAAAAAAAACCAACCCAGCCAACCAACAACAACAAAAAAAAAACCTGTGAAAAATTGCAAGCCACACACACAATTTTACATACTGTTATAGAACAGAGCCCCATAATTACTTTGTATTTGTAGGAGGGAGAGGAAGGATGTGGCTGAACCTGCAGCTGGGCTATCAGATATCAGTTGCTGGGGTGTCAGCAACTAGGATATCAGCAATACAGAACTGCCCAAAACCACTTGCTCCCCCCAAGTCACGTATGAAGCCTGTGGCAGGGCAAGAGCTTGGACCCATCTCACAGATCCTCAGTTAGTGTCAAACGCTCAGGCATTAATCATCTGCAAACTTGCTTTGCTGTCTTCAAGCTGATACAAGCTATTCACTTCTAAGCTTAGAGCTTGGAAACAATGGCTTTTAAAACTAGGAAGCAAGATGGTAATTAACATGACCTGTCTATCACCCAGATTATTAAACTGCATTATAAATGTTTTGTTGCTGAAGATTAATTATGTAAATCTTCACAGGAGTCTTACACAGCTGAAGGAAATATTAATGGTTTGTTCATCAGCTCTGATTTCTCCTCTCAGCTGCTTCTTAAAGGTTGAGTTATAGTCTGCTATCAACATCACACAATTGCCGTTAGCAATAGTCACGATGCTTTTTGCTGCAAGTAGCTAACATCTCTGTGTGCATGTGGTTGACTAGAGCTTGTAATGGTGTTTCAGGTAAACATTGTCTGGATCTACAGACATGGCAGGTCAGGAGCTACAGCTCTGGCTGAGGTCACATTAGCTATAACCTGCTCTTCATTCTATAGCCATGAGTTGCCAGATGATTAATGGAAAACATCGGTTTGTGAAGAATAAAAGACCCTGAATCTTTAAGGTCATTGGAACATTGCAAGGTTTTTTGGACTACTTTTTTGCTGTGTAACACAGATGCCATTTAGAAAAATAACTTTTAAGTCTAGCATGGACTTGTTAGAGCTTCTTATGTGGTGCTGGCAAGCAGAATCAGCTGAGAAGTATTAATTTTGCTAAAGCTTTCATAAAGTTTAATGCAATTACTTTCAGGATGTCCAAAGCTAGACTCAATAGAAAAATGTTTTTGTGAAAAGGCGGTTTGTAAGCTCTAGCCCTAAGTGAACAACCAGTGCAAAAATGCCTCAGTTTTTAAGTTCTATATCCATGAACTATTAGTCTAAACATAATTCACTAGAACTCCTTCAAAATGTTAAGGCAGCATTCTGAGCTCAGGCTTAGTGGGTCATGTGTGTGACAAGCGGAACTCACCTGTGTACAAGCAAGTCACCTGAGAAACTCCTTGTGTTCAGGAGAGATACAGGAACTTTAAGGTTTAATTTATCTCTGAAGACTTTAGGGTGAGACAAAATGTCTGGTCCAGACCATTAGCCCTAAAGGAAATTAAGCTGTGTAGTTCGGATGTAGATATTCATGTTTGGTTAGAACAACTGAGCTGTTCTAGTCATGGACTGTCAGGAGAACTCCGGTGTCCCTAGTGACCATAAAGCCCATATTTATACCTGCCTTCCAGCTGAGGCCTCTCTATCAATATCAAAGTGCTAACATGAGCCTATGGTTTGGGGACTTGGCAGAAATGTGCTAGTGTGTTCAGGCTCCAGCTTAAGGTTTTGCCACCTTTGCATCTCCATTGCTCAGAGTCACAGGATTTTGCAACCCAGCAGCCCCCCTTGACAGAAATGAAGCTGCAGGGGGAACACCCCATTACAAATGCACAGTAAATGCTGTACGATGAAAACAGCATTTCTGCTCTGATGGAGGGGCGCTCAACTCCCTCCTGATGTTAGGAGGCCAGGAAACAAGAAGTTTAAACAGAGAGCAACTCTGCATTTTAAGTTACGAAGGAAGCTGAGTATAGCTGGTCACACAGTTTCAGATTCAGGGTTTCTCTTTTGTGCTCTCACAGCCATATGACAGCCTATCGCTGCTGCAGAATTGAGATTTTAAACAAACCCCTCACTTTTGCTAGGACTAAAACATGGGAATCTAATATGAGAAATCTGTTTCTTGTTGATCCCACACATCTCAGTAAATTGTTGACCCTGAAACATAGAGACAGAAATCTAAGATATCATTGATTTTCAGTCCTTCTGTAATGATCATGTTAACAGAAAACCCCAGCTACCCAGTTTGTTTTATATAATCCCCAAGCTTCTCCATGGTTCCTCAGGTGCCAAACCCAGCACTTATTAACACCCTGTTCCCCAGGGCTTCTTGTGGAACACTTTGTTGCTGCTGCTACCAGCTTTCAAGCATAGCTGCACAAAATTAAAAAACAACTGTGTTAAAAGAAAAAAAGCATGCAAAATGCAAAATTAACATGCTAACAAACAACAGGGGCCACTCTACTGATTATATTTTCACTGTCATGCTGTATTAATTAAGGCTTCCCATCCCTTAATTAAAGTGAAGCAGCTAAGAATCTTCACCACGTTACGCAGGGTAACTGAATCAAAGGGTCTTTCTCAGGGGTTTACAACTGCACTACCAGGTAGTATGCAGGGCTTTGAGTGAAGAGATTACCCTGATCAAGGGCATTCAGAGCTTGGATCCAAATTTCCACAAGGTACAGACTTGTGACCCAAGGTTTTGGTCTGGCCCCATCTTTAATTAGAACCTGCCTTGGCTTTCCCTAACTCGGCTGCAATATTTGGCATGGACCTCCTGCATATTTAGATGACAACTAATGAGGATTTTTATTAAACTTGAGCCTTGGCCGGCTGGGAGGAGAGAACAGCTTTTTAGCATCAGATGGAAAAGACTTTTGCCTCTGGAATATTTCTCAGCACGGAGCAAAGATCTGGGGGAGGAGAAGGTGATAGGAACACTGTCACTGCTGCCACTAATGGGACCTGCCTGGGGCACACTGTTTGGCATCCCTTGGAAGGTGACCTTGACTGCTAACATTTACATTTTAGCAGCCGTTTGACATATTTGATTGTGTCTGCAGCTGAAAAGGCACAGTTCTGGGAGAGACATGTAGCTCAGATCAATGTCGTCAACGCCACTGTCTCCTCTTGCCCTGCCATACTCTGATGTTTGCTATTTAGTCTGAAAGTGCATGCTACAAGAACACCAAGGCACTGCCCCTTCTGATTAATGTACGTAATCGATCTCATCAGGCACCATCCGTACAGGCTAACTCAAGGTACAATCCACAAATTAAAGGACTTCTCAAAGCAGTTAAGTCATTCAAATTGGTAATAATAGTGCCCATTGTCCAATGAACCAAACAGCTGGCCATTATTATTTGCCTTTGGTGTCATTTATCAGCCTTGGACATGTGAGACTGTAGATGTCTGCCAGAGGTATTGCTGGGTCAGATTCCAGAAAGCTTTGGTGACTGCAGCTCCTGTAATTTCCTTACCCCACAGGATCTGTCTTGCAGAAGGTGGAGATTTGACAATAGCTCCCAGTCCTTGTTGCCACATGTTTCAGAAGCTCAGCAGATGGCTGCGTGCTCCTACCACCTGGCCAAAGGGTGCTGTCACCCTTCCAAACAAATGCCATTAGCACCTCTGAGGGACAGGCCAACCCACCGATGCTGATGTGCTTTAACTCATGATATAAGGATGGCTAAGAACACACATGGGGCTAGATATGATGGCTTACCAGATGGGCAGTAATTTGTTAAGCTGCTATAATGCAAAAGCTTTCAATTGAGTATTCATACCCTAAGATCTTCAGCCAACATAAGAGTCATTTGGTTTGCCTTTAATATAATTGGAAAAGATAGGAAATTAAATTTTTAGGCCCTAGTATGTGCCAATCTCTTTATTTACTTTGAAAATAAAAATCTTCCTTTTCTCTCTGCTGCTGGAAGTTCAATCACTTATCAAAATAGTGACGGCCTCCGTCCTGGCACATTAATACTAAAACATATGTTATATTAAATATTAACCAACCATTAACTGGTGCATCATTCAGCCAAGGAAAGAGGTGGCTTCACAGTATCAGTGGCCTGTTTCACTCTTCTGATGTCTCAGTACTTTGCTCTTCACCTAGCTTATCCTATTGCTCTGCCTCTGTCAGTCTTGAGCATGAGGAGCATTTTGACATCTCCTGAAATCAGTTTTGTGTTCCCTTTTGCATCCCAGTTTACGTACATCAGGACTCTCCATTGTGGACAATACTGCCTGGGGTATGAGCTGGTGGATTGAACTCTGTATTTTAATTCAGTTTGGCAACTGTCCTCCCAGGTGAACACAGGAAAATCACTTAATCTACCTTGTGCTTCTGTTTCCTAGGTACAAACTACAGGAAGAGAAACACTGATGTTTAAATTACTAAGGCTGTCCCCTCACTTCAGGACACAGGAAAAAACATGTGTTGTAAAATCCCATGCTGGAAAACCTTTGTCAATATAATTGCATCCATTTATACTGTTGGCAAATTTATAAACATGAGATCAGTTCATTCAGCGTACCTAGAGATGATGGGTGGCATACAGACTACAATTACAGTGTAAGATGAATAACTGGCTGATTAATAGAGTGGTGGTGATTTTTCAGGACGAGATGTATAACACTACCTTTGTTTGCATGGAAGGAATGTCAGGCCTTAAAATAGTTTCCAAGTTAGTGAGTAAAGCAGGCTTCTCGCTGAGGGCTGCAGTTGGGGCAGCTGCAGGGAGGGAACAGTGGGAGGATCTGCATAGTGTAAGGGGTGATAGAAGTCCAACTTGCTAGGGAAGAGGATAGTGCATGCTAGAAACTATGACCATATTGCAGTCTGGTCACTCTTTATCCTTTCTGATGTCATCAGAGACAAGACGTAGAAGTTTTCAGTTGGATTCATAATTAACATTCCCCAAGCTTCTTGTCTGTGATTCTGTTCTTGCAGGTCCAGACGTACCAAACTGGGCGTGCTGGTAAAAAATGCTGAGGCTTCAGAGCAGAAGCCAATCATTGGCAAATCAGGGCTGGAAAGAAAATCTGTTAATAAACAGTTTGTCCCCAGACTGGGAGCTCTCCTTGGAAAACTAGATACCCATCTTAAGACAACTGAGTAGTGTGTGTGAGGGTTCTGCGTCCCATGGTGTGCAAAGTCCTCTACCCCTGAATTAGAAAGAACAGGAATAAGCTGGGCCTCTCTCTCTTCACTTCCCTCCTTGCTGCTTTAAAGCATGGATGAGAGAAGAACCACCAAGGCACCTCTGTTGGGGGCCAGAGCCTGGGCTGGCCATCCTGGCCGTACAGCTAGTCTTGGCTATCAGGTTCAGAACCAAGACAAGGAAAAATGCTGATGGCTGTAGTCAGGAGCCTGCAAGGTGGTATGGTCTGAAAAGTCATCCCAAAATTACAATCACTGAGGAGCAACCCACCCCACTGAGCCTGGGTGGACAGATTTGCTATTAGA
Source organism: Falco naumanni (assembly GCF_017639655.2). Lineage (NCBI taxonomy): Eukaryota > Metazoa > Chordata > Aves > Falconiformes > Falconidae > Falco > Falco naumanni. Next base: position 5,288,700 of record NC_054059.1, on the reverse strand, counting down.
GCAGCTTTGGATCTGCTTACTCAACACAAGCTGCCATAGGAGGGAAAGCTTAAGCATGAAGCTGAACATTTCAATGTCTAGAGGAGTTGGGATTTTTTTTCCTGTTTCAAACAACTCAAAAGTCCTGTTTTGTTTCTGCAAAGAGTTAATTCTCTGTTAAGAAAAATAATGCAGTAAAAATATCTTTCCATTGTGCAGGCCCCAAGCTTTTGAGATGCTTCAGTAGGCTACTGGGAAATCTCTTTAGGATAGAGTCTGTCTGGCTGAGCTGTCAGATTGACTGCTGGAGGTGCAGCTGAGTTTCAGATGGACAAGCAGTGTGCATGCGAGACGCATCCCAAAAAAGGAAGATGTTTGACAAGTGAAGTGTTTTTATTTTATGATGGAGAACGAGGAGGAACATCAGACAGGTAAATCGCCCTGCCAAGCATGAGAGTTCTTGACTGACAGGCTCATTGCCTGCCCTGCCTGCTTGAGAAGATCCAGCATTTATTTCCACAGAATAGCAACAGTTTAAATTCCCATTTGCTGACTTTTCATTACCGATTATAATTGCAATGTGCAGGTTCAGAAGAGCCAAGGGAAGCCTTTTATTTATGGGCAGAGGAAAACGGGAAGCAACTTTTCTTGAACCAAACAGAAATGAAGAAAGCTGGAGAGAGTGGAGGGAATAAAAGAAAGCTTGCAAATCACCAGAAATGAAAACTAAACAATCTGAGGTAGAGAAGCAAGGCTAACACTGACGTTTATCAAAGTTTAGCAATTAAAATCACAATATACCGATTAGAATGTATGTCAAGGGTTGACTCCTATTAACATGCTCTAACAATATGAGTATCTATATATCAGAAATTTTGAAGACATAACACTGTAATTTGAGGTCATTTACTACCATGCTACAATGCAAACATATCTGATTAAGTATTTTGTCTGAATGCTATGACAGAGAGGTCCAAATAAACAGACTGGAAGGAGAGCATGAGGACATTGGGTAGTGTGATATCAAGCTGTTTACAGCTGAATATGACATGCCTTCTATAGTCACAAGTGCCAAAGCCACCAGTGAATGTGTCCTTTCAGCCCTGAATAGGTGAAGAAAAAACATTGTAGCACAACATCATGTATTTTGTATGGGCTGTATTCAGCAAAGTGTTTAAACATGTGCTTCAATTTATTACTATTCAGCAGTCAAGTACTTAACTTGTACTAAAATCCAGGAGAAGATAAAGATGCACTGAATCGGAGACTATACACTGCATATTTTACAGCAAAACTATTTTGGCAATGCTTGAAAACACTTTAAAAATTTTATTGGGATCATTTTGAGATCTCTACTTCTCAAGCCCTAGTTACTGTAAGGTGAACTGTGTATAGCTCAGAAGGAAAGAAAGATTAAACTTAATCCAAAGTGATTCAGAAGATATCTAGAATATCTTTACTGTACATACAAAAAGGTCTCAGCTTTGAAGTCTGCCATATGGAGAATATTCAGGGCTAAAGGCAAAACCTAAATATCTTGGTCGAATGTTTTGAAGCTCCCCTTTCCACCACTGATATAAAATTCATATTCCTAATCAGAAAAATTATAAGGTGTTTGATCCTCAAGCAAGGCTTGGCACAAAACTGAGCCTTGCATGCTGTGGCAGTCAAGACAGAGTAACCCCAGGGGCAAAAGCAGGGATGATCTTTGGAAAGAAATAAATAGGCAGGATACCCAAAATGGCAGCAGCTGGAAGCTGCTCCGAGGTGGGATGTGAGGATGAACCCCCTGGGAGATGCGATACTGCACACAGGGCAGGGGCAGAGGTCAAATGTGCAAGGCCCTGCAATTTGTCAGATGGCTAACACCATCATTACCTGTGTTGCCTGCATGCAGGCATGCTTGCCTATAAATTACGCTCACAAATTTCTAGGCTAAATGTCCTCTTATTGGCAGCCCAGAGCACTGCCCCCCCCCCCCCCCCCCCCCCCCCCCCCCGCCATTAGGAGATATTGTTTTATAATGAGAAATAAAAGTTAGCTCTCACAGTGTGAGGCAGCAGATGAGTCACTGCTGAAATTAGCAGCATTGTTAATAGTTTTGATTTTTTGGTATATTACACATCTTTCCTTTTTTCTGACATCACTGGGAGGAAGAGCATAGGAAGAAGTGTGGGCTTGAAAGAGGAGAGAGAAGCAGAGAAGGGGTCTTTGGATAGGACAAGGGACAGACAGGGGGAAGAATATGTCCCCCATTACTATCGTTATCTAGTGTCAGGTTCAGGAAGGAGATGTTCAGGAGCCAGATGCTTCTAGAGACTCCCTGGGCAGGCAAACTTCTGTACTGCCTGCGCTCGTGTTGGACCTCTCCAGTGTTGTCATTTTTGGCAAGACCCCTGCTATTAGAGAGGAGCCCGCTCTCCATGCATCAGGGGCACAGGCATACCAGCCTCAAAGAGCAGGCATCGCTGGCAGAGGCGTGCCTTGCCGCTTCATGCAACACTTCTGCAACATCAGTGGAAGAAAGGAGGTGAGAGGAGACAAGAAAGGGAAAATTAGAGTCTTCCTGTTCCCGGTGGAGACAGGATCAGGCCCACAAGGAAGGAAAACATCAGACACTTCTGCAAGGTGGCTGCAGAGAGGAGATGTCTCCCATTGCCCTGCTGACTCCAAGAGCAGCGCGTAACTTGTGTATGCCTTGCCCTGGTGTTCCCACAGCCACCCCAGGCTAAGGATGAAGGCGCTTTCTGGCAGCTGGCAGCTGCCACTCTCAACACTTCAGAGAACTTCCAGGACTGAGGACCAAGGAATTGCAGCAGATGCCACTTGTCCAAATAAGATAAGCCAGAAGTCTTGGCAGTGGCATTGCCACTCCTTAGGCATGGTCCTCAGTCACGGGAAGCCTGCCAGGAGTGGGAATAGGAGAGAGTGGTGAACACAGCAAAAATGCCAGCCCTCTGAAATGTAAATATGTTTAAAATTTCCTACATAATCTGCACCTAGTGCTTTCCTAAGAGTCCAATACACCCATTTATCTGGGCCTTTCCCTCGTTACTCTCCAAATAGCCATTTCTTTATAACCTGTTGAAAAACATCAGCTGCTGCACTGTTACTTTCTCTGAAAAACAGAGGAGAGTTGGCATTGAGATGGCAGGTAACAAATGCAAGCTAATCCACGCTGAGAGAAAACATTTGAACTACTTGTATGCATTGCTGGGTTCTGAATTCACTGTAACCATTTAGAAAAAAGTCCTAGGCATCTCACTGAAAACCTCTGCTATTTTATGCTGGCCATTGTCTCAAACTGTATGGGGGAGATTTTTTAGTATTATTTTTATGCCATTATATAAATTGAAGGTCTTTGTTCCATTCTGGTCATTTCAGATCCCAAAAGAGATATGCCAAAAATAACAGGGGCCTGGGGACAGCTGACAAAGACGATTAGAGGGATGGGAAAGACAGTGTGTAAAAGAAATTGAGATATAGGATTTGTCACAGTTCCAGGGTTAGCTGCTCCCCTGACCTCCCTCTACTATAGAGGCAGGCTCCTCTTCTTCAGGCCCCTGGTAGGAGTCTGTCTACTTACCTATAGCTCTCTTGCACACAGCTCCCTGACAGCTTAGTGAGCCTCTCTTTCAAGGAACTTGTTTTTTAGTGTCCAGCATCTTTAGGATCTTTTGACTCCTGGCCTTGTCAAAAGGTCTGCAGCTGGAGTCTGGAAATAGCGTCCTCGCAGCTCTAGCTGTCTTGTTATGACCCCTGCCATGCTAATTACTAATCCAGAGGCACTGTGCAGCCTTCCAGCTAGTTCCTTAATAGCCCTGTTATTAAACTAAACCAACATTACACAGAGTAACCTCCACTGCCACCCCACCACATACCTTATTCTTAGAGACTTATACAGCAGCCGTGCATCCTCTATAAGGTGGTTCAGTGGTGGTGACCCCCACTTGAAGGCCACAAGACTTGGTGCCTATTTTCAGCTCCATCACCACCTCCCCGTGTGACCCTGCATTCTCGAGGTGGTATTCACCTCATCTAACACTGGCCATCTAAATCTGAGGACCCCTCAATGAATTTGCCTCTTACAGTCACGGGGGAGACATAGCTGCAATGGATGGCTTATCTTAAGCCCGTATCTCAGAATGAGACAAATTGCATTTGTTGCTTCTTGGATGTGGAGGGAGGCCAGATGAGTAGCCAAGGTCAGGCACAAACTTTTTATAAAGCAGGATTTATGTATAGCTGAATTTGTGCATGGGTATCCGTAGGTGACACCAGTTCATTCCCACCTCCTACAGCCCTCAGTGGGGAGAGGGCAGAGTTTTGTACAGCTTACAGCTGGCTAATCTTCTGCGTTAGCAATCTGTGAGGCTCAGGGCCAGCCACCTCCATTGTCCAAGACATGGACCATGAAGGCTTGGGTGTTAGACTTGAAGACTTACGAAGCGGCAAACACAGCCATGAAAAGCTTGGGTGGGAGAACTATATATCCTCTGCTCCTCCTGTGCAACAGGACAGGTGTCAGCAATCAGCCAAGGGAAATTGCTTCATTCTTCCCCACTTAGAGCTGCAGGGCTGAATGAGGATGACTGGGAGAAGCTCACCTGAGACTGTTCTGGTCCACAGGGAAGGTGGGCTAAGTACTCCTGAGCCACTGAGAGAAAGCCACTAGGCTTGTTTCAAGCAAACCTAGAAGGCTGAACTAAAAACCACCTAGTGTCTCCTACCGATCAGTGTTCCGGGTTAGCTTGTAGCCATCAAAGGAAGAGCAGGCACTGAAGAGTGAAGAATTGATCAGTAATTTTACCAATATATAAACCTTCTGGCTCTAAACTTTCTGGTCTGGGAATGATTCTGTACCCTGACAATGTCAGTTGGTCTCTCAACCAGCCCAAGAGAAAAAGCAAAGTGGCATAGGGCTACTTCTGGATCCTGTTTCCTTACACATGTCAAACACCAACCTGATGCTCCTAAGGTGTGAGTGCCTCTCTTCCTAGGGAGGCGACCAAGAAAAAAAATCAGAAGAGATCTAGTAGGGGAAACCAAATCCTTGCAAAGAGTTAACAGAGAAAGATGTTACTGTAAAAAATAATGAATGAGTTGTGCCTTCAAGTCTCCTCAACTATGGAAATGTAAAAATTATCTCATTTTTCATATTAATAAGCCTGTTTTGCAGAACTGCCCTTCTTTTATACAAACACTTACCACGGTACATACCCTTCTTTCCTTCACTGTCATAAATTATCTTGTGGATGCTCCCTGTGAAATTGTTAACTGTACTGTTCCTATTGATCTTGGCTCAACCTTTTTCTAGAGTATACCAGTCTTAGGCAAGAAGGAGAGTGCTTTGGTCAGGGCTCTCTGCTCCCCTCAAGGGAGCATTACTCTTGTTAGCTGTAAAGTGTCCATAACAATGCACCTTTTAATGATGCTCCCCTTTGGCTTTTACTGGGCTCATAGCAAGACTTGTACTCCATTTTCCTGTAATAACTCAACCGCCACCCGGTTGTTTCTCCTGACAGTTACATCCTTACCAAGACTTTCTGACTTGCCCCAGCTGGAGCAGGGAGATGCAAAGTGACTGCAGTGCTCTGGGGAAGTGATAAGGGCTCACCTCTTCAGTGACCTGGAGTATTTCCATTGGGGATATGATCAGCAGCAGGCAGCAGAAGACACATGAATTAATGCTCCCTGCAGCTCACTGGGGTGGTGTTATTCACTCATTTTCCTGCACTTCTTTCTGCAGACCTGAGCCCATACGTGGTTTATGCCATGTTTACCACCTTAACTTCTTCCTTTAGTGGACTGTAGCAAACTAAAGTCAAAGAAAATTTGTTCGCTATACTAGATGCTCGGACAAATAAGAGAGCTTTTCAGCTGAGTGATTTCAGATGGTAGAATAATTGATGTAACTATATTCGGGTTAACTATATGCATGCAGAATGCAGTCAAAAAAATTATGCCCTTTGCCTCCAAAGGACACATCTTTACTCAGTAATCTACAAGAGCATTTTCACAAGCTCAGCCAGTGGAAAGAATTGATAAACACTTGAGCGGCTCTCATGCATATTTCATCTGGTAGGCAAGGGTGATGCGTGCACGTGCGAACGCACACATGCACATATGCACCAGCCAGTGGTACCTAAAATTCTTCTATCGCTATGTAATACCTCTGACACTCTTTTAAGTATTATATACTATACAAGCACCTCCTTACCTTGCATACCAGAATGAGGGGAAGCAAGGAGATACAGCATGACAAGGCAAAGGACATGCATACAAAGGCAGGTAAAACCTGCTTTATTTCTACAGGTCAGTACTTGGTTTTGGTAAAATATGTTAGGAGGCTAGTGTTCTCCCAAACCCAGGTGGACGCAGGATGTTTGTTTCAGAGATGAAGGTAACATCTGCAGGGTAGGATGGAGTTCAATGGCAGCCACATCAGGAACAGAAACGAGTATTTTGTTAAGAATAAAACAAACAAACAACACCCACCCCCACCCCTCCCCCCCCACCAAAGCAAAGCAAAGCAAAGCAAAAAACATCCTTCTCTGAACTGCAGGATATATAAATGTGAGAACATTCCTTCCTGGAAACATTCAGTTTTTGTGAGTCCAGGACTCTTACCTTCACCTCAAAAATTCTTGAATCCACCAGTCTAGCAAAAGTAATCTTTATCACCCTCCTTTTCTCTCTCTCCATCCCTCTATGTAACAATTAATCACCTATAATGCAGGGCATGTTATCTTGGCATGATGATATTTTATATATTGATAAAGCAGGCAAAATCATGTACATACTCTACACCTTCCTGTTTCCTTAAATATAAGCTCTTGAAAAAAAATTTGAAAGTGCTGTGCTGAGGTTGTAGGAGCACCACGGCTGGCATAGAAGTCCTGTGGCTGACAGCCAGCCTTCCACAAAAGTGACCTCTCAAAGTCTCCCTTGCAAGGCCCAATCACTACCCCCACATTGCATCCTACTAAGAAATGTAGATAGTCAGCCATAAGTGAGATCTAGAGACTAAATACTTAGGACAGGACTGTTTATTTTGGGAGTACTACACTGTGATCTTAAGATTTTGGTGTGAAAGGAAGATAACCCTGGGCCAAATCGAGCCACTTCCTTTGAACGTGGTTAGTGGAGGAATGGCTCTAGTGACATCACCTTCACTGACCTATTCCCTGGTGACCTTGTCAACCCATTGTACACAGCGAAGGGCAATAGTATTTCCTGACTTGTAAGTAGTTACAATTCTTCTCAAGTTTTATAAATCTTAGGGTAAAATTTTCTACTAATAACAGATAAGCACATGCAAAGCTTGTAGCCCTCAAAACTAGGGGTGTGTGTCCCTCCTACCAAGACTCAGTTGGCAGCTGCAAACACAAGGTGCAAATTTTAGGGAACTTAGCCCCAGAAAGTCTAGGAAAACTGTAGAGCACTTTCTCATGTTTGAAGATTTGCAAACAGGGATCAAATTGCTGATAATATCCTTACTAAGGGGAGCAAAAACCCCCAGTCTGACAAGGTAGAGCAGCAATACCTAATGGTTAAAATATAACTACAGTGTGAACAATTGCAGTCATCTGGAGGAGGCTAGTGGGTTGCTTCTCCCATCATGCTGTAACCTTCCCTCTCAATCTGAGATTATTAATTTTTGACAAGTTGTAAGGCCTGATTTAGTCTGATCTGATCTGATGGAGTGACCTATTTTTATTACCTGCTCCCTCGCTTCTCTTGCTGCTTACCTTTCTGATGGCCGCTCTGTCTAACTCCCACAGCTGTGCTAACAGCTTTTGTTATTTCAGCTCTTGGAGGAGTACCCATAATGGTGAGAGCTGAACACAGTTTCTCAGCTCACTGGAATTTATAAAGCCTTTTCTCCTGTCACACACCTCACAGGAAACTCTTACTCAAATCTCTTTTTTCCTAGGCTCTAGCCTTCGCACCCTCAACGCTGGGAGGTATTGCTGTTGATTCGATGAACCCAGGCACATTTAGACAGTTAGCTGCACTAGATTTCTGTCTGCTATTCCACCTGCCAGTTTTTCCCCACTTAATGTTATTGCTCTTGTTGTAGTGGAAATGCCCCTCAAACATACGCAGAACAATCAGACCGTGGGCTAGCCCACTGGTTCTCAACAATTCTGCTCCCTTCCCTCCACCTGGTGCTGGCTGAAGGTTGGTCCTCCTGCAGGATCCCTACCCTGGGAACGTGGAGGGGCTGTGGGAAGCAAAGTGGGATGGGGGTTGTGTTCTACTCTTGGCTTGGACTACAGCAGGCTGCACATATCTGGATAAGGTTTTTTTCCAGAATGAGTGTGCAGCATCCTGCCAGGCTGTGAAGCTGTCAGGATCAGTCCATTCTTGGACCTTTGTTTATATGATTCACTGTGAGAAACAACCCAAAAGCTACAGAATTTTGAGGACTGTGCAAATCCCCCTTCCTTTTTGCTCTGGGATTAATGTTCATCTTTTATTGTTTGTTGATGGGGTTTTTTTTGTCCATTCTGCAAGCTATTGCCCTTTTCAAACTGCTTGACAGAACAGTGCTCCGTGACACAATGCCAACAAACAAAATATTGAATGGTTAAATGCTATTTTCTAAAACAATATGGGACAGCTAACCATCAGAAAATGGACCATGGACAGAGACACTGGGGGAAACACCATCATCATCTCAAATCAACGGTGGCGCTTGATACGACACTGAGACTTAGGGGTCTAAGAGTCTTAAAACAGGATCCTGAATCCTAAGAGATATAATGAAAAGGTTTAGATTTTTTACATCGTCTTCATACTGGGACAAGCTGAAAGAGCTTTGAGTTTTGTTATTGATTTTGACCTAATGTGGTATTGATATGAATTTTAAATGCTGTATGTAGATAGAAAAGGTGCAATGATCAGATCAAATATAGTCTATTAATGCTAGTCTAGGCAATTTTGTATTGTATAAGATGACAAAAATTGGACAAGACCTTACTTGGTTCTCGTGTGTGAAGCTTTAGCAGGTATGTGCTTTTTATATTCTCATGTCTAATCAATATATCTTGGGTTTTTTGGATTGGTCACAGAGTCACTGCCTCAGGCCTGATGAAGCTTAAATGCTGGGGCTTTACTTAATGCTGCTGTTTTCCCTTCCATTTCTGTATAATTGCTGTAGTTCTGAAGAGATTAAGTATTGTATATTAAAGAACATATTTGCAGGCCTTTTGTGTTTGCCTTCATAATAATAATAATAACAACAACAACAACAAAAGTACTGGTGGTAGCAACAGGACAAGCAGTAATAAAAATCTAAATACTTGTCCTGAATAGTATCCTATTGTGTCTGCACTCTAATCTTTGTAAATGCTGATCATCTTTTGTCTTCCTAGAGCTAGAAGATGCTTTAGTCTTTCAAGTTTTTCTTCACAGAAACTCCTTTCAAGGTTGAGGCATTGTTAGAAGCTAACAACAGTGGCTTTGAAATATATAATATAAGCTGGAGAGTGACAAACACCCTACCCTGCTCCTGTGAGAGTAGCTGTGCATTCACTTAATGAGGTAGCTGAAGACATCTCTGGTCCTTTTCCCACTTTGAGCCCAAATGCCAGAGGCAAAATGGTGAGCTTCCCTTGCTTGTGTGCGAAGATTTCAAGCTCTTTGTCTCCGTGCACTTACAGCTGTTGTCACCTTTCTGGAGGGGTCATTTTGTCTTGCATAGTTATTAAATCCTGTCTCCTTTGTTCTACCCAGATCAATCCTAGGCCAATGCATTGAAAGAGCGATGTCTGCTGAGAAACACTTCTTTGTAAAATGGAGTATGATGGCGAATATTGTTGGCAGGCAAAGGCAATATAAGCTTGACTCTATTCTGCTCCCTCCTGAGTGCATGACATCTCTTGGTGAGAGGGTAGCTGGGTCTCCATGACCATTATGCCTGTTACTATTCAGGCAGAGTGGCAATAAGAGCACAACTGTACCAATTACGATAATTGCCTGGTTCAGTGACACTGAACAGAGGCAGACAGAGAAGTATCACTTAGTGATCTTTGCATCCAAGCTACAGCAGACAAGTATATGGGAACAAAGAACACTCCATCTACCCCAAAAGATGCCTTGACACGAAAAGTTCATTTGCTTCATAACCATGGCTGTGTCTTACGCACTAGGTTCTTCACAATACACACTCCAAACAGGCTCCTGGAAAAAAGACCTTGTGTAGCATCTCTGTATGTTATAGTTGGAGCATATGCTTGAAGAGAATTCTTATAAACTCTTCTTCATGTGGTACTTGCATAATAAGTATGCCTGAAATTCTAAATATAGGCTAAATGTCGCATGCACAGGGAAGAATTCATCCATGAGATACGTTACAGATTTATGATGCACAGCTCATTAGGGTTTGTTATCTGATTCAACAAGGTTTCAAAGAAGACAGATTGCCAAAGAAGATAAGAGGCAAAGAAGATCCAGTCAATTTATTCTGAAGGATCCATTCTTTCCATATGACATCGTGTTGGGGCAAGCGTGCTTTAAATCAAGGTGTATGCAATTCGTTTATGCCACAGTTTGATATGACAGTACTTAACAGTCCTCATCAAATGGTATTTATTTCATCAAAGCAAAGGAAACAGAAACTTGTCCAGAGATTGGAAGCCCCACTCATTAATCTAATGAGAGCTGTTCTTCCCATTTCACTTTCATGCCTGTTGGGGACAAGAAGGCTCTTCATTTTATCATCATTGTCCATACAGCTATCCCACACTGAAGAATCCATGATGACTGCATTCTCGAAAGAGTATCTCCCCAGGGACTGTAATTATTCATCTTTCAGGAGACACAAGATCTATAATACACAAGTGCTGCAGACAAGAACTAGTTTACAGGTTTATCTCATGACTGAAAGTATAATCCGTCTTCCCTGGCATGATTTAGGAGGTGCCACACAAGAAAAGAAAGAAAGTGGGTCAACCCCATTTCAACTTGTATTCGCTTGTTCACATAGGTCCTATTCTTTTAATTTCTCATTGAAAAAAATTAGCACCTGAGGGAGCAGAAGAAATGGGCCTTTTTCCTGTATCCTGCAACACAACTTGTAGCCATTAGGATTGTGCCTGCACCAGGTTTGGACTCACTGTGAGCTCTCTTTCCCCAGCAGTGACCCAGCCAGATAGCAATTCTGCTATGAGCAAGCAGAATAAGGAAGTTCTGCTTCTGATGGAGATAGTGCCTTGGGATCTGAAAACCTTGACATCTCCATGAGTTAAGAATCAAGCTACTAGTAGAGAACTTGACTGTATTAATGGGACTTTCCTAATGATTACATGGTAAACCTAAGCCTCTGAACAGGGATTCCCAAGCTTCCCATGTTTCCTCTAAGGAATCATACCTCAAGACACTTTCTGGTGTCTCAACCCTCCTCTTTTCCTGACAAGTCAGTCATTGCTCACTATCATCACAGAATAGCCCTGTAGCTATCAGTGCAACTCATTTCCCTGAAAAATTTATTCTGAAAATGGGATTTAAGGCAGTTTAAGCTCCTTGGAATGCAATTCATCATCTAAAAACATTTTTATGTTAAAAACACGGAGACATGATATTGCTGTGTCTTCATGCATCTCAGTTTGGAAGTCCAGTTGGGTGTTTGAAAGAAAAACTGAATGAACATGGCTCCAAACTGAGAATTTTTCTGGGTAATAATATGACACGTGTGACCACATTGCCTCCTAAGCACTTGTTTTTTCACCTTCATCCCCACATATTTCTAATTTCCATGTATGCCAAAATCCCCATTGTAAACCCCATTCCTCTGTTTGTTCTCCCCATATCCTACAATAACATGTTTTTCCTGAAGAGTAAACATAGCTTGTCTTTTTCATTGTGAGACATAAAATACTACTCAACAACTCTAAAAGTTGTGCATTTTTTATGCAAACCTTGCTCAAATCTACTTTCTGGGGTCTTACATGCAGCCTTTCTTGCTTAAAGGGCATATAATATCCAAAAAAGCTAATAAAGGATTGCTAACACAGAGAGCACAGTGTCTCTAACATCAGATACATTAGGAAGCAAGCATCAGTCCTACGTGTTCACATTGCAAAGGATTTCAAATAACCAGAGTCAGGCAGACAGGAACAGCTAAACTGTACTCTAGACATGTAAATTTAAGGACCTGTATTTTTCCTAATGTGGTGGCTGACATTATTGATCCTGAAAGCAACAGAAGGAGCATACCTCTCTGCCTTGCTTTTGCCATTAGAGATTAGATCAGCTCTGCTGGGTCTTTGCAGGTAAAAGAAACCAAAAAGCTCTTAACATACCAGTTTGAAATTACAAACAACAGGCTTAAAGGGCCTAAATCCAACAACTGCAACTTTAACTATCTGAAGCTGTAGTTTGTAAATACTCCTAAAATATAATTAGATGGATGGAAACCTTAAATCTAGGCTTCTTCAAACATATACATGCAAATATCATCATTGCTCCTTGAGGCTGTGTCTGATTTGGAGCCTATTCCCTGATTAAAGACATTCCAGATAGACAGTGCTGGTATATCCAGCCACAAGTCATTTGTTAGGCAGAATTACTGATTTTAGTAGGGAGTCACTTTTTGAAATCAATCTCATGATCTGGCCAATATTTAGGAAAAATATCCTCATCTCCAATATGTATAACTCATTCAATTTATAATATCTAAAGTGAACTAAGTTCAAAATAATCTTATTTATTTTTCACCATTTCACATCAGTGAGTGAGCTGGCTGATTTATATGATCATTTGTATCACCACAGTGTCTAGGAGAATTTTCTCACAATAAGTACCTTCACTTTTCTGGCTCATGTGAACTATCATGCAACGGGAGCTTGCAAACACTGTAAGGAAACAATTGCAGGCAAAAATAGATACAAATTAATTAGATCATTTTAATGAGTCCCAAGTCTTGCAACACACAAAACCAACCCACAACTAAATGAAATTTTGCGCCTGACCTACTCAGACCATATTCCTTAAATTATATAGTTCTTCCAAAAATCTAACTCATTTATTTATTCTAAAAGCCTTTCAGCTCACCTTCATTTTCATGCAATTTTAGGATGGTAAATTGTGGCAGGAATTGATTTGTCTGGACTCATACATTTCTAGTTCTCTGTGTCTGCCTCCCATGTCACTATAGTTTCTCCTTGACACCTACCCTTCTTTGACATTTTTTCTGGGAAGCTGACCACTGTGCCTCAATTTATTAAGCCCTCCCCATGGAGATATCAATTGCCTCCTGGCAACAGGAACATTATATATCTTTGGGGGACGGGTGTTTTCAAGAAAATATTCTGAATGAGATATGCCACTTGCTGTTAGCTCTTTACAAAGGAGGACACTCTTTACCCTTTCCTTATCAAAATTATTCAAAGGCAGAAATACTTTCTTTTCTGTCAAAATGGTCACTCACAGAGAGGTGGCAAACCAGTTTTAGAACAGACACGTACAACAGTCGTGTACTGGTTTTTCAGAGCAAAATATTTCTTGAAGGCGAAAAGCATACATGACGGTGCCTCTGATACTTTTCAGTTTTGGTCATGAGATTCGCGTGAAGCCCTCACACAGCCAGGACCCCAGACACCAGGAGCATACTTAGGGGTTTTTTCATACTATCACTTGTTTACATGGAGGAAACCAGCAAACTTAGTCTTGCCAATGATTTTAAAGAACTGAACTGGGGTGTTTGGGACATTATTAAAGAGCTAGCCACTAATTCATAGACAAATGTGTTCTTGATTCAAAGCTGTTAGTGACAAGAGGTTGCAATCATCACAGTGCTGAACATATGCATTCACATGACTCTATGAATCACAAAAATAATTTTTTAAAGAATATACTTTGCAAACCTGACATTTACTGGGCACCTCAGCTGCTGGCACCAGGACATAGAATAAGGAATTAATGGGCAGAAAGGAAGAGACAGTAGCAAGACAAAATGATGTGACTGCATCCAGCAAACTTGTAATCCAGCTCTGGAGTCATACAAATGCTTAAATATAAAGAGTGAAAGCTGAGACAGAAAATCCCATGGAAGACGTTAATCTGTGAAGCCGCAAGCCTGCTTGTGCCAGCCACACAGGTCCCATTCCTCAGGAGTTTTTGAACACAAAACTTACCTCCTAGCTGCCTCCATCGTCCCCTTATTGCCCTGATCTCTTGTGAGGACATCCCCAGGATGTATGGCAGAGAGCAGCTCCTTGTCTGCGCAAGGTGTTGTTCAGCTGAAGGTTTCCCAGTTCTGTGTGGCTTGCAATCTAACTTAAAAAGAAATCAAGGGGCTTGTAATGAACAATAGTGGGGAGATAGGAAAGGTAAATTGTAATAAATGCAATGCTTTTAGTGCCAAATAAAGCTCTTCATGCCAAAAGTTTCTTCCCGTTGCATGTTTCTACAGCATTGAGCAGGACGGTGCCCAGGCTGAGGACAGGGTATTCTGCTAAGGAAGCTCTGACAGTGGTCAGCACAAGGAGAGCTTGTCCTGGCTGTCAGGTGAGGTGAAAGCCCTGGAGAAGCAACAAGAGGGAGATACTGCTCCTTCCCAGAAGCAATGTGCCATGGCAGAGACCCTGGGTACAAAGTGGGCAGCACCACAGTGCAGATGAAGAATGTCTGGGAGGATAATGAGGTCTGCCTGTAGCAGGAAGTAAAGTCTAAACCAGGGTTTTGGTGTTCTAGAAGAAAGGAGGCTTTCCTAAGAGTCTGCAGAGGACCATAAGGATTTCATAGATCTTGAGAAGCAACTGTAAGCTACTGGACAAGAATGAAGAGTGAGTACCCTTCTAGCAACCAGCTTTGCTTTCAAGCCTTTTATTTAATCTGTCTCACACATCAGTATCGTGGTTTGTTCTGCTGCACTTTGGTTCTTGTTGTGGTTTAATTTATTGCGGTTTTTTTTTATTTAGTTGTGCACGTTTGTGTAATAAAGCACAACTCTGGACCTCAGATACCTTTCCTCTCTTTTAACATGCTTCCTTGAAAGAAAGTAAGAGGTGGATCCTTCTGAAAGTGTCAACTAATTTGTTGGGCCAACCTAATGATACAACTGATGGAACTAAAAATAAAACCAAATCAAACAGACTTTGCAAGGCTGTACATCAAAGAGCATATAGCAACTGATATGTAAGGCTTTTCAGTAGCTTGCCACTGTGCATTAACCAGATAATCTACTAAATCTAGAAATAACCTCCATTTCACAGGCTGTTGGATCTGCTTTGAATGGCAGATAACTGGAAAAAAGTAAGATAGGATGAGGTGTCCATTCATGCATTCCTGGAAGAGGCAGTCTCTGGGTGTTGAGTCAAAGGCCTTATGGTGGTGGGTGGTACAGAGAAAGTGATTTCTTAAGACAAAATGTAGGCTCAGATAGATACCTTGCTGACCACCCATTTGTGGTTAAGTGAAAGGACATACATCACTGGAAAATATTAATAGCTAGTCTTCAGGGAAAAACAGTGGAACACAGTCAGCATTAATCACATCCCTGACTCTATCTCAGGAGCCAAGAAGAGGTCATTTTTTTTTTCCATCAGGAACATCTTGGTACTTAAGGGAAAAAATGCATTCACACTTAAAGGTTTCTGTGGTGTAACCATAGAGATGTGTTAAAGTAATAATCACAGACAGCCATGTAGGGGCTTGTTCTGTTTTGTGCAAAGGGAGTTAGCAAAGTCCAACCTTTCTCCACACAAATGCACCCTTTTAAAAGTGAAGATAAGCAAATATATAAGTTTTACAAAAACAGAGGGTTTTATTTAAAATTTAATAAGCTTAGTTCCACTAAAAATATTTTCTTTGTGGTTCAGATTTGTGCCAGAATATCCACATGGTGCAAATCAGTGTACCCAAGGCAGCTCTGGGGATTTGCACCTGCTAAGAAGCCAGCCCATCACTTCCTCGAGGCTCTGACATTCTGAGGACTGTGCTACAACACACCAGCAATTCTGAAACGCCAGAGTGATACCACTTTATCACTATGTGATCCTGCTGAGCACAATAACAAAGCTCAGTTTTTTCATGCACGTGCGGTGTACATTTCAGCGTGCAAGTTTATTTTCCTGCGATGACAGTTTGCCTCCTCTAATTTTGCCAGGAATTAAAACGGGCCTTGATGTATACCCACCAGGTGATACAGGCTCAGCAAACTGATTTGTTACAGCTTCTGGACAGGATCAAAATTCATTACACAAATCAGCTCTTTTGATAATTCCATAGAGTACTGCTCTCAGGCACGGTGTGGAACCACAAAGGCAAATATTCTTAATATCCAATAGCTTTATACTATGGTGAGACATCTTAATTCAGTTTCTTTGCTGATGTGTACACATGTACTGCTAATATTATACTGAGCCATACTGAGCAGTCACAGTGAAACCCACAAGAATGTGCTATTTTCCATATTTGTAAGAAGTGAGCCCACCTCTGTGGGAACCCATGCCCAGGCACAGCACAGAGACATCTGGTAATTAACAGCAAAGCCACAAATCATCTCTAAACTCACCTAAACAAAGCCACAGCTGATCTAACCTATTGCTGGTGACGGTCCTGCTTTGAGCTGCTCTAGGTGCCCCCTAGCAATCCTCCAGCAGCCAACAGGAAAAAGAAAGCCTTCCGGACTTGAAATGAACTGGGGGTATTTGGGGAAAGTGGTGGGGAAGGAGTTTAAGATTAAAAGAAAACTACACAGACATTTCTAACTCATCCAGGAATCTGTCTCCTTTGATCTTGAAACATATTTCATTTCCAGCTCTCTGAAATGTTCAGAAGCCTTATTTCTCTAACAAGAGGATAATTACCTATCTGGACATGAGGAAGTATTATGATACCTTTAGCTGGTTTCTGTTCTGTATATCCACATAACTCCTGTGAGTTCATGATTGATGATATACACAAGTGTACAGCAACAATATGTTAACTTATTTTTTTGCTCCTAAAAGATTTGTTATTGTTTCTTTCCTGAACTGTGACACCACAAAATAGATACTGTATTCACTGGCAGGCAGTTCTCTATCTTCTACTGCTTCCAGCTTACAGTAGCACTGTTATCTTGCATCTGTATTTCAGCACTGAATACACACACAGTGATGAATACTGAACCCTACATGTATAAGAGTGCTTTTCTAGATAGCTCCAACTTCCTTGCCCTGGCAGTTGATGCCACACGGTTCTGAAGTTTGCTTGGGCTATGCTCAGCCCATGAGGGTTGCAGAATGAGGAAAATGTGGACAGCCTTTCAGAGAGCTAGAACATGCCCTGTGCAGGGGTTTGCTCCCATCCAGGAACTTCATTTACCTGAAGGAGCTAGTATAAAAGGTAGGGAACAGCCAGAGCTCTGACTTAGCTTCAGTTCCTGTACATGCCACCAGCAGTTAAAAGCAATAAGGAAAATCCTATTGAGTATCTGTGCTCAAGCAGGGAAGCAACTTTTTCAAAGCTTTATTTTCTCAGAGTTTTTTTCTCTTTTTATAGTGGCATCTGAAGGGCTGAAAAGCAGAGTGCTTGCTTCAGACATAGACACATTTGGGAACTTTGTACAGTCACAGTATTTCAAGAGAACTGTTTGACAAATGAGAGTATGGTGAGTGGTAAACAAAGGTGATCTGTTCAAATAATGTCACACCCTGAAAGAAAATACCACTATCAGAACTAGTCAAGTGTGCATCCGTCACAACTAATAGCCTGTGTCAATCCTCCCTGACTGACAAGCCTTGTGCTCTGGGGCAGGCAGAGCAGCACACCAGCCCAGCAGCGGCTGTGATGCTCTGAGTGACTGCAACACACCAGCTGGGACCCTCCAGCTGGCCAGGGGGGTGCTGCAGCCCCAGGGGCTGTGCACAGGGAGGCACAGGAGCAGGACGCAGGGAGTCAGAGTGCTGGTAAGGAGGCTGATAAAGCATCCTTGAAAATACAGGTCACAAGTCAACACTAAACTAACATGAGGAACCAGTTCATTTATTACTTGACAGCTGTAATGGGTGGGGTTGGAGAAGAATGCATCTGTGGGTCCCTGAAGAACTTGCACTGCTGCTGTCCTCAACAGCATGGCTGATAATAACAAACATAAAAGTATTAATGGCACTGCAACTCTGGCAATTTTCATTAAAAAAACCACAACACAAAAAACCTTAGCTGAAAAACGTGCAGTGGGAGAGCTGTGAATTACCTTCCTTTTCTTGGTTTCAGTCATGTCCAGTTCAAGTTACATGAGCACATGTATCTTGGATCTGTAAGGGCTTTGTTGTGGTTACCACAAAAATAGGAAGGAATGACTGCGATGGTGATTTTTTTTTATTATTATGAAATAAAAGGTAAATGACTATAAAAGATGAGTGACTTGTACAATGAATATGTGATATTTTTCCTCATTTTCCTGACTACTGCCCCTGTAATCATATAAATAATTGAACATAGACTGCACTAGCCCTTACAATCTCTCTTCAAGGCACTTAGAAAGGATGAGAACTCATTTAGTCTCATTTGAGGACAAACTTTGCAATAGAGAAAATTGCAGTTTTGCAGAAAATCAGATTTATGAGATAAAACAACCATAGGGGGAATGTGAGTCTGATGGAGGAAGAAGGGAGTGAAGGCTAATTAGGTTAATGGTGTGTCCACAGTGTTAACTATGTTTAAACTGAGGCCAGGGAACAGGGCAATGTCCTTATCAGGCCTCCTTGATCACTCTCTGTAGAAAGAAAGTGGAAGGAAGGGAAAAAGATAAATCCAAAGAAGGAACATGGTGGAAATAGTGCAGGGCAAGGTGTAAATATAGGAACAGAATGGAGGAAGAGAAAATGCTGTACCAAAACGCAGGCAGCAAGCTGCACAATTTCCCATGTAACAAGGATCGGTCAGTCCAGCTTGTGGTTTGTTCTTCTACCCTTCTTAACTGCGCAGGGTGCCTGTTCAGTGTAATACTAAATAAGATGTTTTTCTTTATTTTAGGTGGGGTTTTATAGTTCAAACCACCTTTAAAGTGCATTAGCAATCCTTTGACAATCCTGTCAAAGAGGAAAGGCCAGATACAGTTCTTCCTCCCCAATACACCCAGTTTTCTGCACTGTACTCTCTGCCCCCAAAAATACATGGTAAGAAAGAGACATTCTAAGCTCTATGGACCACTGACTTCAATGGGCTTCGGATTGCTTGAACCATTCACTTTTGTATTCTAAAGAAATCAAGAGAAAGCACATGAAGATCAGAGGCAGCTGAACGTCTTTATGTGCAAAATAACTTGAAAGACAGAGCTTAAACCAGCAAAGGGGAGAGAAAATTTACAGTCCACCTACTCTATCCAACCATAGATTTGTAATTGTGCCACTTGTGATAACGCTAAAAGAAAAAATTAAAATTACATGGGGAAGGGAGGAGGGTCATGAGTCTGAACTAAAAGCCTGAAAAAGAATTATTTCAGGACTTTAACTGTCCCTACTGATTTCCTTTTAAGACTTACAGCATGTGACATTATTTCACTCTGATTTTCTCCAAAGGAAAAATATGACACTGTATTAACATTAAATTAATTGGAGGAACCAAATATATCTATATGCACAACATATCTGCATCTCTCTGTATCAGAAAACCTTCTACCCAAAATGAGCACCAGCTGGAAGAGAAATTCTTGCAATGGAGCCCTTTCTGTTTAATCCCTTAATCTTCTCAACATCCTCAAACAGTAGGGATTCTCTCTTAAACCTGACTGGAAAGTAACATCTGCACTGTTGAAAGAGAGGAAACACCAGAAGGCAAGCCACTGAGGTCTTAGCTCCCTCTCTCCCAGTCAATAATTTTCTCTTGAAGATGCCTGTTAAGGACAATTTCTATTTAATGGCAATGACACAGACCAGGCAAAACCAGGGGCCTGAAATATTTTCTATTCCTAAGCATTTATGCCCCCCATTCTTATGCTATGACAAAGGCAAGGGAACTTTAAATGCCAACAGGACTACAGAGATGGATTAACCTGCATAGCTGGATAAACACATAACTGTTGTTATGCCCCGAAAGTTACTAGCTTTCCTCCCGTCAGCCATCCCTTCTTATTATTCATGTTTAATATTTTGACAGCTTAAACTACAGTGATGTTCTTGTCTGTGACTTGTCTTGACTGTTAGTCCCAGGGCTTTATATGGGTTGCAATGCCTCTTCTAGATTTGAGATTAAGCAACATGGTAGCCCAGATTAGTTGAGGGCCCACCTCCCAAATGCTAGGCCCAATCTCATGGGTCTCCTGTTAACCCAGTCTTACAAAACCCTGTGAGAAGTCAGGCAGAGCACTCAGAGTCTGGCTATGTTTTCTTGCAGTCTAATAGAAAGGGGGAAACTTCCCTCTCTAATTAGAATTACATG
Organism: Falco naumanni; assembly: GCF_017639655.2. Taxonomy (NCBI): domain Eukaryota; kingdom Metazoa; phylum Chordata; class Aves; order Falconiformes; family Falconidae; genus Falco; species Falco naumanni. Next base: position 5,268,351 of record NC_054059.1, on the reverse strand, counting down.
TAGAATGTGTATTAATGTATAGAATTCCTATCTATCTATGTCTTCTAAATACCAAATCACAATAATCTCGGACAACCAAATGGGTCACGAGTCACTCACTTCATTCTGGTCTCTGAATATCTGACTTGTTTCCTCCCTGTCCCTTTTTTCTCCTTTTTCAGTTCTCATAATGCTGCAGTACAAGTGTCAGTTGCAGGAAGGAGAGGTGACCGTAGCTGCTCTTACGCCATTAGATCAGCTGGTTTCTGACACAGCACTCACAGCCAATTCAAGCAAGATTTTACCAATGCCCAAGAAAATTTTCATAGAAATTCTCTGCACTTCCTTCTTTAATAACCACCTAACTTAATAATAGTAATCACTTCATCTGGAGAACAGAGCCTGACCCATGCAATATCTAAGGGTAAAGGCTGCTTTTGGGATGAAATATGAGATTGGGAGTCAAAATTAAGCATATGCTGAAAAGGGCAGGTGCACAGTGATAACAATGCACTTCTTTGGTCTTTGACACTTTCATTCTTCTGTCTGAAGTCTGTAATTTATCATAGAGTGTACTGGAGGTACTGTGACTTCTGGTGAGGATTATACATAAAGAATGCTCTAGTTTAGCTTTCTGGACTCAGAATCAGTGACTTGCTCATGGTTGCAGTAAAATTGATGCACAGGCCCAGAGCTTCCTTCAGTCTCGGCTGGAAAGCTTCTGGTTGCTCACCAGGGTGAGGTCTGGCCAGGAACCCGTGAGTCACTGAACTGTGACACCACAGAAAAGAGGCCCAGGGAGACATTTAGATGGCACTGCAGTGGTAGTCCAGAAGGATATTCAGGGGACTGGGGACCTAAGTCTACGAGCAGCCCTGGAGGCCTGTGAGCGTATGTAGGGCAGAGTGCCTGTGGGTATTCTCTTCATTCAAGTGATGCTGATAATAGCAACCACCTTCTCTAGACAACACACCCCACTTCCCAGGTTGTGTGTGCCCAAAACAGACCAGAACCTTGAGGTACAAGTTCTGACCTCCTCCGTCTTCCAGCTGGATCCATCACACAGAAGACACCAAAGTATCCCAGGCTCTTGAATCAGGTATTAATAAAACATACAAATACTAACTCAAAGATAGGTAAATTATTTCAATGGGGAAAATTCAGGTGGAGTGGGTGAAACAGATTAACTAGAAAGGTTGGTAAACAGCCTTCCCTTCATGTACTGGAAAAGTAGGTGCATTCCTCCGGTCCCTGCTCAGCTTTCAGTGGCTTCCTGAGCCAAAAAAATCCCACTAAGGTTTAACATTAAGCCTGGTCCCCTGTCACAGAGAGGCCTCCTTCTTCCCTTGCATACTTTGCAGCCTGCTCCCTGCTTACTGCTCCTTTTGCCCACTGCCCACCCCACCCTTCATTTGGGAAGGCTGTACCATGCCCACCTCCTCGTAGGGAAAAAGCAATTGCCCTCCCTTCACCTCCCCTCCTGAGGTTTTGGCTTGACGCAGAGGGCAGCAGTGAGGAACTTCCAGCTCTCATAACCTCTGTAACACAGTGTATAATACACAGTAGTGGGCAAGAAATAAATTAGACAAGGAATACTCATGTTCCAAGGTTGTGGTATACTCTGCTGTTTTTATGACTGCAGTGTTTCTAGTGGGGGTCTTTAGAAAGCCAGAGTTAGTGCAATGGTTCATGAGAAATGGAGTGCAATTAGTGAAGCCTCCTGGAAGCACACAAGGCAGGAAAATCGGTCTTTGCAAACCTTGGCCTTAGCCTGGAAAGAAGTGGTTTATGATCATGACGCTTTTTGACCTGTCAGCATCACGGTAGTGTATAACAAAGGCTGCTGCTGCTTCTCTCTGGAGCTGCATTGGAAACAAGAGTGGGTTAAGGGGCAGAGGGCACTGCATTGCCCCCTCAGCTATCCAAATGCAAAAAGAGGTACACTGCACAGCCAAGAAGAGTTTGTAAAGTAAAGGCTTAGCACTGTGGTTGGCACACCATCCCAGTAAAAGTCCCTGTGCTGTTGCATTCAGAAGGTTAGATACCTTCCCTCACTGTGTCTTAACCAGGAGGCTCTGTGGTGGACTTTGGTTTGTGGTCAGCATCTTTTAATTTCTGTCCTGACCCAGATCCTCAGTCTTTGCTCCAAATTGTTATGAGATTGGAGGAATCAAAGGCCAGTTTGCTGTACTCTTAGCAGCTAGGCACAAGGCTGTCCAGGGAGGGGTGGGGTGGGTGCGTTGCAAAAAAGGCAAGTCTCAAAAATTGATACCTTTACCTGGGAAATCCTAAAATGCCACTGTACAATGTAATGGTGCCAGGGACACGCAATACACTGCCCTTGGGAGCTGACAGCTCTCCTCTGCTGAAGGTTTTAGTGGAACAGCAGTCACGTAGTGCTGTAAGCACACGCGCTTCTCGCTTCTGGTTCTCTTGATCCCATTGCTTTGATTTCCAGGTTCAGTACTTTGAGGATGAGGATAGAAAAGAACAAGTTGTGAGAATATCTTTTTCTTTCTCTTCCTTTCTTCCTTCCTTTCTTTCTTTCCCTCTCTCTCTCTCTTTTTCTCTCTCTCTCTCTCTCATCAAAATCTCAGCAAGTGTGTTGAGAATGGGGGGTTCTGCTGCAACATTATTGCTGAGACCACTTGTGACACTTTCTCATTAGCCTGTGTAATGGGAAGCCAATCTGCTGCTCAGGAAGCAGCACTGTCAATGATTTTCAGCCACAGATGATGCAGCCTGGCTTTGAACTGCTTAGGTCTTGTTGTAACAGAAGCACCAGTAATATTCATTTAATGTGCGTTGACCTTTCCCTGACCTGGGACACAGAGACGGCTCCTGCTCTGACTTACCAGCATGCTTTTTTCTGTAAAGGTTTCTGCTTGGCAGACTACAGCAGGAAAATAGTAAATTCTGTCTGCAAAAGGTGCAAAGTTTTCTTGGGTTCAGCACAGCTCGGGGAGAGAAGCAAAATTTTTTATTTTTCTCAATGTTTGAACCTTAAAGGGTAATGATATGGGGTGAGGGCAAAGGAGTAATCTGGGAAATGTGTACCCTTAAAGCATTAAAAATAACCATTCCCCTCCCTTTCTGTTGCTGCAATCAGCTCGCACCACTTGCCACTCACCAGGAGACCTGTATCACCAGGACAAACCTGGGGATGACAGGAAGTTCCTGAATGTAGACAAATCCATCAAGTCACATGCTTGGAACATGAAACTCTGAAGACCTTCGTGCTCCTAAGCTGATATCGCTTTTAAGTGCAGTTGCAGAGCCACAAATTTTTCATTTCCACGTCCCACCACAGCAGAAAAGAGAGTGGGGACTTGCAATGATGTGGATCCCCTGACCCTAGAGAAGCTTGACATACTACACATTAGCAGGCCAGCACTGCCTTAGGACCCAATGCACCAAAATTTAAGCCCCCACAACACAGTCATGAATGAGGAAACAGACATGAGACAAATATGAAGGGGCATGAAGAGAACATGTCTTCCTTGCAAACCAACCAGAACTCAAGGGAAGAGATCACAAAGAAGCAGAACACAAGACAAAAGATTACTGCTCAGCCAAAAGCGTAAGACTGCATACTTTTGTTGGGTAAGCCTTTGCTGACAATACTACACAACTGTCATAACAGACCAGCTGGACCATCCATGCCTCAAGACCTGATGGTATAGTTTTGTCTCATAAAGCTATTGGAAAGTCACTTTCGAAAGTCACTTTTCTTCTATTTATTCCCACTCTATCTTGTTTTTGCTTCCTTGCTCTACAGATTACTCTGAAAGTTGAGAAAAACACACTGCAGTTTCAGTTGCTTCACTGGAAAAAGCTAATTTTATTTCCCTTTCCTTCTTGGCCTTTCTTGCTTCTGCAGTTTACAGATTGCTGACCTGCTCCTGTGACCTTTGTTTTGATCTCTGCACTATATACCAGGTCTTGAGAGAACAAATCCAAGGAGCAAATAGGCATTTGTCAGAAATATCTATGCAAAGACAGAGCAGGATGAAGACAGTGATGTCTCAGAGAGCCTGCCCTGGAAGAAAAACGGTTGTGCCACGTTGAACTGTTGTGATATCGGTTGTCACTGTGGTTGATCATGCAAGCAATTGTTGGACTTGTTCCCATCTGCAAAGGAGCTGTGAAGAAAGGTCTCACTTTTTCAAATTGCTGGCCGATTAGCTGCAGAGCTGTGAACTCCTCCTCTATACTTGCACAAACTGTGAGATTTAGAAGGGGTTACGGTTTCATTCCAGCTATTTATTCTATGTAGAATCAGAAACCCAGAAAGAAGGATCTAAATGGTTTCTGGCAACAGAGAAGTTTAAACAAATTGCAGAGTCACAGGACAAAGCCTTGCTCACAGAAAGCCTAAGAGGGGACAACAGTAGAGCCAGTTGCACTTACCTGCTAACCCCGGCACTTCTACAGTTCACCTTTCAATGCTACTGCCAGCTGCTTTTTTTTTGACTGCAAGCTTGAATGTTTACATAAAAATAATAAAACCGAAATGTTTGTGCCATTAATTTCTTGGCTTGGTATTTCTGGCATTTCTGGTATTCCTCCTCCAATGTGCAGACACACGCCCCCCCAACCCCTCCCCAGTTCTGTAAAGGCTCCAAGTTTGATCAGCTTGGTATAATCTCTGCCCTCTGTTCTGAGATCCCCTTGTGGTTCCTTGCCCCAATTTGAGATCAATCTGAACATACCCTCTGACAAAATGACTATACCTGATCTCAGCACACTCCTGCTCCACATTCTGCTAAGTTGATTATAGAGCTAATTGGACACAGGGAACAAAGCAATTTAACTTCCCTAGAAGATGACAGCGCTGAAATGCCCAGAGCCATTGAGAGTAGCTCTATGCAGGAGCTAATTTTTCCACCTCGCTTACCACAGGCAGCCTTCATGCACTGGAAGTTTTAGGGCAATACTTTTCATCAGAAAAGAAATGAAGTGTTCAGAAGCACACTGCACTAGGCCAGGACATTAATTTGCTCATTCTTTAATCTATGTCGAGGTGTGCCCCAAATGGCCCTTTTCACCACTGGGAAGCCTAAAAGCCAGCAGCATTACAGCTCCTCAGAAAAATGATGCAGAGGAAGGAGTGAGCCTATTGCCATTCTCTGAGGATAGTGAAGGAAAATGGGACGAAAATGGTAAAAAGAAGAGACTGAACATTCAGAGAAAACTAAGCAGAGGAATAGAGGAAGAAAGACAGACAAGAGGAGAGGCCTTTCCTTCACTGGAGTTGCTCCTTCCTGAACACATAGAGCAATGGCACTGGACAACTTTGAGAAGGGCTTTCTGGTCACCTGGCAAGAGGCTGCTGAGCAAGGCAGGAGCTGAAGGCTGCTTCTGAAGTATATCCCTATGTTTTCTGAAGCCTTTCAAAGGACTCATTTCCTTCTGGTACTTAACAATGCTGGTCCCCTATGGGTGTGACAGAGAGGGGACCCTTTTAAAAAAGTTTTAGCCTTTTGAAGGTCACCTCAGACACCACTCTGAGGACAATGACAAAGGTAAATGTTTCAGCCTCACCCACAGGCTTCAGCAGAGAGAACAGCTAATGCTGACGTTTTCTGTGGTACCAAGGAAGCGCTCCCTTGTGAAAACAGGAGAGCCCATATACCCGAAATGTCTCAAGCCTATCGTGTGACTTGAGCCCCACCAGATGCCTAAGTCCTATCCATAGCCATCCTCCTGAAATGGGTGGGAGTCTCTGTGGTAGGGGCAGGTGAAAGGCCTCCTCTCCCAGGCACTGCCCTAGGAAATGCAACCTGTTGTGCATCAGCATGTCACCCCCTTTCCCAAACAAAGAGCAGCTGGGAGAAAACTTCTACCCCTAAATGTAGATTTATTAACACTCAGCACCAGGAAAGTCAAGGTCAAGGGTTAAAGCTCGCCTTTATCCATCACCTCTTGATATGACCTTGGTGAGGCTTTTTGCAAAGGGCAGGGACAGTTGATGCTGTAATGAGCTGCTCTTCCCAGGAGACCCAGCATGATGAAAAAGTACAGAACATCCACCTTCATGTATCACTGCAAGAATACAGGTTTGATTGGTAATAAGTTTCCCATTAAAAATACATGGGAACTTACCTCTGAAAGACAAAGAGTAGAGCCCACAGGATAAAGTCTGTTCAGCCAGTTTTTAATGAAGGCAATTACATCCATGTATTTGAGGTTTTCCTTCCTTATTCTTCTCCCAATAAAACAGGCTCATTTCATGGAGGAAAATTAGAATGAAAAAGAAATTCACAGTTGTTGTTCTTTAACTGGTTCAATTACATTTTGATATTTGAATGACAGTGTTTTTAATACAACTAAGATGGTGCATATTAATATTAGCTTACTTGCAGGTATAATAGCTGCTTTTCAGAATTAAATGGTTTTTTTAAAAAATTCTGAAGGAATTAATACTTCCTAAAGAAACAAGGAAAATGTAACTTGGGTGGTCACTGAAACCATTAATTTTAATGAGTTAGCCAATATATTGAAATACACAAGGAAGGATATAATGCTGTTTTGTCCTGAGGAACTACTAAGGTACTTATTCATCTCTCTATCAAGACTGGATGTCACAAGTTTTGTTGTTTCAAAACACAGTAAACAATCTGCTCTTCAGTGCTCTCCTTCACTTTTTCCTGTCCGCTCCCTTCCCCCAAAACATACATGGGCAGCCTGTAGCAATTTTTTGCAGTGGATCTATGGAGTTCGCTCAGTGGATCTATATTTCTGACCTTGAACTCCAATCTCATATTCATAACTGATGAAATGAGAAATATGGCAATTCACAGCAGACAAAACATCCTCTCCTGCTCCACTGGTCCTCTGTGGCTACTGAAGCTGGCACAGAGCCTTTATATACTGACACTGACACAGCCTTCATATTTATGCAGGTAAGGATAGGGGACAAGGCCAAGGCAGTCACCACTCCCAGATGGGATGATGTCAAAAAATATTGGCATTTCATGTGGGATAGAGTCACAAAGACTGTGCACATAAACCAGTTTACATTGTTTTATAACAGACCTAATCCAGCAGAATTAAATTGTTCTCATCTGTGAACATCGCACATTTTACCTTCTGCACAGTACAGCATCTTCTGAGGTAAAGTTAGGGATGCAGATGGAGATCAAGATTCAGTCTTAGAAAAGAAAGGTGCTTTGGAGTACTCAGCTCATGATATCTTTAAAGGTGCTCAACAAGTTCAGAGCAGACACTGTAAAAACCAAGTCTTTTTAAACTGCCTCCAACTGGGGATGAAGAGACAAAACAACTGTAGTCACTACCATTTTTGAAAACTTTGGCCTTGTTTTAAAGTGCTGAACTAAGAAGACAGTATCATGTTGAACTATAACAGCCTCATAAACTTAAGGCAGACCTGGATCCGCAACACACCTAGCAAACAGCTAGAGATGCAGGGCCAGTCACTTCTCCACCCACTTCCAGCAGCAGCGCTGGTGAAAGCAGAGGCACAAAACATCTGCCACAACACACACACGCTCCTGCCCCAGGAACCAGCACACCGGATGGTATAAAAACACATTAGACAAGCCTGCAAGAGCCCTGGGCTGACAGGGACTGAAGTGGCACTGAATTTTGGCTTACTTTAAGCCTGGGTAGATTTGGACAAATGAGTCCTCAGCTTTTTTGCCTTTCTGCTCATTCTTCTCTTCACTCTGCCCTTTTGGGAGGCAACAATTGCAGGCATCCGTCCACAGGGCTGTGTTCCCCTCCACCCCCAGAAGCTGCAGGGAACTGACACAGGGGAGCTCCCTTGGTAGCACTCACCAGTGCCCAGCCCTGCCAGGACAGACTTTCTGTTCAAATCATATTAATCTGCAAAATCCTCTGATCTGTCTCTGGGCACTTTCTGTGTTGTTTAAGCAAAACGCATCTCTCAGAGCACTCCATTCTCTCTCGGTATTGCATTTACAAGAGGAATTTCCTTACCCAGAACCAGCAGATACTCCTCCCACTGCACTCTTCCCTATCCTCCTCCCTGCCCCCATAAAACTATTGTTTAAAAACAAAAAAAAATACTCTGACAAACAATCTTCCCTCCACCCTCTCTGCTATCTGTTTAAATATCCTTGACTGCAAGACATTCAGTACAGAACAGTCATCAATTTTTAATTCATTTAATCTCTTGGTAACAGTGTTCTCATGAACTGAAGGGCCCCTGAGGAAGCTTCAGAGAAACCTCAGGCTAGCATCTTTCACTTGATCCAGGGATGAGGTTTTTGTGGATAGAATGGACTCCGTGTAATGTATGGGTTAATGGGGAAAAAAATATTTAAACCTGAGTACCTTTCACCCCCAGCCAAATCAACACACACTGTAAACTGGAGCTCTGTACCTAGCACAGCACAGAGTGAAACAAGCATCAGGGACAGAATTCCCTGCATCAGAGTTGTTCATGATTCAGCAAACTTGGGAAGGAGCCCTCTGAGTAAACAAGTGGGTTGTCTGCACTCCTGGTCCTGCTACTGCTTCGTTCTTGTTCCAAGAAGCTCAGAGAACATCCTAATACACTGTCAGTAATTAAATTCTGCCTGCTTAAATGCCCTGAAAGTCTCAAAAGGGGATAGTTTTTCTATCTAGCTAATACTGTGTGTCTCTGCATCATTCTCCAAAAAACTGCCTTTCAGGAACAGGCAAAATTGTACCTGCATACAACGTGAACGTTAATTGGCTCTGCAGGCACTTTAGGGCAGGGAGCAAGAGGATTCTTGGTTGTATTCAATCATGTCATGTAATGGTAGCACCTAAAGGCTCCAGCTGTACTGGAGTGTTGCATGAAAACAAGGAAAGAACAAATCCCTGTCCCCAGTATCTTATAATCTAATGCAGCAGGTTAAAAAATAACCTATAGCCACAGTTCTGTGACAGCTAGAAATGACACATTTTATCTGAACCTGAGCTTTCTCATCATTGGATGTATAAGAACTATAGTTCTATGAGGAGGCTTTTGAAAGGGGAAACAGGTTTGATCACAGGTATGACAGGTATGGCAATGAACTTAATTCATACATACAGCCACATCACCTCTATGGCATCCAAGCAACACGAGGTGTGCATGCGCATATAGCTCAGGATACCCAAAGGGACTGCCCTGTGCCGCTGGATTTCACAACGAGCACAATGCTAACAAGGATGGCAGGAGAAAACTTCAGCCTCTCTTCCCACTTCCCTCAGTCCTACTCCTTAGCAGAGAGCCTTGTCCAGTATTTCATTACCTATAACACCTGGCAAGCTGCTTTGTGGGGATGGGTATGGCCCAGCCCTGCATCGCTTCTAGAGGTCAATGCTGAATTGTTAATTCAAGCAAACTTGATTGTAAAGAGACTTGTTACATTAAATCACCCAATTTTCCATCTTTCCACATGCACTTTAAAGTAACAGGCAGGCTCCTACTGCAATGAGAGGCAGCACAAGTAAGATAAGGCATTACACTACAGAGCTACTCAGTAAATTAATATGTTTTTCTCAGGCTCCTTATGATTATGCAATACATAGGACATTTAGGGGTCTATTTTTCCAAAAATGGTGACTCGAAAATCGTGATGCAAAACATGACCTCAATGTTTAGCGCTAAATCCCTTGTCACGACACCCTCTGGTAGAGCTGCAGCTCAGCCAGACACATGTATGCTAGGACAATTTGCATAGTTACTATTTCTTGCAGAGACTTCCTCTAATTTGGGACGCCTTTTTCTAACCAGGTTATTTATCATTTGTCAGCAGTAACCCCTGATTCTTTGCCTGTGAACCTCCTGCTCTGTTTCACACTATTAAGAACATTATTTTCCATTCTCCCGTCAGTGGAGAATGCCAGTGATTAGCACTGCAATATCTGGTCCCCTTTATTGAAAATGTTAATCCTTCCTTTTTGCAGGGTTTCTTTAGCCAGGGGTGTTAATACTCGGTTAATAGAATCCGGCTGCCTTTTTCTTCATCTTTTGTATGCATGTGTGTCAGGGATGGATTTTTTTTTTTAATCTTTTGGTCAGAATTTATTATAGTGTCTCTTTTCTCCAGAGGGTCTGCTTTGAGTTTCCTTGCTTTTTTTTCCATTATTATCTTAATGTTTTTCTAACATTTAGCACCCGGAACACTCATTGCTCTGCGTCTTTTCTGGTTTCTGCAGTCTTTAAGGGGTGCTTAAGAGTGTGTCCTTGAAGGAGGAGTTACCTGTTTTCATCATCACCCCTCCACACCTCAGCAGGAAGAGGACTGAGGACTGGGAGCCTTCCCTCTCCAGCTGCACAGATGAGGCTTTCTTTGGCATTCCGCAAGCCTCCCTTCAACCTGAAGTTCCTTTCAGCATTTGGATGGCAAATGCCATCAAAGATCACCACCCACCACTCACAAGACATTCTTACATGGAGAAACCATGATGAGAAGCATAGGTCACCTGTTGTAACTTCAGGGACGACAGATTCTGTCCCAGGTAGAGATGTGTGGCTGCCAAGATCCAAATGCAGACCAAAGAAGGCTGCAGGACGAAGTGCAGGCAGTTTTATGTTGTTACAGTGGGTTTTAACATTATTCAGGTAGTAGTTCAGTGAAAATTCCTCTTGTTTTGATGTGAAGAGCATAGACCCTATCTCCCACAAATTGCTGTTGTGATGACTTCCTTTAAAAGGAAAGACATCACCTGGGGCGATGTAATCACAAAAGGAAGAAAAGTGCCAAGTCATCTGAAGCTTTGTCTCTCCTGATTGCAATCATATTTCATTCTCAAGCAAAGAGAAGCTGCTGTGGCAATGGAGCTAGGAAACAGTGGCTGTTCAGCATCTGTCTATTGTGGATATGAGACTCCAAGACTGCTTTCAAGGTAGCCCCAGTACACAGATATTCCCCCACTGGAGACAGTTTCAGCAGGCATACCTAGAGCTGGATGGAGCTATAGGACCTAGCTGACTCCCTCCATCTACCCAGCCAGGCAGTCAGCCAGCTGAGGAGGCCAGGAGCAACGGGAGGACACCGAGGGCCTTCTTTGCATCTTCTACAAATAAAAGCATGAGCTTGTCAGAGTTGTCATTTTACTACTTCCTTCTAAATTCCCGTTAATATGTCTGTGTTACAAATAAGACGCCCCCGCACATGAAGCCGTGGGAAGGTGTTGCTCGCAGAGGTGCACAGCTCCTGGTATCTGACGCCCTTAGAAATGCAAGAAGCTCCTTCAGACCCCTACCCTTTTGCTCGCGCTCCAGGCGCCTGCAGAAGATGCCATCCAGTGGCAGCAAGGTGGCATTGCAGGAACAGGCAAGGAAACCGGCCTTGGACACCGCCCGCCGTGAAAAACTTGTGTGTGGTCGTGACTTAACTACATAACCAAAATACACAGGATGTCCGTGGGCTGTGGTGAAGATCTGAGTGACATCCATCTCTAATTATGTTAATTGGACTACTTCCCCCCCCCCCTCCAGAAACCCTTAGGCTTTTGTTTGCAGGGAATAAATAAAGAGGGATTAGTTATGTTTATCTGTGTTTTCCTAAGTCTTTACAGAATAACTGTTATGTGTAATTAAGTAATTTGACTGTCCTTGACCGAGCTGATAGCAAATTACCAGACATTACTTATGAGGTTCCATTACATTTTAAGAATAGATTACACGGATCTGGAATGTATTGATTTTTATTTATTTTTTTTGCAAGAACAACTGGAAATAATGGTTTTATGAGGGTGAAAATGCAATGTGCTTTGACAAGCCGTCTTTATGTGGCAGCATTGCTTGGCAATATGTCTGTCTTCTCCACAAAGTCTCTGCATTGAGCCAGCTGCATGGTAAGTCTTTTCATTCACAGCCTTCCCTTGCCCAGTGTCAAACATGTGCTAGTGGGACACATTCAGGTAGCCTTTGCTAAGCAGTATCATCCTGTATTTGATCTCTGTGATGCAGTTAACTGATATGTAAATAATTCACACTCCTTGAGGATCCAGCTTAGCTGCTTCCCCTATGCTTTGCTGCATCTCAAATCACTAATCCATATACCCTTTTTTAAAATCTGCTTCCAGTGAGGTTTCACCATATAATTGTCACCACAGATTGATGAGTTTCTCTTGAGGAACCAGAAAACATCAGTGTGCAGAGAGAACATAATACCATCCTGCCTCAAAATAGATTTTCTTGTTGAAGATACAGATACCATTTCATTTACCTACTTTGGAGGTATTAGATCGAGCATGCTAGACTCTTACAGATTCCCAGGGAATACATTCTCCTTACACCAGAGACTGGATAGTCCACCTTAACATGTACTTATCTTATTCCACCTTTGTTTTTTAGCTATATAGTCATTTAGTGTAATCACAAAAACATATTTCACACTAAAGATACACACCACTCAGCCAACAGAAGGCTTGGAAGCATGTCCACCAGCTACTGACAAATGGCAAAGAAAAAAATCTTCCAAAGAAACACTGCACTCATGCATTTGCCAAGAGGCCTGGCCAGAATTGGTTACAGCCAACCACTGTGCCCTAGAAAGTGTGGTATCAAGGCTAAGTCATCAAAACTGGGAGGCAGCAACTAACTGTAATTGAAGGGTGGGTGTTTTTGTCTTCCCCTGGGAACTAGTACTCAGGGTAGAAAATTAAACTCTTTCAGTAAATCCCATTGTGTGGCTTTGTCTTCCAAACACACTGGGGAAAATAAGGGGAGGAGATTCAATAAGTGCATCTAGGAGAAATTTGGGATACAGCCAGGAGTCGTGATCTGGATAGTGCCAAGACAAAAGGCAGCACAGAAAGGAGGGGCTCCTTCCAAAAGAAGCATGCCAAACTCTCCTCCCATCCCTGCAAGCAAGCCATGATGGCTATGTATTTTAGTATATACAAAACCTCTGTTCCCAGAAATTAGAATGTGGTTATGATGTTTCTGTTTCTTGAGGAAACCTAAGTGTTTCCTCAGAGAAGTAAGCTTCACTCTAGGACAGATGCCAATGCACAGACAACATTTTGAGTATTCTTGGTCAAGGTGGGCATGAGGCAGCCTGTGCCTGTAGATACATGGACTAAACTGGTCTAGCTTCCTGGGACATGGGATTTCAGGGTTTGTTTCTCTGCCGACCTGGCCTGGCACACAGGCAGCAGAATATGATCCAGGGAAGGCAACTACTTTCAGGAAAAGAAGTGGGAGAAGGTGGGGGTACCCCAGCCCAGTCTGGGGCAGCCACAGCAGCAACCTGGACTGAAGCATTGGGTACCCACTGCTTTGGGTGAGGTTTACCTAGGTGGGATGAGCTGACTTTACCTGCCCGATGGCATAGCTAAAAGGTAGTTTTTCTCTCTACTCCACTCCTCCTCCCTGTCTTTCATCTCCCACATGCAGTATCACTACTCCTTACAGCTTGCCAGAAGCCCACCAACAGCAGCCATAGTTGTGCCACCTAAGCCTGAATAGAAATGTCCAAGTTTTATTCCCACTGAGATGTGAGGGTTTCATATGTGCCCCTGAGGGAGGATGCTAATTATTTGGCTTATTTTAGGAGTTTTTGTAATAGTGGCCTAGCCCTTGTCAAAATCTCACATCCCATGGATCAGAATATTAGATACATTGTCCTTTTTCATCAAAGGGAGATCGAACTTAGTTCAGTTTCTTTCTTCTCTGCCATGGGGAGATGCAAAACCTGTTTCTCGAGTAGCCCAGTCATTGTCTTTTTGTTCTGTTTGTACAAAGCAAAATACAAAGATTCTTGAAGAAGCAACCACATTAAACTATTTTCATATTCTTATGACAAAGAACAAGCATGTCAGAGACCTTTTGCTTTTTCCCTTGGAACCTGCCTTTTTTATGTAGGCACTTCTTAAAACAGCATAAAAAAATAAAAAGCCCTCACTTCATTTCCCTTTTAAATTAGAATGGGTGAAGGATCACACAACAGAAGAGAAAAGTTCATTTTCCTAAATGGTCTTTTACAACCAGCAGCACGGCAACTTAGAGCTGATACTGTCCCTTCAGGTCTTTGAGTCCTGGCCAGTTCAGTGAAGAGGAAAAAATGCCCAGCATGTCTGTATTCCTTGAAACAGCTTTTCTAAGTGGCTGCTCCTAATGTTTTGCGGCTGCTGCCCCACACCTCACTGGAGAGCACTGATCACCCATCAGCTGCTCAGCTGCTCCTCAGCCTGGTGTGCCCAGCTGGGCAGCCTGGCAGCCTTGCATGAGCACTGTGCAATGCTCTGGGCTCCTGTGTGCACGCTTGCCCTGACATTGTACGTTGAGTACCTCCCCAGCATGCAAGCTGACACAGCAATGGCTCTCTACTCAGATGTGGATCCCCTGTACATTGTGGCTTTCATGTCTGAATTCAGTCAGTTGCTCCCCTTGGCCAGCGGTCTCTCTCATAGTGATACAC